>NC_069506.1:111817840-112147840 GCF_027579735.1 Bombina bombina
TCCTAACCTAAGTTACAATTAAACCTAACACTACACTATCATTAAATTAATTAAATAAATTACCTGCAAATAACTACAATTAAATTAAATAAACTAACTAAAGTACAAAAAATAAAAAAAGCTAAGTTACAAAAAATAAAAAAAATAAGTTACAAACATTTTAAAAATATTACAACAATTTTAAGCTACTTACACCTAATCTAAGCCCCCTAATAAAATAACAAAGCTCCCCAAAATAAAAAAATTCCCTACCCTATTCTACATTAAAAAGTTACCAGCTCTATTACCTTACCAGCCCTTAAAAGGGCCTTTTGCAGGGCATGCCCCAAAGAAAACAGCTCTTTTGCCTGTAAAATAAAAATACAACCCCCCCCAACATTAAAACCCACCACCCACATACCCCTAATCTAACCCAAACCCCCCTTAAATAAACCTAACACTACCCCCCTGAAGATCATCTTACCTTGAGCCGTCTTCAGCCAGCCGACCACCAATGGAACCGAAGAGGAGATCCGGAGCGGCAGAAGTCATCATCCAAGGGGCGCTGAAGAAGTCTTCCAGCCGATTGAAGTCAACATCCAAGTGGCGCTGAAGAGGTCTTCCATCCGATAGAAGTCTTCATCCATGCGGCGTCTTCAATCTTCATCCATCCGGAGCGGAGCGGAGCCATCTTCAGACGAGCCGGTAGGGTAGCTATTAAATAGTTATTAACTATTTAATAGCTATTGTACCTAGTTAAAATAAATTGAACGTTGCCTGTAAAATAAAAATAAATCCTAAGATAACTACAATATAATTATTATTTATATTGTAGCTATATTAGGGTTTATTTTAAAGGTAAGTATTTATTTTTAAATAGGATTAACTTAGTTAATAAGAGAAATATTATTTAGATTTATTTAATTAATATTTAAGTTAGGGGGGTGTTAGGGTTAGTGTTAGACTTAGGTTTAGGGGTTAATAATTTTATTACAGTGGCGGCGGTGTAGGGGGGGCAGGATAGGGGTTAATAAATTTATTATAGGTGGCGACGGTGTAGGGGGGGGCAGATTAGGGGTTAATAAGTTTAATATAGGTTGCGGCGGGGTCCGGGAGCGGCGGTTTAGGGGTTAAACTATTTATTTCGTTGCGGCGAGGTCCGGGATCCGCAGGATAGGGGTTAATAACTTTATTATAGGTGGCGGCGGTATAGGGGGGGCAGGATAGGGGTTACTAGGTATAATGTAGGTGGCGGCGGTGTCCGGGAGCGGCGGTTTAGGGGTTAATACATTTATAAGAGTTGCGGCGGGGTCTAGGAGCAGAGGTTTAGGGGTTAATAACTTTATTTAGTTGCGGGGGGCTCCGGGGGTGCCGGTATAGGGGGTAGAACAGTGTAGTTAGTGTGGGTGCTTAGTGACAGGCTAGCAATAAAGCTGTCAAAAAGCCGAAGAGCAGCGAGATCGGATGAGTGATAACTCTCACAGTCCGCTGCTCATCGCCCCATACTTTTTGACAGATTTTTTGATAACTTATGCGGAATTTTTCAGGTCCGCGGCGGCGATGGTAGGCGAGCTTAGGCGGGAGTATTGGGCCGGCGAAGGCAGGTAAAGTAGACATGTTGATAACTAGGCCCCAAAATCTGAAGTTTAAAAGAATTTATAAAATACATATCACAATGTGTAAGTGTAACATAACTCATGTCATGCAGTGCTATATTGCACTGGGCATGTCTCTTCTACACATCTAGAAATGAATTCAACACTCCTTAGAGAAGTATAGCAAAATGTGCCTTTCTAGAATCTTGTTAGGGATCTCGCAGTGCTGGAGGATTTTTTTAGATCATCTGATTTGAGCAGAGAGCTTTAGGTCACTAGGCCCATAGTGTTCTAAAGATGATCACCCATCCTTTGTAGACCTCTATGGAAAAGGGGCCAAGTTTCAACCACGGAAACCAGAATAAATAAGTAAATTTGACATCAGAAGCAATTTTTTTTTATTATTTGATTTTTATACATTTTATTTGAATCGTGAAAGCTTAATTCTGTCTTCCATGTCTCTTTAAGGAACAGCTAATTGTTATAATAAGGAAATATTCTAGAGTAAAATAAACAGTTCACATTTTCTTTAAATTTAGCAAATTAATTTCTTTAATCCCCTTTGAACGTTAACCACATTATATTAATTTTATTTTCAACATCAGTTTAATAGTATAATGATAATATTATGTTATTAATTTATTTAAATGGCCATTATAGTGAACACATTTTCAGGCTCTCATTTGTTATTGAGTATTTCATTTTATTTCTACCCATCCTTTAAATCTATGCATTTATCCTCCTATGCAAATAGGTTAAATATATAGTTAAATTACTCCTCAGGAGGCACAGAGAACAGTGGGTCCTGAGTGGGAACTGCTGTGGCGGTGAGCCAATCAGCACTACTAGTTGCACAGCAAAGGGGTTAAACACATAGATTTGAGGGGTCAATAATTATTTCACTATAATGGCCCTTTAATAAAGATTTGGTAGAAAGTATTTTTAGAAAATGAATATTAGACAAGAAGGCACAATTGTAAGTTAGAAAAACGAGGAATCCGAGAACAGATATCATTTTGCAAAGATATTTCTTATGGTAAATACATAGGAAGAACCTTCCATAAGAAGTGAAAGTGGAAGAGACAAATGCTGTAATTGCCCTGAAGAATAATGGGGTAATTATATCAGGTTATACAAAAACTTATTTATATCTACACTTTTTGGTAGATTTTAGAACCAAAACTATATAGCCTGGCAGAATTTAAGATGCTTTACTGACTATAAAAGGACAATTCTTATACTGTAGGTGAGGCCAGGCACTTAGGTTAGGGGATAACTTTTGTTAAACCACACTATACCCATAGTATCAGAAATCAAATTACAATATATGACCTATGAAAAGAAGACGTTTTAATATATCTAGAAGTGCTTTAGAAAAAAAGGAAATTGGCAGAAACTGTGACATTCTTGGCACAAGTTAAAGCTCAAATAATCCATTTTGAATACAATAAAAAACATTGTTTGCAAATATCTCAGTGCTATTGTTGTTGGCATTTGACTGTCCTTGCGATATGAGCCAGTGATTGTCTCATGAACCTGAGTTTGGCTGCTGTAAGCTGTTTGAGATGTGCTGTAACCCACATCATTGTGCATTTATAAACTCATTTGTCTGAACCAAAACTCACAAGTTCCAACATCTTTCAGACTGTGCTCCTTCTGGAAGTTATCTCCAATATCTTCAGCCGCTTCCTCTCTTTCACAAGGACAGTTTCTGTAAACTCCCCACCTGGTCCTAAAGATCACAGCGTCTGCTTTTTTTACTGTGTTGGATTTACAGGTTAAAGGGACATTTAACTCAATATATCATTCTCCATTATGGACCAGATTACAAGTGGAGCGTAATTTAACTCTTCTGCTTGAGCGTTAGCTGCGCTAGAAGTAAGCTTTTTGCGCCCCCGTCAGGTTACACTCGTATTTGAGTTAAAAGTAAATTGTTTTAGGTCTAGCGCTAACCCAACGAGTGCTAAAAACTAAAGTTAGAATATCGCGTGCGCGGTCACGTTTTCCCCATAGAAGATACAGGAGCAAAAATAGGAAAAAAGCCTAACACCCCCCTCTCGCGCAAACCGGTCGCATATTCTCATGTGTGCTAACCCGACAGGAAAATATGAATATTTCACATTCCAATGTTCTTAACATAGCAGAATATGTTCCATTTATACAATCCTACCAGGAGGGGCAAAGTTTCCCAAACCTCAAAATGCCTATAAATACACCCCTCACCGCACCCACAATTCAGTTTTACAAACTTTGCCTCCTATGGAGGTGGTGAAGTAAGTTTGTGCTCAGATTCTATGTTGATATGCGCTTCTCAGTATTTTGAAACCCGATTCCTCTCAGAGTACAGCGAATGTCAGAGGGTTGTGAAGCAAGTATCACCTATTGAATGCAATGGTTTTCCTCACGGGAGATCTATTTCATAGGTTCTCTGTTATCGGTTGTAGAGATTCATCTCCTACCTCCCTTATTCAGATCGACGATATACTCTCATATTCCATTACCTCTACTGATAACTGTTTCAGTACTGATTTGGCTATCTGCTATATGTGGATGGGTGTCTTTCGGTAAGTATGTTCTCATTACTTAAGACACTCTCAGCTATGGTTTGGCACTTTATGTTTTAATATAAAGTTCTAAATATATGTATTGTACTTATATTTGCCATGAGTCAGGTTTATGTAGACTGTTAGTTTCATATTTGGGAAAATATTTTTCTTACCTGGGGTATAGTCTTTTTTCAATTGACTGTTTTTTCATTAAAATTTGCGGGCAAAATTAGGCTCGCGAGGGCGCAAAATGCCAAAGTTTATTGCGTCATTCTTGGCGCAAGAATTTTTTGGCGCGAAGGTACGTCCGATGACGCAAATTCGTCATTTCCGGCGTCTTAGTTGACGCCAAGTTTCTTGCACAGGTTGCATCTTCTATGATGCGAGTGTATCATTTCTGGTTGTTGTTAGCACCAAAAAAAAAATGTTTGTTGTGCGTCATACTTGGCGCCAAATAATTTCATTATTTAAAACCCCATTCCTATGTGCCTCTTGCCTTTTTCTATGTCAGAGGGCTATGCTGTTTGCATTTTTTTCCCATTCCTGAAACTGCCATATAAGGAAATTGATAATTTTGCTTTATATGTTGTTTTTTCTCTTACATTTGCAAGATGTCTCAATCTGATCCTGTCTCAGAAACCACTGTTGGAATCCTGCTGCCTGATAACAGTTCTACCAAAGCTAAGTGCATTTGTTGTAAATTTGTGGAGATTATATCTCCAGCTGTGGTATGTAAATAGTTGTCATGATAAGCTTTTACATGCAGAGAATGTGTCCTTCAGTAATAGTACAATGCCTGTTGTTCCTTCAACATCTAATGTACATGATATGCCTGTGAATATAAAAGATTTTGTTGCTGATGCAATTCAGAAGGCTTTGTCTGCCATCCCGCCTTCTAACAAATGTAAAAAGATCTTTTAAAACTTCTCATAAAGTTGTTGAAATTTCAAATAACCGACAATATACTGAATTATCCTCCTCTGATGAGGATCTATCTGATTCAGAAGATCCTTCCTTAGATATTGACACTGACAAATCTACTTATTTATTTTAAATGGAGTATATTCGTTCCTTGTTAAAAGAGGTGTTGATTACATTGGATATTGAGGAAACTGGTCCTCTTGATATTAAAACTAGTAAACATTTAAATTCTGTTTATAAACCTCCTGTGGTTACTCCAGAGGTTTTTCCAGTTCCTGATGCTATTTCTGATATGATTTCAAAGGAATAGAATAGGCCTGGTACTTCTTTTATTCCTTCTTCAATGTTTAAAAAATCAAATTGTATCCTTTGCCAGCAGTTAGAGTGGAGTTTTGGGAAAAGATCCCCAAAGTTGATGGGGCTATTTCTACTCTTGCTAAACGTACTACTATTCCTATGGAAGATAGTACTTCTTTTAAAGATCCTTTAGATAGGAAACGTGAATCTTACCTAAGGAAAGCTTATTTATATTCTGGCCATCTTCTCAAGCCTGCCATTTCTATGGCTGATGTTGCAGCTGCATCAACTTTTTGGTTGGAAAGTTTAGCGCAACAGGAAATGGATCCTGATTTGTCTAGCATTGTTGGTTTGCTTCAACATGCTAATCATTTTATCTGTGATGCCATTTTTTTTTATTTATTTTTTTATTTTAAATATTTTATTTAGACTCATCTTTCCATAACAAGGAATAAAATAAATGTGGTTACAGGTTATTCAGTTCAAACATATACAGCTTCACAGATTAATGTAAACACCTGTCTAGCGTTTTTATAAGACGAGTGTTATAACTTATGGTCCTTTCGCTGTGAAAGATAATTAATGATTGTTAAAACAGTAAACAAATAATAAAACAACAAATAAACAACAAAAGAAAGCCCCTCCTTTTCAGAGGGACAGTCACCTGCCACGCTTCTCTCAGAGAATGATTAAATTGGCCTTGAGTTTAACTTTCACCTCCGCGCCATCCCATCTGTCAGGTGCTGAGTGTATAAAGGGGTGCGAGCCCGAGGTAAGAGGTGCAGAGGATGTTGTACGTTTGTCAAAGTAGTCATGGAGGGGGGAGGGTCTGAGGGAATCTCTGTGTTTCCTTGTTAACTTTCTGTTGATTGTCCTTTTTTTTTTTTTTTTTTTTTTTTAGTCTGATGTTTAATTCAGCCAGTGTCCTCAAGTGGGGGCACAAAGCTGGTTTTGGCTAATGCATTTTCCCAAAGGAATCTAACATCCGCAAGGAAATTTAATTTATTCCTCTTCAGATAGCCGTGTTCCTCCAATGTCAGTATGTCTGCTACCCTTTCTGTCCAATTAGTAAGTGTCAGGGAGGTCTGGCTCTTACAGTCCCGCTTGTAATAATGCAATCCTAAGTGTGCATGAGAGTTTTGGTATGTCATTCAGAAGTGCAATACTGGGGGTTAGTGAGCAGTCATTTGTCAGTACTTGTTGATAGAATTTTTCTATCCCGGCCCATAACTGTCTGAGTTTACCACATTTCCACCACATATGGAGGTAGCTTCCCCTATCATTGCATCCCCTCCAACATCTGTCACCGGCGTTTGGGTATATGGACTGTAGACTGGAAGGGGTAAGGTACCAACGCATAATGACCTTAAAGTTCAGTTCTAATAACTTAGGTGACGTTGAAGCTTTTTTAGTGTATTTAAATATTCTCGCCCAGTCCTCCCTTGTCATGTTGAGCTCTAATTCTTCCTGTCACTTTAAGGCATATGTAGGTAGGCTTAGGGCATGTTCTGTTTGTAAGAGTTTCCTCGAAATGGAAAGTGTGTGTTTAACACCTTCTGTTTTAGAGCATAGGTTCTCAAAGGGTGTTAGCTCTTGCAGGAAATCTTGTTTATATGGGGAGGTATGTATAAAGTTTGACAGTTGTGAGTGTTTCAGTCGCTCAAGTATCTACCATCTGCGATTGTTGCCAGATTCTCTCTGTTATGTAACTTTCCATTATGCATGAAACTCCTAAGGGGTGTAGAATATCCCCACTCTGTTAGTCTCTGTTGCCCTCTATCAAGTCCCCCCACCAGTTCTGCGTTTATTGGGATAGGAAATAAGGGAGAACGTGTTCCAGAGATGTTTTGCTTTCGTGTGATAATACCATCCCCTGTATCAAATGTGTATTTATGAATGACCAAATCTGAGCATTGGGGGCTCTGAGGTCTCTAGGGACTCAGCACAGTGCTCCTACTTCCGGGACCTTCAGTATGTGGGAGTCTATAGATACCCATGCCTTAGTGTCTCTGGATCTATGCCAATCTAGAATTCTCTGTAGGGTTATCACGTCATGGTAGTCTGCTATGCATGGTAATCCTAATCCACCATGTCTTAGTGCTCTGTACATGTTTTCTCTACCTATTCTGGGTCTGCTCTTCCTCCATATAAAGGAATTGACGTGTTTCTGTAATTGGGATATATACCATTTGGGGATAGTAATGGGGAGGGCCTGAAAGAGATATAAGATTCTAGGTAAGGTCGTCATCTTGACACTTTCTGTGCATCCCCACCATGTGATTGGTTTTGCTGCCTAAGTGCGTAGATCTTTTTGGATGTTACATGAGAGTGTGATATATTTATCGTCAAACAGCTGGGGAGTGATGGGAGAGAGTTGAACACCCAAATATTAAAAAACGGAAGTTGTCAGAATACAAAAAGAACCAATAGTAACCTTTACTATTTACTATTGGTTCTTTTTGTATTCTGACAACTTCCGTTTTTTAATGAACACCTGTATTTAACGTTCCCAATTTTTATTGCTTTTATTCAAATTGTTAATGCCTGAGGAAACAACCAGTTTACGGTCGAGAAAGCGTAGCAGTGATTTTTGGAATAGAAACTTGTTATATTTTATACTATAGGAAGTTGTCTTCTGCCTTTGTGCATCAGCAAGTGCATCGCTAACTTTATCCACCGTTCAGTTACAAAGATTCTCTGAACACATCAACAAGCATTCCGATGTCAAGGACACAGTGGAGCAGCGAACCATCCAGTGTGCTAATGACTGCAAGAGTTAGTCTGCCAGAGGGCACCGGTCACAGCACGGTGCATATCTATCCGGTAAGCCTTTATTATCTGTACCCTTCAGTCCTATCAAGACTGATTTACACTATGAGGCGCCCTCTTCTTTTTGTCTAATACTATAAGGACTATTCTGCCTTTTTTTCAGCAAGGGTATTATATGTCCACAATAGACTTACTGGATGCATATATTCATATTCTGATTCATCCAGATCACTATCAGTTTCTGAGATTCTCTTTTCTAGACAAGCATTACCAATTTGTCGCTCTTCCATTTGGCCTAGCGACAGCTCCAAGAATCTTTTCAAAGGTTCTCGGTGCCCTACTCTCTGTAATCAGAGAACGGGGTATTGCAGTGTTTCCTTATTTGGACGATATTTTGGTACCAACTCAGTCTTTACATTCTGCAGAATCTCACACGAATCAACTAGTGTTGTTTCTTCAAAGACATGGTTGGAGGATTAATTTACCAAAAAGTTCTTTGATTCCTCAGATTATACAGGGATTATACAAAGATATCACAATAAATATCCTTAAATCCCAATGTTCGACTATCTCTGATTTGGTGGTTAGATCACCATTGTATAGTTCAAGGGGCCTCTTTTGTTCATCCAACCTGCACTGTGATCACAACAGATGCAAATCTTTCAGGTTGGGGACCTGTCTGGGTAAGGGGTTTGGAAATCTCAAGAGGCGAGATTACCAATCAATATTTTAGAACTCCGTGCTATTTTCAGGGCTCTTCAGGTTTGGCCTCTGTTGAAGAGAGAACCGTTAATTTGTTTTCAGAAAGACAATATCACAACTGTGGCATATGTCAATCATCAGGGTGGGACTCACAGTCCTCAAGCTATGAAAGAAGTATCTCGGATACTTGCTTGGCGGAATCCAGCTCCTGTCTAATTTCTGCAGTTCATATCCCAGGTATAGACAATTGGGAAGCGGATTATCTCAGCCGTCAGACTTTACATCCGGGGGAGTGGTCGCTCCATCCAGATGTTTTTTCTCAGATTTTTCAGATGTGGAGTCTTCCAGAAATGGATCTGATGGCTTCCCATCTAAACAAGAAATTACCCAGGTACCTGTCCAGATCCAGGGATCCTCAGGCAGAAGCGGTGGATGCATTAGCAGTTCCTTGGTGTTACCAACCTGCTTATATCTTCCCACCTCTGGTTCTTCTTCCAAGAGTGATTTCCAAGTTCATCATGAAACAATTGTTTGGGTTTCTGGTAGCTCCATCATGGCCTCACAGGTTCTGGAATGCGGATCTTGTCCAGATGTCCAGTTGCCAACCTTGGCCACTTCCATTAAGGCCAGACCTTTTGTCTCAAGGTCCGTTTTTCCATCAGGATCTCAAATCATTAAATTTGAAGGTATGGAAATTGAACACCTAGTGCTTAGTCATAGAGGTTTACCTAACTCAGTAATTAATACTATGTGTGATGATTGAGTAAAGTATCTGGAATGACAGTTATTAATTTCCAAATAAGAATCACAACTGCGGACGTAACTAGAGGTAACTTTGAAATGTACTGTCACTTTAAATCTCCATGAAACACATGAAAGGAAAATAAGTGTAGCTCACTAGGAATACTCTCAAAGTGAAACAGAATAAGGAATCAAAGGAGGATTGATTTGTTACAGTTATATATATTGCTGCATAATAATGTAACAAATGTGAGCCTTAATATATCTAAGAATATTTTAATCGTTAAGTACCAATTCTTAACACAGGTGTGTAAAAAGGGAAGAGATTTTACTGATATCAGATAAAGTGTATTCGTACCGAGATACTAGTATCTAATGAAGAAAAAATAGAAACAAAGTTCAGACAGCGCTTACTGGGGCTGAGACAGGAGCGGAGGTGCTACAGACAGAGCCTGACAGGCTGGTGATGTCACCGAAGGTCGAATGGCAGGAACACAGAAGATCCGTTGGCGTTATCAGGCACAGAAAGGCAGCAGGTAGATAAGAGAACAGTCCCTTGAGATCCACTTACACAAAGGACCAGAGTAGTTACAGGAAGCAAGAAAGCAGCAAGGAAAAGGACACTTTCTCTCTTCAAACAGCTTAGCACAACAAACAGGAAGCAGAATCAAACAGGCAATACCAAGCAATGATTACTAGTGCTGACCGGCTTTTAAGCAGGTGGAAAAGGGGATGAGACTAATTGTTAAAGGGAAAGCAAGGTTTAGGTGAGTAATACATGGAAAGCCTGGGAGACATCACAATATGCCCGCCCAAAAAAAAAAAATGACCACAGCGTGGGTGAAGATTTAGGATGATCAGGATGTCTCCTATGGAACAAAGAGACAAGTTTTGGCGCAGATAAATTGAATGATGGTTCCCAAGAGTCCTCCTCCAAACTGTAACCAGACCAGTGTACCAAGTATTCAAGGGTACCCTAGGACCTGCGGGAGTCTAGTATTTCCGTATTTCCTCTACCTCATAAATCTGATCATCAGGAAGAACGGAGTCAGCAGTAGCAGAAGGATGCAAAGCAGTTGAACCGAGGTTGAATGGTTTGAGTAAGGAAACATGAACAGTAGGATGTACTTTAAGAGATAGGGGAAGATCCAGTGTAACCGCATTAGGATTGACTATGCATTTTATTGTGTAAGGTCCAATGAATTTTGAAGCAAGTTTCTTTGAAGGGACTTGTAATTTCAAGTTTTTAGTCGATAACCACACTCTATCACCTACAGAATATGGAGAAGAAGGCCTTCTTCGGAGATCATAGTAAAATGTTTGTTTCTGTTGAGCCGTTTTAATATTCTCTTGGAGGATCTGGAAGTTCTGAGTGAGGGAATCAAGCAATTCAGTTAGAAGTTGATTAGATGAGTCTCTAGAGGGTAACAAATAAAAAGTGGGATGGTATCCGTAATTAGAAAAGAATGGAGTTTGATGAGTTGATGAGCTGAGTTATTATAGGCAAATTCTGCTGAGGTTAAGAGTGAAAAACAGTTATCTTGTTGTGTATTACAGAAGCAGCATGATATTGCTCAAGCCATTGATTGGTGCGCTCGGTTTGTCCATTGGACTGGGGATGATACGATGTGGAATACCTTGGGTTTATGCTAAGAAGGCGACATAATTCTTTCCATAACTTGGAAGTAAATTGTGTACCTCTGTCAGAGGTGATGCTATCAGGTAAATCATGTAATTTCACGATGTTGTCCAGAAACAGTTGGGCAGTTTGAGAGGCAGATGGTAAACCTTTGAATGCAATAAAATGAGCCATTTTAGTTATGAACAACTAGAAATACTAATTGTACAAAGAGATACACTTAGGATTATTAGAAAAGAATACCACAAAGAAAATTATTATTTCTTTAACTCCAAATGATCATATGAATATGAAAATTACTCTATTTGTTTAAAATGTTCCATTACATTCATACTTTAATACTTTATTGTTACAACTAGGAACAAACATTCACACAGAAGTAGCCTGAAAGGGTTAAAAACACTTAAACCCAGTTAAATTAAATTGATATAGTCAGCAATGCTCTATGTATTCAGCCTGATGCCCACAAAATTATAGTGCAGGATAAGCTAAGCCCTTACAATCCGAGGGCTATTTTACTTTTAAATAGTTATATTTTTAAAGGTAAATAGTAGGCACCAGGATTCAACAAGTATATAGGTATATACAGATTCTATTATTCACTAGGCAAGCAGTTAAAAAAGCGACAGACAGGAGAGAACTAGCTTCTCCTGCTGGACCCCTGACACGCGTTTCACAGAACGCTTCCTCAGAGGGGGTGCGGGCCGCTGCTACTCGGCGTTATTTATGTTGGTGGTTGTCCCACCTCAAGCCCCTGATTTGATGTTCCTCTTGATTTCAAATGGCTCTGATTGGATGCTCATTCTGTCAATCATATGAGTAGACAGTGACATCCGGTATTACGTAACGCAAGGAGGGAGTGTGAATAGGGGGGCGTATGTGATGTCGATAAAGGACCAATCGACACTAAGTAAACAAGGGGTGTGTGTATTCAGTAGCAATGATTGGATGATCACTGCGGTTTGTAAATAAGGCATTGAGACTTAAGAATTACTTTGTATCATACCTTACCACTGCTTAATAGTAAATTATTATGTGGTACCGCAATGGCATAATTAGGATCTTAGTCTTTAAAGCAAATACATAAAATATACGATTTATGAACGGACGCGTTAAGGGATACAACGTGTTTATTCAAGGGTTGTAAGACAGATTGCTGCATGTAATGGCAGCCTATAGGGAGATGCTAGGATGTCATAGTATTATTAGTGTGTTGATATATTTATTTGTTAATATATAGATGGAAGTTAGAATAGCCGATCACGATATAGGATACTGTTTTATAATTTATACTGCTTTAGTTTCGAAATAATGCAGAGTAGTAGTTATACTTAGTGAGATAACGTGATTTGGTATTCTTGATGTATATTGTACAGATGGGATTCATAAGGAATAATTATGAACCCGATCAGTGAATACACCGGCAGCATATAGTTATGTGTTAAGTTTAGTACTATATTGCATTGTCTTTATTTCCATCTGTCGATGTATATATAATTTTAGGCTGATGTACTGATAGTGGGATAGGACGTGTCCTGCAGTTTGGTCTTGGGTTAGACTCTATTATTTTCATCTCCATATATATAGAGAGAATTTTTTTTAGGCCAGTGAATACAAATTGATGAAGTTTAGTCTAGACTCTAGATTCTTATTTGGAATCCCAAGTGTGGGTTATTATTGGGGAGTAGCGATAGTGCTATGTAACAAGAAGTGATAGGATTAAACACAGGAAATATGATGTGTGAGGGATAAAACTGTACATAAATAAAAAAGTGAAAGGGTGATGAGGGAAAGGACTGAATAAAATATATCCTTAATTACAGTATCTTCCAAATGTGAGTTAATATGATATAATGATCAGTCTGTACTGTGAAAGAAAGAAGTGTGTGGTATTCTTAACTAGATGAGAATATTAATCTTTGTAGTGGGAAGTGATGCCTTATTATTGTGAAAAGGGGAGTGTAAAAAGGAGCCGCATGAGTATGTTAAGTGTGAGTGAAAACTAATTTGTGTTATGATGTGAGTTTGGGCTAGAAGTGTACCCCTTATTGAACAAATAAAGTGGGAAAGATGATGTCAAAATTAGTGAGTGACAAATTGTAAATATCAGGTAGAGGAGAGAGACTGAGACTCATATTGGTAATTGATTCTGTATACTGTTTTAATTGGTGTGTTATTTAACTGTGTATCTGGATACAATGAAAATACATAGTTATTTCTTTGGAATTAAGTCCCTTATCTCACATTATTTAGATAATATCCCCTGTGTTATACACTTATAATGGTTATTGTATCAATCGAGATGTTTAACAGTTAATATCCTATGTGGGTTGATCTAATGATAACCTTAATGTGTATTTTCTCCCAAAATTAGGTGAGTATATAATATTGAAAACACAATTTTAGATAATAATGATACTATGTATTTGTAACTTAAGGGTTAGATATATACAAAAAAGTTATTGAAGTCATTCATGCCAAACGGTTTAACCGCATTTAGGAGGTATATCCATTTGCACTCCATTTTTAATAAAGCCTTTTCAATGTTGCCACCTCTTATGCCAAGAGATGCTTTTTGGATCACAGTGTATTTTAGGTCCATAGGTGAACCATTGTGGTGTGATAAGAAATGTTTGGCCACAGAGGTGATTTTTTTGCCTTTATCGTTATCTCTTTGGGCATATTTGATGTTATACACATGTTCCAAGATGCGTGTTTTTATCTCCCTTGTCGTCATGCCAACGTATGCCATTTGGCAAGAGCAGTAGAGTACATATATTACTCCCATAGTGGTGCATGAGAAATGTGCTTGGAGGTTATATATTTGTCCTGTTTTTTTAGTTATTGTTTTTGTTTTCAGAACATATTTACAGGCAGAGCAGGTACCACATGGGTACATACCTGGGTTTGTGTCTTTTTTCTTGGCAGTTCTTACGAAGTGACTAGATACCAGTTTGTCTCTCAAGTTGTTTGGTCTCTTATATCCTAATGAGACTCTGTCGCCTATTAATGGCTTGAGGGTTTCATCATTTTGGAGTATGTTCCAATGGTCATTAATAATTTTAATAACATGTGGCATCTGGGGGTTATATGTCGTAATGAGTCTGGGACATGACTCTTGAAGAGTTTTACTTTTTGGGATTAGTAATTCCTCTCTACTTTTCCTGAGTGCTTTGTACTTGGCTCTCTTTATGGATTTCTTACTGTATCCACGTGCCATTAGTCTTTGTGCTAGGGCTACACTTTCCTGTATGTAGATCTCATTGGTAGTGCAGTTCCGACGAAGTCTCAGAAATTCCCCGTATGGTATTGCTTTCAGGGTACTTGGAGAATGGGCACTGGAATGATGTAGAAGAGTGTTAGTTGATGTTTCTTTCCTAAACATCGTAGTATTGATGAATCCTTCATTGTTTTTGAATATTTTTAAATCCAAAAAGCATATCTCCTGCTGGTTAGCCTCAAAAGTTAATTTGATGTTGAGATCATTCTCATTAATTCTCTTCATAAAGGTTTCAAGTTGTTCATATGACCCTTCCCAGATGAAAAGAACATCATCTATGTATCTTAACCACATTGGGATGTGTTCAGTATATTTTTCGAGCTCATTAGAAAATACATAGAATAGTTCCCAGTAGCCAAGAAATAAATTCGCGTAAGTCGGCGCGCAAGCTGTACCCATAGCGGTACCTTGGGTTTGCAAGTAATACCTGTCATTAAATGTGAAAAAGTTGTGAGTCAGGACAAATTTCAAGAGTTGAATTATAAAGTCATTATGTAGATTGTTATCATTATTATTTGAAGCCAAATAATATTTAATGGCTTTAATTCCATCTTCGTGTTTTATATTTGTGTACAGGGACTCGACGTCCGCTGTTACTAGCCACATATCCTCTGATAATTTGATGTTTTGTAACAGCTGCAGTACCTCCATTGTGTCACGTACATATGAGGGTATGCTTGTAAGATATTCCCTTAATCGCAAGTCTACAAATTTACTTGCATTTTCTGTTAAGTTGTCATTTCCTGACACAATAGGTCTTCCAGGGGGTATTGAGGAATTTTTGTGCACTTTCGGTAGAAAGTATAAAGTGGCAACTTTGGGGTTGTCCTTTATCAGATACTTTTTCTCTGAGTTAGATATTATATTGGATTCCCAAGCACTTAGTATCATCTTGTTATATTGAGTAAGATATGAACTCTGCGGGTTGAATATCAACTGTTTGTAACAAGCAGAGTTAGATAGTTGTTTTTTAGCCTCATCCATATACATTTGTTGTGGCCAAAGGACCACGTTCCCACCTTTATCCGATGGCTTGATTAGAACATCTTGCCATGATTCTATCTCTCTTAATGCATTAATTTCATTGATATTAAGGTTTTGTTTGGCCCTGTATATGGGCAATTGTTCGATTTCTTTACAAACCATCTTACAGAAAATCTGTATCTCTGGGGATATAGAAAAGGATGGAACATAAGTAGATTTGGGTTTTACATTTGATTTCCAAACAGAAGATGTAGGTTCATCTACTAGAGTATTTGTGTTAGTTACTGTTTGTATATCTGTACTGTCTGCAGATAGCTCCTGCAGTATGTCTACAGTCAGTAAATCTTCTGCATTCAAACTGTTTGGATTAAAGGCATATAATTTTTTGAGTAATATTTTTCTGGAGAACAGATGGATATCTTTTATTACCTCAAATTTATTTAGTGAATTTACAGGGCAGAAAGACAGTCCTCTGGATAGTACAGATTTGTGTGTAGTACTGAGTGTATAATCAGAGAGGTTAATAATCCTCATTTGTTCATCCTTATCTTGCTGAAGGGACTCAATTCCCTTCTTCTTGTTGACTGTCTCACTGGGCCTGAGAATTTCCGTTTGTTGCCCCTGTTCTGAGTGTTGGTCTGATTGGCTGAGGTGACTGGTGGAGTTATATTGTGAGGGGTTTTGGACAAAAAAGATGATGAGGAAGAAGAAGATGTGGAGGATTGTACTGAGCTATAGCTCTTAGGTCTGGCACTAATTGTGTCTGTATTGGTAGTACTTTCATTGTCAGTATTGGTGTCTGAGTCATTATCTGAAATATCTGTTTCACTTTCTGCACTGCTCTCAGATTGTTGAACAAGATATCTGTTACCTCTATATCTAGGGGTGACATTACTACGCCAACAATAAACTCTTTGATTTTGAAAATCTTCAATATCTCTCTGCAACTTTTGTTTTTTAGTTGCTATAATTTCTTGCTCCAATTTGTCCAATTCCTTTTGATATTTATCATACTGATTTTTGTAATCTATTTTATCATTAAATTGAGACAGTTGGGCATTATATTCTTCAATTTCAGAATCTAACTTTGTTAGTTCGAGTTTATCGTGTTTAATTAATATATTTATTAATTTGAGAGAGCACTCTGACAAGGCTGTTTCCCATTCTTTGGTTAAATCATTGTTATAAAGGTTGAAGGCTGGAAATACCTTCATCCTTAACCCTCTGGGAATTATGTTTTTTTCTGCATACTTCTCAAAGAAGTGCCAGTTCCACCATCTTTTAGATTGTTTATGTAAGGTTTGATGTAATTTACATAACACATTGTTTAATTCATCCTCATTGATTTGTATATTGTCCCTAGTGGAACTGTTAAAAATAGAGTTAAGTTCTGTAAGTCATTTCTGATGGCGATTAGCCATGTCTGATTGAATATTCATTTTGTGTATTTTATTACTTATTGAATCCCCAAGGAAAAGGGCTAAACCCAGAAGAGAAACTCTGGGTATATTCTCCCAAAGAACTAAGCTTTGAAAAGTGTGGTGGGGGATGGTAGGAGTTAGTCAGTAATTAGATGTTGTACCTATTATGTAAATCAGAAAAGGTATATAATATACCAATACTTAGTAGTCACTTATAGTAATTATGGTGCACATCTAATGTGGATTCTTAGAGGGTAGAACTAAACAACTAGAAATACTAATTGTACAAAGAGATACACTTAGGATTATTAGAAAAGAATACCACAAAGAAAATTATTATTTCTTTAACTCCAAATGATCATATGAATATGAAAATTACTCTATTTGTTTAAAATGTTCCATTACATTCATACTTTAATACTTTATTGTTACAACTAGGAACAAACATTCACACAGAAGTAGCCTGAAAGGGTTAAAAACACTTAAACCCAGTTAAATTAAATTGATATAGTCAGCAATGCTCTATGTATTCAGCCTGATGCCCACAAAATTATAGTGCAGGATAAGCTAAGCCCTTACAATCCGAGGGCTATTTTACTTTTAAATAGTTATATTTTTAAAGGTAAATAGTAGGCACCAGGATTCAACAAGTATATAGGTATATACAGATTCTATTATTCTCTAGGCAAGCAGTTAAAAAAGCGACAGACAGGAGAGAACTAGCTTCTCCTGCTGGACCCCTGACGCGCGTTTCACAGAACGCTTCCTCAGAGGGGGTGCGGGCCGCTGCTACTCTGCGTTATTTATGTTGGTGGTTGTCCCACCTCAAGCCCCTGATTTGATGTTCCTCTCGATTTCAAATGGCTCTGATTGGATGCTCATTCTGTCAATCATATGATCAAATAGACATAGAAATAGACATTATTCTAATACCCAGTCTCAACAACAAAAAAATAATAAAACTAACACGGCATACACAGATTTTAGAGAACATAGAGAACAACAACCTTATCAGATACCCATTTCAAATAGGTTCACATCACTTAATGATCAAAATTACACACAATATGATAGACAACACTTCAATCAAAGAGACCAAAGAGACCAACAAGATAAAAATAGACAGAACACTAGCTCTCATTATAGAGAGCAGCCACATCACTATTCTACATATAAACCCACTTATAATCAATATAGAGATAATCATTCATCGGATTATAGAGATAATCAACATCATAATAGAACACACCAAGCTAGGGATTATGTAGCAGAAACACCAAGGACCCATGGAGTAAACGCCAATAACAATAATAGGACATATGAAGATCAACACATTAACAATAGGGATAATTTACAGACACACAATTCACCATTACCACAGAATCCCCCTCCTTTTTTAGAGGAACGTATTCCCCTAGCACCTCTATGGAGAAGGGAAGGGCAAAATACACCTTATCAACAACCAGGAAAAACCAAAAGAACACACACAAACGGGGACGGAGGGGAAGGGGAATTGCCTCCCAGGAAGAAAAGTTACAGCAATTAAGTAAAGGTATTTTCAATCTATCCGACAAAATTCTCACTAATGACCAAATAAGAATTTTGGGTAAGGGTTTAAGTTTTTGCCCCTCAAATCCACATAGGATGTTTGAAATATATGTGGATTTAAATAAATTCACGAGAAAGTTATCATTACAACGATATTTTGCAAAAAAATCACTTCAAACAAATAGAAATATAGGTATCCCCATTCTCACAGATAACATGCCAACATGTAGGAATACTACAGTAATATATGTTGATCCTGAAGATCTATCAGAACAACTTTTTGAGGGAGTGATTCACACAAATTTTGCACCACCATCTTCATTCAATCCAAAAGGAGAGGATACAGCATATCTTGATATTTTTCAAAGTCTAGTGTTAGAAGATTTGGAAAAACTTCCCATCCGCAACAGCAATCATAGTAATATTTGGCCCAATGAAAAGAAAGCCCTTTTGGAACTTACTAGAGATAAGAACATAGTCATCCGCCAGGCGGACAAAGGCGGGGGGATAGTGATCCAAAACTACCTGGATTATATCAATGAAGCATACAGAATAGTTCTTGACAAAGAATATTATAATAAATTAGAAAAAGATCCCACAGACAACTTTTCAAAAGAGTTAATAACATTGATTAATTTTGGACATACAAATGGCATTTTGAATAAAAAAGAAAAAACATATTTGATTCCCAAAAGTCCGAACATACCTTATTATTATCACCTACCCAAAATACATAAACAACTAAATAACCCACCCGGTAGGCCTATCATTGCAGGAATGAATAGTATCACTGACAATCTATCTTCTTATATTGATTTTTATCTTCAAAAATATGTATCACAACTGAGGTCCTACATTAGAGACACTACTGATCTATTAATCAAACTTTCTAACATCAAAAAAGAAGAAAATTTGTATTGGGTCTCTTGTGATGTCACTTCGCTTTATTCAAATATTGCACATAACATAGGGTTAAAATCAATAGATTATTTTCTAAGTGAAGACATATATATGTCGGACCTTCAAAAAAATTACATATTAGAACTCATCAATTTTATTTTGACCCATAATTATTTTCAGTTTTTAGATAACTTTTATATACAAATTAAAGGGACGGCCATGGGGACCAGATTTGCTCCCAGTTTCGCAAACCTATTTATGGGTTATTTTGAATCAATTTACATCTATGATTCTAACTGGGAGCAAAATCTGGTCTTCTATGGCCGTTATATAGATGATCTGCTTTTTTTATGGAAGGGTCCATTGGATTCTCTGACAGCCTTTCAGAATGAATTAAATATGAATAATATGGGGATTAAGTTCACATGGAACGTACAAATAGATAAAATTGATTTTTTGGATGTTTCCCTAATGTGGGGCATAGATGATAAGGTGGAATCATGCACTTTTTTCAAAACAGTCGATAGCAACAATTTACTAGACTATCACAGTAACCATTACTCCAGTTGGAAAATAAACATACCATACAGTCAGTTTCGAAGAATTCGAAGAAATTGTACAGATATCAATACATTTGATATCCAAAGCCAGACCCTCATAGATCGTTTTAAAGAAAAACATTACCCTGCATCTCTCATTGAACATAGTTACCATAGGGCACGTGCCCAAAATAGGCATGAATTATTCACTAGTAAAAAGAAGAAAGAATCTACATTTGATTCAGGATATGAATCAACATTCATTACGAGATATAACGACAACCATAGGGAGATTAGAAAGATCTTATCTAAACATTGGACACTATTAAAGAAAGACCCTGTTCTGCGATCCATTTTAGGGGAGAAACCAATATGCACTTTTAGGAGAGCCCCAACAATAAAGGAAAAACTTGCACCTAGTAAGATAGTGATGTGCAAAAGGGAAACAAATGCACCATTCAATAGAGGAAACATACAAGATAGCACTCAAGGTGCAAAAATAGGCTTTTTCAGATGTCACAAAAATAGATGCAGTATGTGTAAATATACCATCAATGGACAAAAGAGTATCAAAGTAAATAACACAGGGGAAACTTTTACATTAACACAAAAAATAACATGCAGTTCTACTTATGTGGTCTATTGTATCACCTACATCTGTGGCCTACATTATATAGGCCGCACCTGCAGGATGATAAGACAGAGATGGTCTGAACATCTCAGATGCATTGTGAAAGGATTAGATAAATACAGTACTTCTAGACATCATACAGCATCACATGGCACTAACAAATGCCTTATGAAGATAACCCCACTCGAGGTAGTGACTGCTAGTAATTCCCAAAATAGAATGATTAAACTTCGTCAAAGGGAGACCTTCTGGATCTATAGATTTTCATCTTTACATCCAGAAGGCCTCAATGAAGTAATTGATACAGCAGCCTTTTAGATCAATCCAGTACAAACATTCAGTTCATTCTATCTTTTAATTTAAGGGTTCTGTTATACAAGCTTCATATCTGTTCTCTCACATTAGTAGTGCACTTAATATTAATGTGTATATAATGGATCATATCCTCATTGATATTGATATATATTATTTAGAAGGAATGTAAGTATAGATCACCTGAGGTCACCACCCAGTAAATATCTTAATATACCAGTAATGTTTCATCTTGAAAATATATTCAGTATTTACTATCCATCTTACAATCATTCAAGCATCATATCACTATAAAACACATTTAATCACATTAATGGAGATATGTATATTTAGAATACTATAAACATACAATTTGTCTATATTCATACACATAGAGTATTTATTATATTAATTATAAACACTTAACATTGTCACACTATACACATTTAATCATATGAGTCACATAGGAATTGATATATTCATGGTCATACACATAATATTATTATAGTTATATTATTTATATATTATTACTCTAGTCACATAGGTTTTTATAATAGCACATCTATTTATATATATTTATTTACATAAAATAAGATATAGTTAGAGTACTTAACACTAGTCACACATAGAATTCACTAATTATCACTATTTATAGCATATAGTAACCATAATTTTCCTCTATATGTTTTTTCACATGTCTTTTCATATAGAACAATTTATTAATTTATTCACTAGGGCACAGAAAGCACACACAAAAAATGGAAGACTATAATTCATATTTTTTTATATATATATAGTTTTATTTATATACATTATACAGGTTACCAATATATAAAAATATATGAGTATATGCATCTATTCGATTGAAGCGCAATGATTACGAGACTGGCATTATTTTGAATGTTATGATTCAGTAAAAATTGACGAATACTGTGAGGATAGGATATGCTTTCACAGAGCAGTAATACCAAAGGGCTACACAAATTGGCTGATGCTATCTCGAACATAGCCATAGGGTTATATATAAATATATCATAATAGCAAAGCAGTTCATATCCCAAAAAAATAAATAGACAATAGTTGATTTTTTTTTTTTTTTTTTTAACGATAGAAAACACACGCCTATAAGCTGGGATTCACACACATAGTGACGCGTGATTGGTTTATGCTACACGCCCACGGATTATCACCTACACATTGGACATTGTGAAATCAGAGAGGGAGCTTTAAACAAATAGACATAGCCCTTCATAAAATCAGCTTATGATATGCACAATACAACAATTCAGATAACATTTAAACAGTTTATTGTAGGAGATCATGTCAAAAGGGGTAAGAATATATTAGGAAGAAAGTTGAGGAATTGTATTTAAAGACCGGCGATAAATGATACACGCCCACTAGCCATTACCCACACATATGGAAGTGTGAGATAGGCTAATGACACACACCCACAAGCTGACAGCTTTATATATGATATAAACAAACTAGCTAATGCTTTTAATTAATAAATAAATTAGACTTTCTACTATGAACAAAGGGGAGGAAAGAAATCCTCAGGAAATAAAGAAGTTATTAACCATATAAAATAGAAATAAATAGTGCATTCACTTTCATAAAGAGAGATTGCTGAAAATTTAATGAACCAACTATATGAGTGCTGTATTTGTTTTTTTGCTGAAACACTATTGTGCATACTATATATGTTTTCTTCCGAAATGTTTATGAGATATATTGTAATATCTGCTATATACTTGTTTTGATACTAGCTGTATATGTTAAAGTAGATCTATGCATACAATGAGTTATATATTCACATACTGGTATCAAGAAAAGTCAGTTTGTATTGTGAAGGTCACCATAGCAACATTTGCATAAGTAATTGGTAAATTGGGTGTGACCAATGTTTTAATTTATTTGAGGATGTATAAATAGGAGACTTCAGTTTTAGATCAGTATAACTTGCCTGAGGAAACAGAGTGGTAGCTCTGAGAAACGCGTAGCGAATTCTACTGATTTTTATTGTACACTGTTATATTTTTATATAAAGTGTTTTTTATATATATCTGGAGTCTCCTGAATTTTTTATCTGAACCTTCTGAATACATTGGACCATCTTTCACCGGAGTGGTATGTGCGCTGGGCCACTTTTAATATACCCAGCTTGCTTCATTAGCACTACAGTGTGCTCTATACTTTGTGAGTATATCTCTGAAGGGTAAAGCTGGTGGGTTCACACTCTGCTTACTAATTCCACACTAGGAGTCGCCCTCTGTATATCTTCTTACTTTTCAGATGATTTTGGAAATCTACTAAGAGGAGCTGCCCTAGCATTCTAATGCACAGTCAACTGGGACACTGATAAGTTTCCAGACTGCTTATCTAGGCATTATCTTTGCCTTCACTACATGTGAGTACAAAATCTATATCTCATTCTATTTATCCTTATATATACTGGCTACACTAGGAGGCGCCCTTTCTTTTTTTGTTTCATATGATCAAATATGCCCAAAGAGATAAAGATAAAGGCAAAAAAATCACCTCTGTGGCCAAACATTTCTTATCACACCACAATGGTTCACCTATGGACCTAAAATACACTGTGATCCAAAAAGCATCTCTTGGCATAAGAGGTGGCAACATTGAAAAGGCTTTATTAAAAATGGAGTGCAAATGGATATACCTCCTAAATGCGGTTAAACCGTTTGGCATGAATGACTTCAATAACTTTTTTGTATATATCTAACCCTTAAGTTACAAATACATAGTATCATTATTATCTAAAATTGTGTTTTCAATATTATATACTCACCTAATTTTGGGAGAAAATACACATTAAGGTTATCATTAGATCAACCCACATAGGATAATAACTGTTAAACATCTCGATTGATACAATAACCATTATAAGTGTATAACACAGGGGATATTATCTAAATAATGTGAGATAAGGGACTTAATTCCAAAGAAATAACTATGTATTTTCATTGTATCCAGATACACAGTTAAATAACACACCAATTAAAACAGTATACAGAATCAATTACCAATATGAGTCTCAGTCTCTCTCCTCTACCTGATATTTACAATTTGTCACTCACTAATTTTGACATCATCTTTCCCACTTTATTTGTTCAATAAGGGGTACACTTCTAGCCCAAACTCACATCATAACACAAATTAGTTTTCACTCACACTTAACATACCCATGCGGCTCCTTTTTACACTCCCCTTTTCACAATAATAAGGCATCACTTCCCACTACAAAGATTAATATTCTCATCTAGTTAAGAATACCACACACTTCTTTCTTTCACAGTACAGACTGATCATTATATCATATTAACTCACATTTGGAAGATACTGTAATTAAGGATATATTTTATTCAGTCCTTTCCCTCATCACCCTTTCACTTTTTTATTTATGTACAGTTTTATCCCTCACACATCATATTTCCTGTGTTTAATCCTATCACTTCTTGTTACATAGCACTATCGCTACTCCCCAATAATAACCCACACTTGGGATTCCAAATAAGAATCTAGAGTCTAGACTAAACTTCATCAATTTGTATTCACTGGCCTAAAAAAATTTCTCTCTATATATATGGAGATGAAAATAATAGAGTCTAACCCAAGACCAAACTGCAGGACACGTCCTATCCCACTATCAGTACATCAGCCTAAAATTATATATACATCGACAGATGGAAATAAAGACAATGCAATATAGTACTAAACTTAACACATAACTATATGCTGCCGGTGTATTCACTGATCGGGTTCATAATTATTCCTTATGAATCCCATCTGTACAATATACATCAAGAATACCAAATCACGTTATCTCACTAAGTATAACTACTACTCTGCATTATTTCGAAACTAAAGCAGTATAAATTATAAAACAGTATCCTATATCGTGATCGGCTATTCTAACTTCCATCTATATATTAACAAATAAATATATCAACACACTAATAATACTATGACATCCTAGCATCTCCCTATAGGCTGCCATTACATGCAGCAATCTGTCTTACAACCCTTGAATAAACACGTTGTATCCCTTAACGCGTCCGTTCATAAATCGTATATTTTATGTATTTGCTTTAAAGACTAAGATCCTAATTATGCCATTGCGGTACCACATAATAATTTACTATTAAGCAGTGGTAAGGTATGATACAAAGTAATTCTTAAGTCTCAATGCCTTATTTACAAACCGCAGTGATCATCCAATCATTGCTACTGAATACACACACCCCTTGTTTACTTAGTGTCGATTGGTCCTTTATCGACATCACATACGCCCCCCTATTCACACTCCCTCCTCGCGTTACGTAATACCGGATGTCACTGTCTACTCATATGATTGACAGAATGAGCATCCAATCAGAGCCATTTGAAATCGAGAGGAACATCAAATCAGGGGCTTGAGGTGGGACAACCACCAACATAAATAACGCCGAGTAGCAGCGGCCCGCACCCCCTCTGAGGAAGCGTTCTGTGAAACGCGCTTCAGGGGTCCAGCAGGAGAAGCTAGTTCTCTCCTGTCTGTCGCTTTTTTAACTGCTTGCCTAGTGAATAATAGAATCTGTATATACCTATATACTTGTTGAATCCTGGTGCCTACTATTTACCTTTAAAAATATAACTATTTAAAAGTAAAATAGCCCTCGGATTGTAAGGGCTTAGCTTATCCTGCACTATAATTTTGTGGGCATCAGGCTGAATACATAGAGCATTGCTGACTATATCAATTTAATTTAACTGGGTTTAAGTGTTTTTAACCCTTTCAGGCTACTTCTGTGTGAATGTTTGTTCCTAGTTGTAACAATAAAGTATTAAAGTATGAATGTAATGGAACATTTTAAACAAATAGAGTAATTTTCATATTCATATGATCATTTGGAGTTAAAGAAATAATAATTTTCTTTGTGGTATTCTTTTCTAATAATCCTAAGTGTATCTCTTTGTACAATTAGTATTTCTAGTTGTTTAGTTCTACCCTCTAAGAATCCACATTAGATGTGCACCATAATTACTATAAGTGACTACTAAGTATTGGTATATTATATACCTTTTCTGATTTACATAATAGGTACAACATCTAATTACTGACTAACTCCTACCATCCCCCACCACACTTTTCATTTTAGTTATGAGATCGACAACGACATATATGATGGTATTATTCTTTGAATTTGGTAAATCCACAATGAAATCCATCGCTATATCTGACCAGGGTCTATTAGAAATAGGGAATGAGAGTAAGAGACTATATGGTTTACCTTTTTCAGACTTTTTTGTAGTACAGATAGAACAACTTTGAACATAATCTTTTACATCCTTTTTGATGGTAGACCACCAATATTGTGTTTTGACTAGAGAATACGTCTTCTGTTGTCCAGGATGACCTGCTAAGGGGCTATCATGAAGAGCTTGTAAAGCTTGTAAACAAAGAGATTTAGGTAAGTACAAGAGATGGTTGAAATAAAACAGACCATCCTTATGTAGTTTTACTTTCTTTTCAGGCAAGAGCATATCAAGTTTTTGTTGTTTCTTTACTATCATAGGGGTTATTATGGAAGTAGCAATGATTCTCTCAGGGGGAATGACAGATGAGGAGGATGGAATGAACTTAGGCCTCTCCTCTTTTCTGGAGAGAGCGTCAGCCTTTCTGTTTCTAGAACCAGGTTGATAGGTTATCAGGTAGTCAAATCTAGAAAAGAAAAGACTCCAACGAATTTGTCTAGATGATCTTTTAGAACTCTTCAAATACTGTAAATTTCTGTGATCTGAGTATATTTGAATGGGAAGGAGGGTCACTTCTAATAGATGCCTCCAGTTTTCTAGGGCAGATTTAATGGCGAGGAGTTCTTTTTCACCGATTGGATAATAAACTTCAGCTGAGTTCATAATTCTAGAATAGTATGCAATCGGATGTAGAGGATGTGTTCAAGATTTTCTTTGTGATAGTACCGGCCCAAGGGCATAATCCGAAGTGTCTACTTCCAAGATATATTGAAGATTAGGATCAGGAAATTGTAGGATGGGTGCAGTAGTGAAGAAGACCTTTAATAAATTAAAGGCTTTATCAGCACCTGCCATCCACTTAAAAGGTTTATTTTCCTTTTTTGTTAAGTCAGTCAAGGGCTTACAAATGTGGGCAAAGTTTTTTATAAATTTACGATACAAGTTTGAAAACCCCATAAATTGTAGTATCTGTTTCTTATTTTGAGGGGTTTTCCAGTCCACAATCACACTTATTTTGCTGGATTCCATCTCAATGCCTGATGGAGATATGTTATATCCCAGGAAAGATATTGTCGTTGAGTTAAAGACACATTTCTCGAGTTTTGCGTATAAAGCAAATTTTCGTAATCACGTTAGAACTGTTCTAACATGCGAAATATGTTCCAAGAAATTGTCTGAGTAGATGAGGATGTCATCTAAGTAAATTACAAGGAATGTGTCTAATATATCCCTGAATATATAATTTACAAAATGTTGGAACGTAGCTGGAGCATTTGTGAGTCCGAATGGCATTACAAGATATTCAAACAGTAACGTGTATGGAAGGCTGTTAGCCATTCATCACCCTATCTGATTCTCACTAAGTTGTAAGCTCCAAAGAGATCTAGTTTTGTAAATATCTTCACACCTTTGAGACGTTCAATTAGCTGGGGAATAAGTGGCAGAGGATATCTATTTTTTTATGGTGATTTTATTTAGCTCTCTGTAATCTGTTATAGGTCTTAAGCTATTGTCTTTGTTTTTTACAAAGAACATGTCTGAACCTGCTGGAGAGGTGGAATGATGAATTAACCCCTTTTTTAAGTTTTCATCAATATAAGACTTCAGATGTTTTAACTCAGGCTCTGATAGAGGACATACATGACCACAAGGGATTTCTGCACCAGGGAGTATATCTATTGGGCAATCATAACTTATGTGTGGTGGCCAATTGGAAGCTTCTTTTGGATCGAAAACATCCTCAAATCCTTCATATTCAAGAGGTAAAAAATTATCATAAGGTAAAGATAGTACAGCTGTGTTAAGACAATTATTCTTGCAGTATGTAGAGTTGAAGGTGATTGAGGAATCAGACCAAGTAATCAAAGGTTTATGTGTTTTTAATCAACTTAATCCTAGAACTATGGGGAATATGGGAGAAGAAATGACATCAAAGCTAAGAGTTTCAATATGTTGTGGAAAAGTTGAAACTGTGGGGCCTAGTTATCAATCCGTCAACCTCAAATACGCTGGAATTCCGCAGCGTATTTGTGGCGAGGCTGATTCGCCTTAGTTATCAAAGGCTAGAGACCGGCAAAAGTAGAATTTTGTGACGTAAACTTCGATCCGCCGGACTCAGTCCGACACAGATCGATTCTTACGTCACTCCAGATGTTCTGCACACAAGTACAGCACAATCTGACTACTTTGCTAGTTATCAAAAAACTAGCAGGTACGCTCGGCACTTTTCCGGCCCAGCGTACCTGGTTTTCAAACCGCCACCCTGGAGGCGGCGGATCCCATAGGAATCAATGGGAGTCTGACCATAGCGAAAGTACAAGTTCGCTGCTGACAGACATCCCATTGATTTCTATGGGAGATGTCTACACCTAACACCCTAACATGTACCCCGAGTCTAAACACCCCTAATCTGCCCCCCCTACACCGCCGCAACTAAATAAAGTTATTACCCCCTAAACCGCCGCTCCCGGAGCCCACCACAAGCTACTCTATACATATTAACCCCTAAACCGCCGCTCCCTGACCCCGCCGCAAGCTACTCTATACATATTAACCCCTAAACCGCCTCTCCCTGACCCTGCCGCAACTATAATATATGTATTAACCCCTAAACCGCCGCTCCCGGAGCCCACCGCCACCTACATTATACCTAGTAACCCCTATCCTGCCCCCCCTATACCGCCGCCCTCTGTAATAAAGTTATTAACCCCTATCCTGCCGATCCCGCACCTCGCCGCAACTAAATAAATAGTTTAACCCCTAAACCGCCGCTCCCTGACCCTGCCGCAACCTATATTCAATTTATTAACCCCTAATCTGCCCCCCCTACACCGTCGCCACCTATAATACATTTATTAACCCCTATCCTGCCCCCCACTATACCGCCGCCACTGTAATAAATGTATTAACCCCTAAACCTAAGTCTAACACTAACCCTAACACCCCCTAACTTAAATATTAATTAAATAAATCTAAATAATATTTCTATTATGAACTAAATTAATCCTATTTAAAACTAAATACTTACCTGTAAAATAAACCCTAATATAGCTACAATATAAATAATAATTATATTGTAGCTATCTTAGGATTTATTTTTATTTTACAGGCAAAGTTCAATTTATTTTAACTAGGTACAATTACCTAGTTATTAACTATTTAATAGCTTACCTAGCTAAAATAAAGACAAATTTACCTGTAAAATAAAAACTAACCTAAGTTACAATTACACCTAACACTACACTATCATTAAATAAATTATTCCTATTTAAAACTAAATACTTACCTGTAAAATAAACCCTAAGATAGCTACAATGTAATTAATAATTACATTGTAGCTATTTTAGGAATTATATTTATTTTACAGGTAACTTTGTATTTATTTTAGCTAGTTAGAATAGTTATTAAATAGTTATTAACTATTTAATAACTACCTAGCTAAAAGAAATACAAAATTACCTGTAAAATAAATCCTAACCTAAGTTACAATTAAACCTAATACTACACTATCATTAAATAAATTAAATAAATTAACTACAAATAACTACAATTAAATACAATTACATAAACTAACTAAAGTACACAAAAAAAAGCTAAGTTACAAAAAATAAAAAAAAATAGGTTACAAATATTTTAAAAATATTACAACAATTTTAAGCTACTTACACCTAATCTAAGCCCCCTAATAAAATAACAAACCCCCCCAAAATAAAAAACCCACCACCCACATACCCCTAATCTAACCCAAACCCCCCTTAAAAAAACCTAACACTAATCCCCTGAAGATCATCCTACCTTTAGTCGTCTTCACTCAGCCGAGCAGCGATGGAACTGAAGAGGAGACCCGGAGTGGCAGAAGTTATCATCCAAGGGGCGCTGAAGAAATCTTCCATCCGATGAAGTGATCCTTCAAGCGGCGCTGAAGAAATCTTCCATCCAATGAAGTGATACTCCAAGCGGCGCTGAAAAAGTCTTCCATCCGGGCGATGTCATCTTCCAAGCGGGGTCTTGAATCTTCATCCCGCCGACGCGGAACATCCTTCTTTACCGACGGACTACCGACGAATGAAGGCTCCTTTAAGGGACGTCATCCAAGATGGCGTCCCTTCAATTCCGATTGGCTGATAGGATTCTATCAGCCAATCGGAATTAAGGTAGGAAAAATCTGATTGGCTGATGGAATCAGCCAATCAGATTCAAGTTCAATCCGATTGGCTGATCCAATCAGCCAATCAGATTGAGCTCGCATTCTATTGGCTGATCGGAACAGCCAATAGAATGCAAGCTCAATCTGATTGGCTGATTGGATCAGACAATCGGATTGAACTTGAATCTGATTGGCTGATTCCATCAGCCAATCAGATTTTTCCTACCTTAATTCCGATTGGCTGATAGAATCCTATCAGCCAATCGGAATTGAAGGGACGCTATCTTGGATGACGTCCCTTAAAGGAGCCTGCATTCGTCGGTAGTCCGTCAGTAAAGAAGGATGTTCCGCGTCGGCGGGATGAAGATTGAAGATTGAAGACCCCACTTGGAAGATGACATCGCCCGGATAGAAGGCTTCTTCAGCGCCGCTTGGAAGATGACATCACCCGGATGGAAGAATTCTTCAGCGCCGCTTGGAGGATCACTTCATCGGATGGAAGATTTCTTCAGCGCCCCTTGGATGATAACTTCTGCCGCTCCGGGTCTCCTCTTCAGTTCCATCGCTGCTCGGCTGAGTGAAGATGACTAAAGGTAGGATGATCTTCAGGGGATTAGTGTTAGTTTTTTTTAAGGGGGGTTTGGGTTAGATTAGGGTTATGTGGGTGTTGGTTTTTAATGTTGGGGGGGGTTGTATTTTTCTTTTACAGGCAAAAGAGCTGAATTCTTTGGGGCATGCCCCCACAAAAGGCCCTTTTAAGGGCTGGTAAGGTAAAAGAGCTTTGAACTTTTTTAATTTAGAATAGGGTAGGGCATTTTTTTATTTTGGGGGGTTTGTAATTTTATTAGGGGGCTTAGTTTAGGTGTAAGTAGCTTAAAATTGTTGTAATATTTTTAAAATGTTTGTAACCTATTTTTTTATTTTTGTAGCTTAGCTTTTTTTTGTGTACTTTAGTTAGTTTATGTAATTGTATTTAATTGTAGTTATTTGTAGTTAATTTATTTAATTTATTTAATGATAGTGTAGTGTTAGGTTTAATTGTAACTTAGGTTAGGATTTATTTTACATGTAATTTTTTGTATTTCTTTTAGCTAGGTAGTTATTAAATAGTTAATAACTATTTAATAACTATTCTAAATAGCTAAAATAAATACAAAGTTACCTGTAAAATAAATATAATTCCTAAAATAGCTACAATATCTTAGGGTTTATTTTACAGGTAAGTATTTAGTTTTAAATAGGAAAAATGTATTTAATGATAGTGTAGTGTTAGGTGTAATTGTAACTTAGGTTAGTTTTTATTTTACAGGTACATTTCTCTTTATTTTAGCTAGGTAAGCTATTAAATAGTTAATAACTATTTAATAGCTATTGTACCTAGTTAAAATAAATTGAAAGATGCCTGTAAAATAAAAATAAATCCTAAGATAGCTACAATATAATTATTATTTATATTGTAGCTATATTAGGGTTTATTTTACAGGTAAGTATTTAGTTTTAAATAGGATTAATTTAGTTCATAATAGAAATATTATTTAGATTTATTTAATTAATATTAAAATGATGGGGGGGTGTTAGGGTTAGTGTTAGACTTAGGTTTAGGGGTTAATAATTTTATTACAGTTCCGGCGGTGTAGTGGGGGGCAGGATAGGGGTTAATAAATGTATTATAGGTGGCGACGGTGTAGGGGGGGCAGATTAGGGGTTAATAAATTTAATATAGGTTGCGGCAGGGTCAGGGAGCGGCGGTTTAGGGGTTAATACATATATTATAGTTGCGGCGGGGTCAGGGAGCGGCGGTTTAGGGGTTAAACTATTTATTTAGTTGCGGCGAGGTGCGGGATCAGCAGGATAGGGGTTAATAACTTTATTATAGAGGGCGACGGGATGGGGGGGCAGGATAGGGGTTAATAGGTATAATGTAGGTGGCAGCGGTGTCCGGGAGCGGCGGTTTAGGGGTTAATACATTTATCAGAGTTGCGGCAGGGTCTAGGAGTGGCGGTTTAGGGGTTAATAACTTTATTTAGTTGCGGGGGGCTCCGGGGGCGCCGTTATAGGGGGTAGAACAGTGCAGTTTAGTGTGAGTGCTTAGTGACAGGCTAGCAATAAAGCTGTAAAAAAGCAGAAGAGCAGCGAGATCAGATGAGTGATAACTCTCACAGTCCGCTGCTCATCGCCCCGTACTTGGTGCGCGGCTTTTTGACAGCTTTATTTGATAACTTAGGCGAAATTTTTCAGGTCCGCGGCGGCGATGTGAGGCGAGCTTAGGTGGGCGTATTGGGCCTGCGAAGGCAGGAAAGTTGACACGTTGATAACTACCCCCCAATGAGTGGAATAGTGTGATGTGTTATGGGACCTGAGCTAATTTGTTTACCATGAATAACACGCACAACTAAAGGTTGAGATTTCTTTACAGTGGGTATTTTATTTAAACACACAAGTGATTTATCTATGTAGTTTGTATAGGCACCGGAGTCGATGACAGCATCAATCATCAACAGTTGTTGTTCCCACTGTAAAGAGAGAGTAATTTGTACATATTTACTTTGGTTAGTAACAGAAAGTATAGCAAGGTTATTCTTACCCATCTTCTGTCGTGATAGTATTGGGCAATCCTTCATGACATGGGATTTATCTGCACAGTATAGGCAGAGCTTCAATGTCCGACTTCTATTCTTTTCCTCTTGTGAGAGAGGACCTCTTATGATACCTGTGATGGAAACCCCGGCTACCCCGACTAGGTAGCTCCGCCAAACGGGTCCTGCTTCCTCCCTGCCAACTGTAGCTATGTAGCTGGCAAGTGACCACAGCCTGTAGCCACCCCTGATGTCAGACAGCACCAGTACCCAGGGTCCCACCCTGTGGCAGACTCCAGCTACCCAGACTAGGTAGCTCTGCCGGAGTGTCCTTCCTCTGCCTGGAACAGGCTGCTATGTAGCCCAGGAAAGTGATGTTAGCTGGAGCCCACCCAAATAACTAGTAAGACTAGCATTCAGGTGAAATAAGAACTGAGTTTATTGGGACAAACATACATCTTTTATACACACACACATCTTGATAAAACAGGGAGACAATGCCACAGTTTTCCCACCATTCCCGCACCTACAGACTGACCGGCCCCTCCATAGCAAACATAGTCCCACAGAATCCAAAGTCACAGTGGTGACGGTTTTGGGGTGTCATTTGAAACCTCTCGGTCCCCAGATGCCGCAGTCCAAAAAGCGGCATGATTCGCTATTGGGAACTGGAGATACAGCCCGTTGAATTAATGGGGTGGGGGTGTCCAAAAACCCCAGTTCCCAAAGCAGCTCCTCTCCGGTAATTCCCCCATCACTTGTCCTCCCTAGGGGCTACTAATCCCCAAAAGAGCAGAGCTCTGGGGCACATGGTTGCTGGAGTGACAAGGGGTAAAGTTAGCGGGTGTCCTGCTGTCCTGTGGCCGACCGGGAGTTCCAGGAGCCCGGACAGCCTGAGAGGGGTTAAGCGGGTGTCCGTTGTGAGGCGGCTGACCGGGAGTTCCAGGAGCCCATCCAGCCTAGGAGGATTTTCCAGGTCATAGACCAGCTCTTCTCTAAACAAGTTTGGAACACAAAACCATTCAAACAAAAGCTTCCAGAGATTGTGGTTGCTCTGAGGGGCCCAAAACCACTGAGAAACAACAAGGGTGAGGTTGTAGGGGGGTGGGGGTAGCCTTAGCTGTCTGGTATCCATGACATCTCCCCCCCTCCAGTTCGGCAGACCCAGCTAGATCCTTAACGGGTCGGCCTGGGGCTGTCTGATGGTGGCCCTCCACTTCTCGGTTGCTGGGAGAGGTGATCCCATCTCTCCAGAGCTTGGGGCATCCTGGGGGGTTCCGGCTGGTGTTTATACCCTGCGCCCTGGGCGCAGGGATATTCACATAAGGCAAAGTCCCAAACAAGTATGCCAAGGCCGGCTTCCAAACAATTGCTGTCCCACAAGTTCCAGGGTCCTCAAGTTCCAGGGCCACACTGCCTCTCTCCATGACACTCAGTTTTGTACCGGCTGACCCACCTCAGACCAGAGGGGGAGGTTGCTCCTTGGTGGGGCAGGCAAAGCTTGGGTGCCCAAACATGTGGCACCAACTGTATAAGCTTTTCTCCTCCTTGCCTAATGCAACACCTGCCCCCGGTGAGAAATACTCCAGGACAAGAAAGGGGTAGAGACCCTGCCAAGCTACTGAGGGGAGAGACCGTCTGTCTCTTCTCCCGAGAAGGAGATCTACCGCTGGGGAGGGAGGTCTGCTACCTCCACTCCATGGAAAACTGTGCTGCTGCTGGGGAGAGACCAACTGTCTCCTCTCCCAGAAAGGGATTCGGCCGCACGGGAGCGATATCGATACCCGTCTCTCCCTGCAAGGGCTTCTCTATAAGGGGAGGGAGGACGACTACCTCTGCTCCCAAAGGATGGATCTGCCGCTGGGGAGAGAGACCGACTGTCTTCTCTCCCAGAAAGGGGTTCTGCTTATGGGGAGGGAGGACAACTACCTCCGCTCCCAGGGGATGGCTCTGCCACTGGGGAGAGAGACCGACTGTCTCCTCTCCCGGGAAGGGGTTCTGTTTATGGGGAGGGAGGACAACTACCTCCGCTCCCAGGGGATGGCTCTGCTGCTGGGGAGAGAGACCGACTGTCTCCTCTCCCAGCTCCTGGCTCTGCCGCTGGGGAGAGAGACCGACTGTCTCCTCTCCCGGGAAGGGCTTCTGTTTACGGTGAGGGAGGATGACTACCTCTGCTCCCAGGGGATTGCTCTGCTCCTGGGGATAGAGACCGACTGTCTCCTCTCCCAGCTGCTGGCTCTGCCGCTGGGGAGAGAGACCGACCGTCTCCTCTCCCAGGAAGGGATTCTGCTGCTGGGGAGAGTTATCGACATCCATCTCTCCCTGCAAGGGGTTCTCTGTAAGGGGAGGGAGGACGACTACCTCCACTCCCAGGGGATGGCTCTTCCATTGGGGAGAGAGACCGACTGTCTCCTCTCCCAGGAAGGGGTTCTGCATATGGGAGGGAGGACGAGTACCTCCGCTCACAGGGGATGGCTCTGCCACTGGGGAGAGAGACCGACTGTCTCCTCTCCCTGTACCTGGCTCTGCTGTTGGGGAGAGAAACCGACAGTCTCCTCTCCCAGGAAGGGGTTCTGTGTAAGGGGAGGGAGGATGCCTACCTCCTCTCCTTGGTTTCCTGGAGCTGTTACAGGTGCTGGGCAGAGGCCGGCGGCTCTCTACCCTATTCCCAGCGCTTCTGCTGGGGTGGCTCCTTTGTCCAGGTCTATAAGCTCGGGCCCAGGCTGCTGATCTGTATCTAGCAGCTCATCGTCACTTATGCTCTATTGCCACTCATCTGAGGCCAACCTCCATGATTCCCAGAGTGCTGCACCACAGCTCCATGCAGACTCTGTGGCATGCTGCAGAACTCGGTCTAACAGCCTCTTGTATGTCTTTTCCAGTTCCCATTCTTGGACAATAAGCGATACCATATTGGATACCAGCCGGGGTACCCCCGAGAGATCCAACAGCTGCTCTCGGCAGTGGCCAATGTTCATTACTCCGAGTTTTGCCCCGCTCCCAAATTCTGGGTCTTCTATCCTCTTTTCCAATAGTAACCCAGGGCCACCGAAGCCAAAGTCCTCTGTGGGGGAGCAATCCTCCAGCCATGGCTGTGCTTGCATAGCGAGCCATCAGAAGTCCCGGTAGCCGTCCTCCACCCACATCTCTGCCCGGACCAGTCGATCTAGTTCCGATAGCCATTCCTGCATGGGCTGCTCTCCCAGGAAAAGCACTCGGAAGTCCCATCGGACCCAGTACCTCTCATCATCTGTGGGGAGGACCTTTCCATCACAATCCTTTTCTTGTTGAAGCCTCTCCCTCCATAGTTGCCGGTGGACAATGCTCCTCCAGCTAAGCTGGTCCAATTCTGAACCAGGACTGTCCAGCTGGGTCAGTGCCTCCTGTACTCTCCTTTGGTACTCGGCTTCCATGGTTACCAGCAGGAATCGTGTGGAAGAAGCAGATCTTCAGTTGGTGGTTTGGACGTTCCAGGTAGACGGAAGCATCCCACCGCTGCCAACCAATGTGACAGAAACCCCAGCTACCCCGACAGGTTAGCTTCACCAAACGGGTCCTGCTTCCTCCCTGACGACTGCAGCTATGTAGCTGGCAAGTGACCGCAGCCTGTAGCCACCCCTGATGCCCGACAGTACCAGTACCAAGGGTCCCACCCTGTGGCAGACTCCAGCTACCCAGACTAGGTAGCTCTGCCGGAGTGTCCTTCCTCTGCCTGGAACAGGCTGCTATGTAGCCCAGGAAAGTGATGTTAGCCTGAGAGGGGTTAAGCGGGTGTCCGTTGTGAGGCGGCTGACCTGGAGTTCCAGGAGCCCAGCCAGCCTAGGAGGGTTTTCCAGGTCATAGACCAGCTCTTCTCTAAACCATGCAAACAAAAGCTTCCAGAGATTGTGGTTACTCTGAGGAGCCCAAAACCACTGAGAAACAACAGGGGTGAGGTTGTAGGGGGGTGGGGGGTAGCCTTAGCTGTCTGGTATCCGTGACAATACCTATTTCCATAGGTTCTGAGGATTCCTTAGGAGAGGTATTGGTAGTAGTGGTAGATGTAAATCTTTTGGGACCAAACTCAGAGTTAACTCTCTCTCTGCATCTCTCCCTGAGACGTCTATCTACAGTGATACTGAGAGACATCAGGGCATCCAGAGTTTCTGGCATATCAGTCCTTGCCAACTCATCTTTAAGGGCATCTAACAACCCAAGACGAAATTGATTTTTTAGTGATATGTCATTACATTCAGTATTTCCTTACACCACCGTTTGAAATCGGCTATGTAATCCTCCACAGGTCTTTTCCACTGTTTAAGGGATCTGATTGCAGACTCAGCTGTGGCTTGTTTATGTGGGTCTTCATATAACAAAGACATAGAGTGGAAGAACTGATCCAAGGAGTCCAGAATAGGGTCATTTGATTCAAAGAAAACATCTGCCCATGCTCTCGGTTCCCCTTGCAAGAAAGAGATAACCGGGAGAACATGAGTGCGATCTGTTGGATAAGTTTTGGGTTTTAATGTGAACAGAAGTCTGCATGCATTTCTAAATTCTCTGTATTTTGCTCGGTTTCCGTTAAACTTTTCGGGTAGACCTACTATAGGTTCTATAATCTGAGGTGTAACAGGTTTCAGATGTTCATTGATATATTTCTTAAGATTATCGTTCTCCAGTTGTAATTCCCTGACATGTTGTGTGATAGTTTCGACCCTTTGGGATAGATTAACCACATGTGCTGGGATGTCCGCTGGATTCATTTTTAAAAGAGCTTGGTATTTTGTGATTATTGAGTAAAGTATCTGGAATGACAGTTATTAATTTACAAATAAGAATCACAACTGCGGACGTAACTAGAGGTAACTTTGAAATGTACTGTCACTTTAAATCTCCATGAAACACATGAAAGGTAAATAAGTGTAGCTCACTAGGAGTACTCTCAAAGTGAAAAAGAATAAGGAATCAAAGGAGGATTGATTTGTTACAGTTATATATATTGCTGCATAATAATGTAACAAATGTGAGCCTTAATATCTCTAAGAATATTTTAATCACAAGTGCCAATTCTTAACACAGGTGTGTAAAAAGGGAAGAGATTTTACTGATAAAGTGTATTCGTACCGATATACTAATATCTAATGAAGCAAAAATAGAAACAAAGTTCAGACAGCACTTACCGGGGCTGAGACAGGAGCGGAGGTGCTACAGACAGAGCCTGATGGGCTGGTGACGTCACCGAAAGTTGAATGGCGGAACACAGAAGATCTGTTGGCGTTATCAGGCACAGAAAGGCAGCAGGTAGATAAGAGAACAGTTCCTTGAGATCCACTTACATAGAGGACCAGAGTAGTTACAGGAAGCAAGAAAGCAGCAAGGAAAAGGACACTTTCTCTCTTCAAACAGCTTAGCACAACAAACAGGAAGCAGAATCAAACAGGCAATACCAAGCAATGATTACTTGTGCTGACCGGCTTTTAAGCAGGTGGAAAAGGGGATGAGACTAATTGTTAAAGGCAAAGCAAGGTTTAGGTGAGTAATACATGGAACTCCTGGGAGACATCACACTATGTTACAGGCTTGTAAATCTGTTTCTAGGAAGATTTATTATCGACTTTGGAAGACTTATATTTCATGGTGTTCTCAAAAATTCTCCTGGCTTATATATGTGGTCCAGTTATCTCCTCTTTTCTTACCTCTAATGTTTTCTAAGATGCTTATATTTACCAGCTGGCTACTCACTAAAGCAATTTAAAGAGTTAAAGGACTTTATGACCTTAGCTAGACCTATGGTTGCGTATAGTTCTAACTAGTCTAGATCTGTTTAATACCTAGATTTAATATGGGGACATCTCCTGGATGACACTTTATTATCCATTAGCATACTATACCTGTCTGCTTGCGGCCGGAGCAGATACATAAGTTTTGAATGTGTCATTTTTCAATTGGTGCGTAAACTCCTTACAGAGCTCTCCTGGGTCCCAAGGATTCATCCCTAGCTAACTGGTGCCTGAGTAGCCAAGCTCTATTATATTCTATAATATCTCAGCTGTTCTATATCATTGTACCATATGTTGTTATTTGATGGTCGGATGAGGCTGTCACACTCCCTGCTGTTGATGACATTACCCGGGTCTATGGGTTATTCTTATATTAGCCATTATGGTACACTTTTTCACTTAGCATAAGTCATGTTGCACATTATTTAGTACTTTTGGGATGTAAGTATTGTTGAGGGCTGGAGTGATGCTATAAAGTGAGGCAATAATTAAATGGCTACAGTGGGCTGGACCCATGATACCACCACGCCCTAGAGTCTCCCAACACATAATATACGGATAGTGATTTATGACATATCTTTACATTAGTGCTCCAGACTTTAAGATCACACTATGCCATGTAAAATTTTATTCCAACAACTACCCAACTCCTTTATTCTCCACTTTTTAGGGATTTTTATCTCTATCTGAAGCCCTACAGAAACGGACCGCCTCACATTATCATCATTGACTATATTTATATTCTGGAGGTTTACTTTGTCTATCAATAGCTGGTACCCTACATTTAACAATTCAACTCACCACCTCCCCCCCCCATATACCTCCTAATTTAGGAGGGCTAACTGCGCAGCTCATCTTGCCTATGCCGCAACCTAACCATTGTTTTTAATTAATAACCCTTGCAGTCCTGTATGACGTTGACCTTGTTTATCATGCCTAGTGTAGCAGGTCTGCTCGGGTTGTTAGCACAATCCTACCTATATATTTTAGCATATTATTTACATAGCAGAAAGATATTTTTACTTTAGCTATCATTTAATATACCAACTGCTAAACTACTCTAAGCTTACAAACTCAAATGTGACCATTCAAACTGCTAATCTTAAGTTTATGTAAAATAGAGAAAAAGAGGTTCCAGTTTTTTCCATAAGATTCATTTATATTGAGAATTGTATCCTTCTATATATATAGAGGTCGACAATCTGAAATGTACTAGGTATGTTTGTTTGCATGATATGTTGTTTCATATAAGTTGTATTGCTTTCGCACAACCTCAATAGAATAAAATTAAAAAATGTAAAAAAAATTGCTAAGATGTGCACTTGAAAAGTCCAAACTGGTTCCATGCAAGATATAGAGTGCTACTGTATTTGAAAAGTTTGTGATGCGTGTTATTAAAGAGACGGTAAAGTTAAAATAAAATTTTCCTGATTCAAACAGAAAAAAAAAAAATTCTCCTGGCATTCTTTTAGATTTCCTAGAATTTTACAGTTTCTTCAGGATGGTTTGGATAAAGGTTTGTCTGCAAGTTCCTTGAAGGGACAAATCTCTGCTCTTTCTGTTTTATTTCACAGAAAGATTGCTAAACTTCCTGATATTCACTGTTTTGTACAGGCTTTGGTCCGTATTAAGCCTGTCATTAAATCAATCTCTCCTCCACGGAGGCTTAATTTGGTTTTGAAGACTTTGCAGGCTCCTCCGTTTGAGAATATGCATTCTTTGGACATTAAACTACTTTCTTGGAAAGTATTGTTCCTTTTGGCCATCTCTTCTGCTAGAAGAGTTTCCGAATTATCTGCTCTTTCTTGTGAATCTCCTTTTCTGATTTTTCCTCAGGATAAGGCAGTTTTGCGGATTTCATTTAAATTTCTACCTAAGGTTGTGAATTCTAACAACATTAACAGAGAAATTGTTGTCTCTTCTCTGTGTCCTAATCTGAAGAATTCTTTGGAGAGATCCTTGCATTCTTTGGATGTGGTAAGAGCTTTGAAATATTATGTTGAAGCTACTAAAGATTTCAGGAAGACTTCTAATCTATTTGTTATCTTTTCTGGTTCTAGGAAAGGTCAGAAGGCTTCTGCCATTTCCTTGGCATCGTGGTGAAAGCTTTTGATTCATCAGGCTTATTTGGAGTTGGGTCAGTACCTGCCTCAAAGAATTACAGCTCATTCTACTAGATCAGTCTCCACTGTGTGGGCTTTTAAGAATGAATCTTCAGTTGATCAGATTTGCAAAGCAGCAACTTGGTCTTCTTTGCATACATTTACTAAATTCTACCGTTTTGATGTATTTGCTTCCTCTGAAGCAGTTTTTGGTAGAAAAGGCAGCCGTTTCAGTTTAATTCCTCTGCTTAAGTTTGAGTTTTGTTTTTTTTTTTCATTATGAGAATAAAAACTTATATTTTGGGTTGTGGATTTATTTTTCTTAGCGAAAAATGGCTGTTATTATTTTATCCCTACCTCTCTAGTGACTCTTCTGTGGAGATCCACATCTTGGGTATCACTATCCCATACGTCACTAGCTCATGGACTCTTGCCAATTACATGAAAGAAAACATAATTTATGTAAGAACTTACCAGATTCCATTTCTTTCATATTGGCAAGTGTCAATGAGACCCACCCTTTTTATGGTGGTTATGATTTTTTGTATAAAGCACAATTAATTCCAAATTCCTTTGTTGATGCTTTTAACTCCTTTCTTTATCACCCCACTACTTGGCTATTCGTTAAACTGAATTGTGGGTGTGGTAAGGGGTGTATTCATAGGCATTTTGAGGTTTGGGAAACGTTGCCCCTCCTGGTAGGATTGTATATCCCATACGTCACTAGCTCATGTAATAATAGTTTGGTACTATATATATATATATATATATATATATATATATATATATATATATATGTTAATATCTATTTATAAATACTTAGAACATATTCTGCTACGTTCAGAACATAGGAATGTGAAATATTTACAGTAAATACAAAGTATAACACTTTATTAAACATGAATATTGCATAAATATGCTTTAACATGTTATCATCTACTTAAAGGGCCATAATACCCAACTGTTTAAACACTTGAAAGTGATGCAGTATAGCTGTAAAAAGCTGACTAGAAAATATCACCTGAACATCTCTATGTAAAAATGGAAGATATTTACCTTAAAATGTCCTAAGTATTCACACCCCACTGTAACGAATACTGTCCCAGGACTGGCAAGGGAGTGTGCATCTGGCATGTGCAGGCACAGTCATGTTATTTTCCTATTCAGTTTAAGGAAGTTTACTGTGAAATCTCATGACATTTAAGTGAAATCTCATGAGTTCACAGCAAAGCAATGCATGAAATCAGCACTGCTGATGCTGATTGGCTATTGTGTTTTTTTTCCAACTTGCAGCTTTACATCACCTGAAGTATAATTATTCACAAAGCACTTACTCTGGTGAGCTGAAGAAACTTTGAGGTAAAATATCTTCCCTTTTTACATAGAGATTTTCAGTTGATATTTTCCTGTCAGCTTTTTACAGGTATGCTGCATCATTTTCAATTGATTTAGCATATGAGTATTATGTCCCTTTAACTGCAAAGGGCTCCAATGCACTTCTATATATGTCTATATGTGTGTACATATGTATTTATGTGATTATATTCCTGCTACCCATTTTCTCTACTGTTTGCCCTTGTGGACATTATCTGCATGTTCTTACTTGCTGACCATTATCTGCCTTATTGCACTAATATCTTGACCATTACCTTCTAATTTAGACTCAATGGCCTTTGTCTGTCATCTTTGATCTGCTTTAGTTATTCACTAGCAATCCAGTAATTGCCTCTAACCATCTTCTGTCACTACCTATGTCATGATCTTTAGTCTATGCCTGTGCCCTAACTTCTGCCTCTTCTCCAAGTCTTCTTTGGATATTATCTGTCCTGCTGCTGTGAACCACCAATTTCTGCAGTTAGTTATTATATATGTGTGTGCTGTGTGTGCTGTGTGTGCATGTGTATGTCTGTGTGTGTGCATATGTGTGTATGCCTGTATATGTGTGTGCATGTGTGTGCATGTATGTGTATGTGTTTATGTGTGCATGTGTGTGTATGAATGAATGTATGAATCCCATTTTTTTTCTTTCATGATTTAGACAGTGCATGCCATTTTAAATAACTTTCCAATTTATTTTTATTATCTATTGTGTTTTGTTCTCCTTGTATCCTTTGTTGAAAATTATACCTACTGTAGGTAGGCTCAGAAGCTGCTGATTGGTGGCTGCACGTATATTCCTCTTGATGGATGATGAAGCAAACTAGATACTAAGGCCTCTATTTATCAAGGTCTGTCGTACCTGATCCGACAGTGCGGATCAGGTCCGACAGACCTCGCTGGTGCAACGCCGCCCCCTGCAGACTCGCGGCCAATGGGCCGCCAGCAGGGGGTGTCAATCAACCCAATCGGCTTGATTTCCGGCGATGTCTGTCCGCCTGCTCAGAGCAGGCGGACAGGTTATGGAGCAGCGGTCTTTGTGACCGCTGCTTCATAACTGCTGTTTTTGGCGAGCCTGCAGGCTCGCCAGAAACGCAGGGCATCAAGCTCCATTTGGAGCTTGATAAATATGCCCCTAGAAGTAAATTGGAAAATAGTATTATCTATCTGAGTTATGAAAGAAAATGTTTGGGATTCATGACACTTTAAAGTTTTATTTTCACTTTATTTCCCTTTAGTAAAGAGTTGTTTTTTCTTATCTACAAATCTGATTTTAGTAGGATTAAATGTGATGTGTTTGAGTGTGTATATATGGGTATAAATGTGTGTGTGTGTGTGTGTGTGTGTAAATAGTTATATATAAATGTATATGTGGTTGTGTGTGTAAATATGTGTATGTGTGTATAAATGTGTGTGTAAATGTGTGTGTGTGTACATGTGTGTAAATGTATGTGTGTATGTATGTATAAATGTGTGTGTAAATGTGTGTGTGTATGTATGTATAAATGTGTGTGTAAATGTGTGTGTGTATGTATGTATAAATGTGTGTGTATGTATGTATAAATGTGTGTGTAAATTTGTGTGTGTATGTATGTATAAATGTGTGTGTACATGTGTGTAAATGTGTGTGTGTATGTATGTATAAATGTGTGTGTGTATGTATGTATAAATGTGTGTGTAAATGTGTGTGTGTGTACATGTGTGTAAATGTGTGTGTGTATGTATGTATAAATGTGTGTGTATGTATGTATAAATGTGTGTGTAAATGTATGTATAAATGTATGTGTAAATGTATGTATAAATGTGTGTGTACATGTGTGTGTAAATTTGTATGTGTATGTATGTATAAATGTGTGTGTAAATGTATGTATAAATGTATGTGTAAATTTGTGTATGTATGTATGTATAAATGTGTGTGTAAATGTATATATAAATGTGTGTGTAAATTTGTGTGTGTGTGCAGGTAAATTTTGTGTGTGTTGTGCAGTCAAATTATTTATGTGTGTAGATACATATATACACATATAAATACATTACACCTGAGACCTCATATTTTTGAGCCTTTATAACCTTTGTGTGCAATATTTTTTTTTATAATGGTGTTATTATGAGTGTAACTGTACTTTTGAATGTGTTTGTAAAGTGTTTTGTGCAACTTATTTTTTTCGCGAAACAGTTAACCACCAGAGCTCTGAGGACACGATAATCACAATTACGCTCAAGCAATCGCGTTTACTTTCAACTTGTAATACCAGTGGAAAACCAGACAAGTCCAAACCCCTGTGATAAACCTCTTATCACTTGTGCGTAACTGAAAGCGCTCCACTTGTAATCTGGCTCAAAATTATTAAATTACTTTGCATTACACTTTAATTATTTTGCCTGATTTTCCTGCAAAAATTGTAGTATATCTGCTCCCCTCAGAGGCTAAAGTGCATTCTGTGTAATGCAGAAACCTGACTCTCCTTTTTTCAAAGTGTGTTTCCTAGTATTGCAAAACATTGCATATTTTTGTAACAACATGACAGGTGATAAATACTTTCTGTAGCAATATACAATAATTTCTAAATAAATAAAAAATTTACTTTACTGTCCCTTGACGTACTTCAAGATCAAATCTAGTGTTAGTTAGCAAGGTCAGCTGTTTAAATCATTAAGATTGTGATCACAAAAAAACTGAAAGATAGAAATCAAACCCATAATTTAGAAAGTTACTGTGATCTTACTGGTTAATTTGATTTTGAATTCTCTAAGAAAAAGGTTGGAACCTAATGGTTACATAGAGATGAGCGCTGCCTCCCATAGAAAGTAACGAAGATCTCTGAGTTAGAAAACTTCACAGGTAAATGGTGAAAATGGGAGCACCTTGCACTGATATAAAGTCTCACGGCTAGATTTAGAGTTCTGCATCCAAAGGGGTGCGTTAGCTACGCGTGCTTTTTTTCCCCCGCACCTTTTAAATACCGCGGGTATTTAGAGTTCACAGAATGGCTGCGTTAGGCTCCAAAAAAGGAGCGTAGAGCATATTTACCGCCACTGCAACTCTAAATACCAGCGTTGCTTACGGACGCGGCCAGCTTCAAAAACGTGCTCGTGCACGATTCCCCCATAGGAAACAATGGGGCAGTTTGAGCTGAAAAAAAACCTAACACCTGCAAAAAAGCAGCGTTCAGCTCCTAACGCAGCCCCATTGTTTACTATGGGGAAACACTTCCTATGTCTGCACCTAACACCCTAACATGTACCCCGAGTCTAAACACCCCTAACCTTACACTTATTAATCCCTAATCTGCCGCCCCTGCTATCGCTGACACCTACATATTTTTTTAACCCCTAATCTGCCGCTCCGTATACCGCCGCAACCTACATTATACCTATGTACCCCTAATCTGCTGCCCCTAACACCGCCGACCCCTATATTATATTTATTAACCCCTAATCTGCCCCCCACAACGTCGCCACCAGCTACCTACAATAATTAACCCCTAATCTGCCGATCGGATCTCTCCGCTAGTCTAATAAATGGATTAACCCCTAAAGCTAAGTCTAACCCTAACACTAACACCCCCCTAAGTTAAATATAATTTAAATCTAACGAAATAAATTAACTCTTATTATATAAATTATTCCTATTTAAAGCTAAATACTTACCTGTAAAATAAACCCTAATATAGCTACAATATAAATTATAATTATATTGTAGCTATTTTAGGATTTATATTTATTTTACAGGCAACTTTGTAATTATTTTAAACAGGTACAATAGCTATTAAATAGTTAATAACTATTTAATAGCTACCTAGTTAAAATAATTACAAAATTACCTGTAAAATAAATCCTAACCTAAGTTACAATTAAACCTAACACTACACTATCAATAAATAAATTAAATAAAATACCTATAATTACCTACAATTAAACCTAACACTACACTATTAATAAATTAATTAAATACAATACCTACAAATAACTACAATTAAATAAACTAACTAAAGTACAAAAAATAAAAAAGAACTAAGTTACAAAAAATAAAAAAATATTTACAAACATTAAAAAAATATTTCAACAATTTTAAACTAATTACACCTACTCTAAGCCCCCTAATAAAATAACAAAGACCCCCAAAATAAAAAAAATGCCCTACCCTATTCTAAAATTAAAAAGTTCAAAGCTCTTTTACCTTACCAGCCCTGAAAAGGGCCATTTGCGGGGCATGCCACAAATAATTCAGCTCTTTTGCCTGTAAAAAAGAAACATACAATACCCCCCCCAACATTACAACTCACCACCCACATACCCCTAATCTAACCCAAACTCCCCTTAAATAAACCTAACACTAAGCCCCTGAAGATCTTCCTACCTTATCTTCACCATGCCAGGTTCACCGATCCGTCCTCCGAAGTCTTGATCCAAGCCCAAGCGGGGGCTGGCGATCCATAATCCGGCTGAAGTCTTCTATCAAGCCGCAGCTGAAGAGGTCCAGAAGAGGCTCCAAAGTCTTCATCCTATCCGGGAAGAAGAGGAGATCCGGACCGGCAACCATCTTGATCCAAGCAGCATCTTCTATCTTCATCCGATGACGAACGGCTCCATCTTGAAGACCTTCAGCGCGGATCCATCTTCTTCTTCCAACGTCCAACTGAAGAATGAAGGTTCCTTTAAGGGACGTCATCCAAGATGGCGTCCCTCGAATTCCGATTGGCTGATAGGATTCTATCAGCCAATCGGAATTAAGGTATGAAAATTCTGATTGGCTGATGGAATCAGCCAATCAGATTCAAGTTCAATCCGATTGGCTGATTGGATCAGCCAATCAGATTGAGCTTGCATTCTATTGGCTGATCGGAACAGGCAACTTTGTAATTATTTTAAACAGGTACAATAGCTATTAAATAGTTAATAACTATTTAATAGCTACCTAGTTAAAATAATTACAAAATTACCTGTAAAAGTCTTTTTAAATTTAGAATAGGGTAGGGCATTTTTTTTATTTTGGGGGGCTTTGTTATTTTATTAGGGGGCTTAGAGTAGGTGTAATTAGTTTAAAATTGTTGTAATATTTTTCTAATGTTTGTAAATATTTTTTTATTTTTTGTAACTTAGTTCTTTTTTATTTTTTGTACTTTAGTTAGTTTATTTAATTGTATTTAATTGTAGGTATTGTATTTAATTAATTTATTGATAGTGTAGTGTTAGGTTTAATTGTAGATAATTGTAGGTAGTTTATTTAATTAATTTATTGATAGTGTAGTATTAAGTGTATTTGTAACTTAGGTTAGGATTTATTTTACAGGTAATTTGTAATTATTTTAACTAGGTAACTATTAAATAGTTATTAACTATTTAATAGCTATTGTACCTGGTTAAAATAAATACAAAGTTGCCTGTAAAATAAATATTAATCCTAAAATAGCTACAATATAATTATAATTTATATTGTAGCTATATTAGGGTTTATTTTACAGGTAAGTATTTAGCTTTAAATAGGAATCATTTATTTAATAAGAGTTCATTTATTTTGCTAGATTTAAATTATATTTAATTTAGGGGGGTGTTAGGGTTAAGGTTAGACTTAGCTTTAGGGGTTAATAAATGTATTATAGTAGCTGTGAGCTCCGGTCGGCAGATTAGGGGTTAATAATTGTAGGTAGGTGGCGGCGACATTGGGGGCGGCAGATTAGGGGTTAATAAATATAATATAGGGGTTGGCGGTGTTAGGGGCAGCAGATTAGGGGTTCATAGGGATAACGTAGGTGGCAGCGGTGTGCGGTTGGCAGATTAGGGGTTAAAAAAATTTATTAGAGTGGCGGCAATGTGGGGGGACCTCGGTTTAGGGGTACATAGGTAGTTTATGGGTGTTAGTGTACTTTAGAGCACAGTAGTTAAGAGCTTTATAAACTGGCGTTAGCCCAGAAAGCTCTTAACTACTGACTTTTTTCTACGGCTGGAGTTTTGTCGTTAGATTTCTAACGCTCACTTCAGCCAAGACTCTAAATACCGGCGTTAGGAAGATCCCATTGCAAAGATAGGCTACGCAAATGGCGTAGGGGGATCTGCGGTATGGAAAAGTCGTGGCTGCAAAGTGAGCGTTAGACCCTTTCCTGACTTACTCTAAATACCAGATGGCGGTAAAAACCAGCGTTAGGAGCCTCTAACGCTGGTTTTGACGGCTACCACCCAACTCTAAATCTAGCCGTCAGTTTGCAGCAAAATCAAAACTAAAATGGTTTCACTACAATTTAACTTGCATTAGCTTCTAATTTAGTACGTTACTTTTCTGACAGTTAAATAAGTGTATTACGAATTTTGAGCAAACTTCACATGTATAGAGCTAGTGAGATAAATCAGTGAGACCTCATATCCTCGCTATGCTGGAGACACTGCGGGGAGGTAGGCACAATGTTGCACATATGGTGGTCTTGTCCCCTATTGAAATCCTTCTGGGAAGATATCTCTAAATGTATTAACACTACACTGGGAACATCAATGACTCTCAATCCTGCCATAATTCTTTTAAACCATTTTCCCAAAATCACATGTCTCTATCGTAAGAAGTTACTCTTATATATGCTTAATTGTGCTAAAAGGCTAATACCCCGCATATGGAAGAAAACTCAAACACCCACCCTAAATATGCGGCCCAAAGAAATGGACCACGTCCTATCTTTGGAAAAAATCCATTACAGCTTTTGCATTTGACCACAAGCACCACCCAGTTATAAACATATTTATGAAAGTAGGTTCATTGATACTTTACACAATCTGACGTGACTCGTGAGCAACTTAACTTTCATATACATATTTGGTGACTTATTTATTTAGTAGGTGAAATTATTTTTTGTTACTGTTTTATTTTAACTTAGATATTAAAGAAATCATATTGCATGTCTTATGTATGAACTATGTAACAGAACCTTCCACCTTCCAGTGACGTGCAGTGAGGTCAGAGGCTGGTGAGGCACTAGATATGATACGCCGGAGAAACACAAACCGCGGGCCGCAAGTACACCCAACAGGGCAGGTTTAAATTATAGCTGAACCAGTGCATAGATGAAATAATCAGCTGATGGGTGAGAGCAAGTTAGTAACCATGGTGTTACTGATCAGCTGATCATTTTACCTGTGCACTGGTTCAGCTATATGAGAGCAGAGAATGTTTTCAAACTAGTACATCATAAATGTACATTTTAGGGTACCTATTGTTAAAGGAACATGGAACCCATATTTTTTTTTTCTTTCAAGATTCAGATAGAGTATACAGTTTTAAACATCTTTCCAATCTACTTATATTGTCTAATTTGCATCATTATCTTGGTATATTTTGTTGAAGAAGCAGCAATGCACTACTAGGAGTTAGCTGAATGTATTCAGGAGCTAATAACAATAGACAACAAAACAACCGCCAATCAGCAGCTCCTGAGCCTACTTAGGTATCCTTTTTAACAAAGGATATCTAGAGAACAAAACAAAATATATAATATAAGTAAATTGGAAAGTTGTTTAGAATTAAAAAGTTAATATATGATTAAAATATATCTAGTGGATGTATGGTAATAAAAAACTAAAACAATAGATATGCAGACTAGAGAGCCCATAATTTAATAAAGAAAGCCAAGAGACTAGGAGAGATGTACTCACAGCAAACAAACAAACTTAAAGGGACACTGAACCAAATTTTTTTCTTTTGTAATTCAGAAAGAGCATGCAATTTTAAGCAACTTTCTAATTTACTCCTATTATCAATTTTTCTTCGTTCTCTTGCTATCATTATTGGAAAAAGAAGGCATCTAAGATTTTTTTTGGCTTCAGTACTCCGGACAGCACTTTTTTATTGGTGGATGAATTTATCCACCAATCAGCAAGGACAACCCAGGTTGTTCACCAAAAATGGGCCGGCATCCAAACTTACATTCTTGCATTTCAAATAAAGATACCAAGAGAATGAAGAAAATTTGATAATAGTAGTAAATTAGAAAGTTGCTTAAAATGTCATGATCAATCTGAATCACGAAAGAAAATTTTTGGGTACAGTGTCCCTTTAATGTATATATTATACCTTACAGTTCTTTAATGAAATTATTATTATTGTTTACACAATAGTGATTTAAAATAAGGTATACATTTGACACCACTATTAAATAAATTTAATATTCTACATTTGAAATTGAAGTGCTTTGTAATTTGGCAGAGCACTCTTTAAAGTGTGTGTGTGTGTGTGTGGGGGGGGGGGGGGGTTTGAAGTCCTGATTTACTCATGTTTTCCAGACTTTCCAAACCTTGAAATACAGTTTTAGAACTGAACAGGCAATGTATACGTCACTTTTAAAATCCTCTAAATGGCTATAGGAAACAAGTTCAATATAATAGGAAATTGGCAAACTTGAACTTCCTCATTACTTCCTATGGCCTAATACTTGCTGTGCTGTGTGTGGCTTTGCAGGGTTGCATGCACATTCAGTTAAATAATATATAGTGCAGTGCTTGTTTGGCCTATTGGAACCAGCTACAGCAAGATTAGTTATTATTGAAGCTGGGGACCTCTCAAATGAGATCTATTAAAATCTCAGTGCAAATTCACCCAATAACCAAACCTGTGCTCCTTTATGATGTTGCTTGTAATGGTGAATAAGAGTATTTTTACTAAAACTGCCTTTTCATGCCAAGTCCACTAGTATATCTCTGCACTTGGCAAGTTCAATTAAATCTGTTTGTTTAGGGTATGGACTTGTTGTTGTTTTGGTTTAACAAAATATTATAGATAGAAAAAATTGCCCTCATCAGATCAGATGGCCAGATGCAGTATGTTTAAGGTCACAGTGTTCATCTGGTGACGGTGTTGTGTTTAATTAAACTTAAGTTTCAGAATGGGCCTCATTCTGAAACTTAAGTTTAATTAAACACAACACCATCACCAGGTGAACACCATGACCTGAAACATACTGCATCTGGCCATCTGATCTGATCATCTGCATGGCATGTGCATTAAAAGGCAGTGGCATGTGGTGCTACTAAGGCACATACCTAACTCTAGTAGCATCAGTGAGTGTCATCAGCTTCAACACAACACTAACTAAGTTATGTCTTACGGCGGTAACGGCTCAGCTGCTCACTCAGTCACTGCTTCACTCCTCTAGCTGAGTTCCGGACTAGTCCACTGATTGGTCTCCACTTAAGTTCTAAAGTCACGACCACAAAGTCCGCAACTGTCTGGCACCAGGCGGTCCCTCTCTCTCACTCAGCACTGACAGGTGACAGGACGACCGGACACAGTTACTCACTAGCCACTACTGACAGTCACAGTGACACATGCAAGACAGACTCGCTCGGCACTGTCAGCAGGCACTTGCAGCATGCCCCCCCGGCAGTGCTGATGCTGATTGGCTGGTGAATCCGCTCCATCATAGAGGCGGTTTTGAGAACTGCCTCTATTGGAGTGTGGTATGGGCCCGGTGAGACACCACTGGGTGGCGCTAAGCTAAGAACAGTATCAGAACCATGTTGCGCAATCAATGGAGGGTAGCGGAACGGCTCACTTCCTCCTAATGGAGCAACATGGATGATAAATTTTTGGTATGGTGTGTTGTGATGGGATCGCATCTGGTGGTGCCGGCAGGGGGGGCATTGTACCTTGGGGGGGGGCATGGACACAAAATTTAAAACCAAAAAACACAACTTTTGTTTTTATTATTAATCATAATTAAAAACTTTTTTTTCTGATTGGACAGGGGAGGCTCTGCCTACCCTGCCTCCTATTACTGCACGTCAAGTTGTACCAATGTAAGATACAAATGAACTATTCTTCTGAGAAGAAACCCAGAGACTCTAAATCCTGGAAGATATGTCTGATAGTTTATGCAATGCTTTATCATTTTCACTCCTTTCACTTTATCATTGAAAAAAAAAAAAAAAATCAGTGAGACTTGTAAATGTGAAATGCTTTTGGAATATAATGATAATTGTGAGAGATTCAGATAAAGACTAGGAACTCCTCTGTTCAGCCAGGGAACTCCCCTGTCACTCACACTTTCTGAAACTGTCAGTTTTGTTTTACATAGTGACAAAGTAACATAGTAGATGAGGTTGAAAAAAAAAGACAGGAGTCTATTGAGTTCAACCTATACAGATCTAATATACTTACAAAAAAGCTCTAGTTGAGTTTAAATTAATCCCATTAAAAGGTGACCCATTTAATACAAGAAATCATATCCCTGAATTCTGTTTTTAGCTAGAAATGTATCCAAACCATTTTTAAATATATCTAAGGTAATAGCATTCACTACCTCCTTTGGTAATGAGTTCCACAATTTTATTGCTCTTACAGTGATAAAACGTTTTTGGTGCAGGAGATTAAATCGCATTTCCTCCAGTCTTAAAGGGACACTGAACCCAAATTTTTTCTTTCCTGATTCAGATAGAGCATGCAATTTTAAGCAACTTTCTAATTTACTCCTATTATCAAATTTTCTTCATTCTCTTTGTATCTTTATTTGAAAAGCAAGAATGTAAGTTTAGATGCTGGCCCATTTTTGGTGAACAACCTGGGTTGTTCTTGCTGTTTGGTGGATAAATTCACCCACCAATAAACAAGTTCTGTCCAGTGTTCTAAACCAAAAATTGTCTGGCTCCTTAGCTTCGATGCCTTCTTTTTCAAATAAAGATAGCAAGAGTACAAAGAAAAATTGATAATAGGAGTAAATTAGAAAGTTGCTTAAAATTGCATGTTCTGTCTGAATTTGGGTTCAGTGTCCCTTTAAATTGTGATCTCTTGTCACAAACAATTTTCTTGGAATAAACAGAGCTTCTGCCATCTCTGTATATGAGCCTTGAATATATTTATATAAAGTAATCATGTCACCTCTCAAGTGCAGTTATTTATCCATGAGCTAACATTTCCAGCTATTCCCAGTCCCTTAATTTTGTACATTAATCTCTCATGTGGCACTGTATCAAATGCCTGTGCAAAATCCAAGTATATTGAATCAACTGATTCCCCTTTATCTATATTTTGACTTACTTCCTTATAGAATATAATTAGAATAGTTTGACATTATCTATTTCTCATAAAACCATGCTGATTTGAACTCATAATCTTGTTTACACAAATATACTCATCAATATAATCCCTTACAATCCATTCAAGTATTTTACCCACAATTGATGTCAGACTAACAGGTCTATAGCTTCCTGGATCAGGCCTGCTTCCCTTTTTGAAGTCTGGCACAACATCAGATTTACTCCAGTCCTGGGGTACTATGCCTGAGGATAATGAGTCTTGAAATATTAAGAGTAGAGGCTTGTCTATAACAGTGCTAAATTCCTGTAAAATCCTTGGATGTATTCCATCTGGGCCTGGCGTTTTATTTACTTTAATATTATCCAGTTTGTTCCTGATATTCTCTAGACATAACCCAGTTAATGGTATGGGCTTGTATGTGTCATGCCGCCCTGGCTGTTGCCAGGGATGCAACGCTTCCTCTTTGCTTGTTGCCTAGGATGCTCTGGCGGTTGCCAAGGATCCGGCAGTTCTTCTGAGCATGCAGCGATGTTCTCTGACTTCTATGTTTGATATTATGGAAGATATTTATCAAGCTGTCAACTATGTTGCATTCGCCAGCATCAATACGCTCGCCTAACATTGCCAAACATTGTGGCCGCGGATCTCAATACGATCTCAATATTTATAAAAAAAGCCATCAAAAACATGCGCACCAAGTACGGGGCGATGAGCATCGGACTGTTGTTAACTAACGGTCATCGATGACGCTGCTATTTGTGTTTTTCCCAACTTTATTTATACCATTTCACTAAACGCTCGCCACTATACTAAAATGTTTAACCCCTATCCCGCAACCGCCACAAACTAAATAAAGTTATTAACCCCTTTCCCGCCGCTCCCCGACATTGCCGCAACCTATATAAACATATTAACACTTAAACCTCTGTCCTCCCACATCACCACCACTAACTAAACCTATTAACCCCTAAACAGTTAGCCCCCCACATCGCAAGAAACTAAATTAAGCTAGTAACCCCTAAACCTAACAACCTCCTAACTTTAAATTAAAATTACAAGATCCCTATCTTAATATAAATTTAAACTTACCTGTAGAATTAAAATAATTAATCAGCCATTAGGAATTAGAGCTGCTAATACAATCTGTTCCAATCAGCCAATACAATGAGAGCTCAATCCTATTGGCTGATTGGAGCAGCCAATAGGATGAGAGCTCAATCTTTCAGCCAATCTTGGATTGATCACTTGCATTCATGTTCCAGTGTACGGCGGCGACCATATGAAGAGGATGCTCCACGCTGGATGTCTTCAGGATGGACCCGCTCTGCGCCGGATGGATGAAGATAGAAGATGCCGTCTGGATGAAGACTTCTTGCCGCATGGATGATGACTTCGCCGAATGGATCCTTCAAGTGGGACTTCAAGAACTGTAAGTGGATCGTTAGTGTTAGGCGTTTTTAAGGGTTTTTTGGGTGGGTTTTATTTTTAGATTAGGGTCTGGGCAGTAAAAGAGCTAAATGCCCTTTTAAGGGCAATGCCCACACAAATGCCCTTTTCAGGGCAATGGATAGCTTATGTTATTTTAGATTTGGGGAGGTTGGTTGGGTGGTGGGTTTTACTGTTGGGGGGGTGTTTGTATTTATTTTTACAAGTAAAAGAGCTGATATCTTTGGGGCAATTTTAAGGGCCATTGGTAGTTTATTGTAGGCTAGGGGTTTTTTATTTTGGGGGGGATTTTTTATTTTGATAAGGCTATTAGATTAGGTGTAATTTTTTTTATTTTTGATAATTTGGTTTTGTTTTTTTCATAATTTAGTGTTTGTTTGTTTTTGAAACTTAGTGTTTGTTTGTTTGTTTGTTTTTTGTAATGTAGTACTTTTAATAATGTTTAATAGTATATTTAAATAATTTTAGTAGGGTTAGGTTTTTTTAATATGTAATTTAGTTTATTTAATTGGTAGTTTAATTTAATTGTAGTATAATAGTTAGGGTAGGTTAATTAATAGTTTAAAAATAGTTTATTTTATTTCTACAGGTAAGTTTTAATTTATATTGTAATTTTAATTTAAAGTTAGGAGGTTGTTAGGCTTAGGGGTTACTAGCTTAATTTAGTTTTTTGCAATGTGGGGGACTGACAGTTTAGGGGTTAATAGGTTTAGTTAGTGGTGGTGATGTGGGAGGACAGAGGTTTGGGGGTTAATACGTTTATTTAGTGGCGGCGGTGGTGGGGAGCGGCGGAATAGGGGTTAAAACATTTTATCTAGGTGTTGGCAATGTCGGGGGCGGCAGACTAGGGGTGTTTAGATTCAGGGTTTATGTTAGGGTGTTAGGTGTAAACGTCACTTGTTCTCTACCATAGAAATCAATGGGATATGCTTCATTCTCTGGCAGCATCGAACATAAGCTTTCGGTGCTTTCAGACTCCCATTGATTTCTATGGCATCCGTGGCCTCAAGGGTGGCGGGTTTAAAACCAGGTAGGCTGTGTCGAAAAAGACGCGAGCGTACCTGTTAACTATTTGATAAATGGCAAAAAGTGTCAAATAGAGCCAAATGTGTATTCGGAACATCTGTAATGACGTAAGCATCGATCTGCGTCGGATTGAGATCGCCGGTTCGTATGTTACATCACAAATTTCAACATTTGCTAATCTTGATGCTTTGATAACTAGGTCGGATCAATCTCACAACAATTACGATGCAGAATTCCAGTGTATTTGCGGTTGACAGTTTGAAAAATATCCCCCTATATCTGTATCATTTTATAGCACTAAATCCAATAGAGCTTTATTCCTAGTTGGCTCCACTATTAATTGTGACGAGAAGTTATTCCTTAGAACATTTAAAAATATATCTCCCTTAGCTAAATTACTAGTTTAATTGGCCCAGTTTATGTCAGGGTAGTTAAAATCTCCCATAATTACAGCACTGTTATTATTAGCAGCCTTTCCTATTTGAATTAGTAGTTGAGTTTCCTCCATGTCAGTAATGTTGGGGGGCTTGTAGCATGTTCCTAGTAATATAAATATTACTTAGAACAAATACAAAGTATAATTAAATTTGTAAAAGATACACAGAAATCTAGGGAATAAGATTGCTGTCAGAAAGGCACATATGTGTGATTCTTTATAATTGTAAATATATTGTAACATACAAATACAAATCAAAATTTACAAATACAAATTGTACTTCCAAAAGAAAAAAAAAATTGTATTGTGTTTAAAAAACAGAAAAGTGTAGTTCCAAAAAAAATATTGTACTTCAAGAAAAGGATAGTATTTGTAATTAAAGATTAGTATTTCAATAAAAAAAATGAATTAAAAAAAAGTAGTATTTCATTAAACAAAAAAGAATAAGAAAAGGAAATTGTACTTCCAAAAAAGAAAATTATACTTAAAAAAGTTAGTATTTGTAATTAAAGATTTGTATTCCAAAAAAAAATTATATTAATATTAAATTATTATAAATTAAATTTAATATTATATAATATATATTTATAGACGTGCCTTTTTTACAAAAATCTTATTCCGTAATCCAAATCCTAATTTGTTAAAGTTACACAGAAACTTTCAAAGCATAATCACAATCCTAAATACACCCCTGTATATAGAATCTTAATGCATTAAAATACAAAGGACAAGATTACATATACGGCGCAAGCTTCAGCGCAACTGCTGAAACCCACGCCACCTGTAATTTCACATCGCACATTGGGGAATCACATAACCCCGCCTGCAATTCATAAAGTGCCGTAAGTCGGAGAAAATAGCGATGTCCAGAAATGTGCATAAATACACATTTCTGGAGTCACCAGTGACTTACGGCACTTTAGAAACTGCCGGTGCATAAGAATTTTTTTTAAAATCTCTCGTTAAAGTCTAACCCACCTCCCAAAAATAAACCCGACACGTAAAAACCCCTATATTCACAATCCCCCCACATCACAATTAATAATAAAAGTATTAACCCCTTACTCAACAACCCCCCACAACGCAATATGCCTAATTTAACTATTAACCCCTAATCCGCCATTCACCCACATCTCAATCTACCTAATAAATGTATTAAACCCTAATTCGCCATTCACCAACATTGCAGTCTACCTAATAAAAGTATTAACCCCTAAATCCACCAACCTCAACATTGCAAACTACCTAATAAATGTATTAACCCCTAAACCGCCAAACCCTCACATCGCAAAGTAACTAATTAACTTATTAACCCCTAAACCACCAAACCCCTCACATTGCAAAGTAGCTAATTAACTTATTAACCCCTAAACTGCCAAACCCCCACATCGCAATAAACATAATTAATCTATTAACTCCTAAACCGCCAACCCCCCACAACGCAAATAACTCATTTAATTACTAAGCCCCCTAACCTAACAAGCCCTAAATTAACCCCAAATTACATAAAATACTAAATTACAATTAAAATAAAAAATCCTAACAGAACTTGAAAAAAAAAATAAGATTAAATTAATCTAAAATTACAAAAAATAAAAATGTCTAACATTACAGAAAATAATAAACCATATTATCAAAAATAAAAAAATTAAACCTAATCCCTATGAAAATAAAAAAGACCCCCCCCCAGAATAATACCCCCTAATCTAATAATAAACTACCAATAGCTTTTAAAAGGCCTTTTTGTAGGGCATTGTCCTAAGTTAAACAGCTTGTTTATCTTTAAAAAATACTAAGTCCCCACTCTAACAGTAAATCCCCCCCACCGCCTAAACCGTCCAAAATAAAAACAACCCCTAATCTAAACTACCAATAGCCCTAAAAGGGCCTTTTGTTGGGCATTACCCTAAGTTAAACATCTTTTTTGAATTAAAAAAATTCTAAGTCCCCCCCTAACAGTAAAAACCCCCACCCACCAAACTTCCTAAAATAAAAAAACCTAACAATAAAAAACCTAAGCTACCCATTGCCCATAAAAGGGCATTTGTATGGGCATTGCCCTTAAAAGATCATTCAGCTCTTTTACTGCCCTCAAAAGGGCATTCAGCTCTTTTGCTGTCCAATAAAATACCTAATCTAAAAAATTTTTTAAAAAAATGCCCAAGAGCTAAGTGTGAAAAACAAGCTCGGCACAATATCATGTAATGCATAGTCCCAAATCACCTGATTAAATATAAACAATCCAAATGATAACGCCTATACTTTCTGGGTTGCACATAATCCAGGAGTAGCTGTAAATTTAAACTGTCCTGAAAAAGTGAAAAGTAAATTTCTGTAGACCTCCTTTAGGCTAAGGGCATAACCATAAATCACAATACCTTGTGCAGGAGCTCATTGGAGTGAAGCAGCTGGTTCTGTGCACAGATCAACTAATCGATTATGAGATTTGTTGAAAACTATTTTCATAATCGAGCAAAGATTAAAATATGAAGCACATGATAGGGAGCAGGGAACAATAGGCATGAGCATTTTTGGATATTCGACATTTGTTTGTGTAAACAAATGCTGAATATGGCTGGGGGTAGCAGTGTTTGGCTCTTTTCAGAGCTAGATTTATTTGTCTAATAGAGCAGCACACAAAGATCTGTGCAAAACCAGAACTTCAACTGATTACTCCCTAAACTCACCTATTCAACATGTTTGTTTGTTTTTTACTTTTACAACAATGTATTCAGTCATACATATTACATGTCTTCAACTTTCTACTACAGGTTCAGTGGTTACCATTTGTAGAGTATTTTTACACAACGTTGGGGTTTTTACAATTTTTAAACATAACAAAACTAAACAATAATAAACTAAAATAAAGCAAAACTAGTACCTTCTCCTATTGAGAGTACATATGTCACCCTGTGAAACGAATGCGTAAAACATCCACTTATTTAGAGTTTTAGGTTCACAATGAATTACAATACTGTGTGAGTATTAATCAGATTGAAATACAATATGGACTGTCTGTAAAGTGCAAACTATTACAGACAGATACACGGGCTGATAGAACAATCCTAAAAGTGCTTGCAGGACTCACATATAAATATTATGCAAAAATATTGGCTGAGGACTAGTTCTTGTGGGATAAGACCTAACACAATATGGTCATTTATGAATTAGGACTGGTATTAGTAAGATCTATAGGGGTACTCAGTGTATACATGTACTCCAGGTTATAATGGGGTGAATGTAGCATTGGCTTTGGGGGTAATGCAGTAAGGGGTTTTTTTTCCTGACCAGGTGCACTGTGACAGATCAAGGCGTGTTTTGTTAGGGTTAAAAATAAAATTATGGTAAAGGTAAATAAAAGGAGACAACAGTACCATATCAATCTTATAGTAAGTGACTAGGGTTGGATTATTTTAAGAACTAGTAATGTGCATTTATAAAGCCTCTGCAAAGATGGAGGTACTAGTAGGTTTAAGTGGGGTGTTGGGGGTATAACTTGCAAGCTCTATCTTTGGTGGTAAAGTGAATGTCACCTCTGAGGTAAAACCGTAAGTGTAGTGAGCAAACAAACCCCTTCCATTACAGTAGATGGCAGAACACATGACATGTCAAAATACTTCTTACATTAGATGCTTAAAAAGAGTTACTCTTGCTTCAGGAGAATAAGTACTAGCAAAACAAAATTAACAAAATACTAAGACAACAAACACGCAATTAAGTAAATGGCGGTATATAGAGAATAATCTTTGTAATCTAGGTTTTTAAAAAGAGTAAGATGAGTATGCATCCTCTGTCTCAGGAGGAAGAGGGAGCTATTAATAATAATAATAATAATAATATGAATAATAAAGAAAATAAAGAAATACATTTTGTAAAATCTATGAGCTCCCAGTACTAAAGGAACTCCAGTAATATATATTCTTGCAGTCATCAAACTACTGTACAAGTTCTGAAAAGAAAGAACAACACGGAAGGCGCGCCAATGGTGCAGATCAATGGAGATTCTAATGGTGTACCAATATAATATGATCACAGGGTACTCACAATAGGTGGAGGCATTCAATTATGCCAATAGGGACGGGCTGGATTTTGACAGCAATCCAGCTAGCTGAGCGAGAAGGCAGCTCTCTATCGGCATCCAAACGGAGAGAATCTAGAAGTGTAAGCAAAGTATAGAGGCGCCAATGGTGCAGATCAATGGTGATTCAGCCACAACAATACCCCAATATGCACAGGATACTCACATGTAGTAAAGGCAATCAGTTATGCCCATAGAGACAGGCTGGATTTTACAGCAATCCAGCTGGCTGTTCCAAGGTAGGATAGTGGATGGGTGGGTGTCAGAGTATTAGTACTCTAAAGTAGCATAGCAGGTAAAAGTATCATACATAACACTAGGAGTGGGTTTTGTAAAAAAGTTAATTTATTAAAATATATAAAAAATATATAAAAAGATATACCACTCAACTTAGTGTTAAAAATGTATATAATACATAAGGAATACATGCAACGCGTTTCTCAGATATACTGTTTCCTCAGGCATAAAAAGAGTTACTCTTGCTTCAGGAGAATAAGTACTAGCAAAACAAAATTAACAAAATACGAAGACAACAAACACACAATTAAGTAAATAGCGGTATATAGAGAATAATCTTTGTAATCTAGGTTTTTAAACAGAGTAAGATGAGTATACATCCTCTGTCTCAGGAGGAAGAGGGAGCAATGAATAATAATAATAATAATATGAATAATAAAGAAAATAAAGAAATACATTTTGTAAAATCTATGAGCTCCCAGTACTAAAGGAACTCCAGTAATATATATTCTTGCAGTCATCAAACTACTGTACAAGTTCTGAAAAGAAAGAACAACACGGAAGGGGCGCCAATGGTGCAGATCAATGGAGATTCTAATGGTGTACCAATATAATATGATCACAGGGTACTCACAATAGGTGGAGGCATTCAATTATGCCAATAGGGACGGGCTGGATTTTGACAGCAATCCAGCTAGCTGAGCGAGAAGGCAGCTCTCTATCGGCATCCAAACGGAGAGAATCTAGAAGTGTAAGCAAAGTATAGAGGCGCCAATGGTGTAGATCAATGGTGATTCAGCCACAACAATACCCCAATATGCACAGGATACTCACATGTAGTAAAGGCAATCAGTTATGCCCATAGAGACAGGCTGGATTTTACAGCAATCCAGCTGGCTGTTCCAAGGTAGGATAGCGGATGGGTGGGTGTCAGAGTATTAGTACTCTAAAGTAGCATAGCAGGTAAAAGTATCATACATAACACTAGGAGTGGGTTTTGTAAAAAAGTTAATTTATTAAAATATATAAAAAAATATATAAAAAGATATACCACTCAACTTAGTGTTAAAAATGTATATAATACATAAGGAATACATGCGACGCGTTTCTCAGATATACTGTTTCCTCAGGCATAAAAAGAGTTACTCTTGCTTCAGGAGAATAAGTACTAGCAAAACAAAATTAACAAAATACTAAGACAACAAACACACAATTAAGTAAATAGCGGTATATAGAGAATAATCTTTGTAATCTAGGTTTTTAAACAGAGTAATATGAGTATGCATCCTCTGTCTCAGGAGGAAGAGGGAGCTATGAATAATAATAATAATATGAATAATAAAGAAAATAAAGAAATACATTTTGTAAAATCTATGAGCTCCCAGTACTAAAGGAACTCCAGTAATATATATTCTTGCAGTCATCAAACTACTGTACAAGTTCCTCTATTAAAACTATACAGGGTAGACTAGAGCAAGGGAGATAACAACAGGAGTTATTGAAACCTCAGGCCAAACATATGAGTAGTAAATAAGATAATATACATACGCTGTCTGTGTATGTAACACATGTGTTAAAGGGACAGTCTAATCCAAAATAAACTTTCATGATTCAGATAGGGCATGTAATTTTAAACAATTTTCCAATTTACTTTTATCACCAATTTTACTTTGTTCTATTGGTATTCTTAGTTAGAAGCTAAACCTAGGAGGTTCATATGCTAATTTCTAAGCCCTTGAAGGCTGCCTCTTCTCTCAGGACATTTTGACATTTTTTTCACCACTAGAGGGTGTTAGTTCATGTGTGCCATATAGATAACGCTGTGCTTACGTACGTGAAGTTCCAGGGAGCCAGCACTGATAGGCTAAAATGCAAGTCTCTCAAAAGAACTTAAATAAGGGGCAGTTTGCAGAGGCTTAGATACAAGATAATCACAGAGGTAAAAAGTGTATTAATATAGCTGTGTTAGTAATGCAAAACTAGGGAATGGCTAATAAAGGGATTATCTATCTTTTAAAACAATAAATAATCTGGTGTAGACTGTCCCTTTAAGGTAACATGGGAGCATCTACATATTCCCTATACTATAAAAACAAAGTTACACAAGTAGCCAACAGGGCAAGGGCCAAAAAAACAACAAACAGTATGGTGCAGCAGCCATGCATGGCTGAGTTCTGATCAGTTACTTTGATACAGTTTCATTGCACATTACAGGGGATTACACTGGAAGTCCATTGTTGTTTCATAAGCCGACATAAATTCAACAAATTATCCTATTCCAGCATGGATTGAGAATAAATACCTGTACCTCAGGGGGCCATAATGTAGTGCAAAGAAAAACCTGCTGGCTGTTGAGAGAAAAAAAAATCCTGCACTGGAGTAATACTGATGTTGCAGCAGGGTCCAGAAGGTTAATTAACCTGTCCCTCTCTTTTGTTTTCAGGAATTCAGAAATGTGGCTTTGTTTAAGGTCAGTGCAATCCTTCCAACATGTCGACCGTTGTGTCCAGCTGTAACTCCATGTAGTCGATCTTATGCCAAGAGGACAGTGTAGATGATTGGAGGTTATCGTTGTGAGAACAGATCAAACAGAGCAGACCTCACTGCTCCCAGTATCTGGTAGGAAGTCAGCCGATTCCCAAATATTTGAGGCAGGATCCGAATAACTAGAGCGGGTTTAGGGGGAAGTGCATCATAGGTGTCAGGAGCATAGGCTATCATCAAATCTGGGGGAACCTCAACTGAAGTAGGCACTAGCCCCTCAGGCGTGGCTGTACTTTGTTCAGATATAGACATTCTTGCAGCCGGTGCATCTGGCCACGGGGAGTCCAGGCGCCATGATGTCAGGTACGTTTGTGGAGGTATCTGTAATTGCTGCAGTAAGGTCTGCACATCCTGCTCCAATTTATTGAATGCCGTCAGGAATTGAGCTGATAGTGCAGAGATAATATTCTGGGTCCAGCAATCGTTCTCGGGCCTGCTCATGGTGCCGTTTAAGATGAGCTCAAAGTCACGGCTGCTGTTTGTAAGATGGCGCTGGCCGTTTCGCGGCGCTTCACTGCAGTCACTTCTCAGGGGCAAGGGCTCGATGTGAGGGTGTCTGCTCAGCAAGAAAAGTAGCGGTAGCATATTTTAATTTAATAAACTGATAATCATAATTGTCTCGTCTTGATACCTTCGCTCTGTTTAACCAAACATTACCCCTCAACCAATGCTAAATATCAGTTGCTTGTACAGATTACATTTATATTAGGATAACTGAAACGTCCCTTTTATCAGTGCTGTCCCTTTTTTAGAGAACTGGTTGGTCCTTCGTTCCCAAAAACTTAAAAGGGACACAAAAGTCTAGTTTTTATATGAGGCCATTTGTGTTTGCAAGACCTGGCTCTTGGCACTAAGCCTTGAGTTTAAGACCTTGACTATACCTGAGACTAGGACTATACCTGAGACTAGGAACTATAGTTCTCTGCATCCTGTGCTGCAATGGGACTGGGAGAGTGTGCTGCACCACTAGGAGAAAATAGCCCAGTGTTTCTTGTTGCTGCCAGATGCAGATAGCGCAGCTTTGAAGCAAGCTGGTAATTGAGGAAAATAGCAGTTACTGAGCACATCAGTGGAGTGGAGGTTAGTTAAAGGGACACAAACCCAATTTCTTTCAGATTCAGAAAGAGCATGCAATTTTAGGCAACTTTCTAATTTACTCCTATTATCAATTTTTTTTTCTTCTCTTGCTATCTTTATTTGAAAAAGCAAGAATGTAAGCATAGGAGCCAGCCCATTCAAATAAAGATAGCAAGAGAAGCTAACATGCAGTTGACAAACATGATCTATATAAAAATTGCCTTATTTTCAAGATATGCATCAATATTTAAAGGGACAAGTAGTTTTTTTCAATATACACATCAAAAATAAATTACTGCATTATAAACATTCTTTATACAAAATAAGAATATTTAAAACTGCCATTATCTTAGAAAATTTGCATTGGTTTTCAGTCGAAAAACACACAACTTGAGCATTGAAAAACCTCTTGAGCTTGGTTTACCTTATCTCCTTTGCTTTGGCCTAATAAGAACAGATAAACCAATCACTGTGCAGAATTCTGGATGGTTAGGGTTCTGGTGATTTCCATGGAATGGCCTTTTACTTCTCTGGGGAACTAGAAAACTATAATTTCCAGATTTAAATTGCAAGAAAAGACGTATTCAAAAATTCTTCACTATGTATTAGGGATGCACCGATACCGATACTAGTACTCGTGCAAATGCACCGATACTTAAACCGATACTTCCACTTCCTACCCATATGCTATCTTGTGGCGTTTTTTCAAACTGCATGTTCCCATTTCATTTTAAACTGGAGAGGAGACTAAACTAAAAATAGTAGTAAAATTGTTTACTACTGTTCTGCCAATACAAATTGTTGTTATTTGTATTATTGTAGGAGAGATCACTGTACCTCGTTCAGACAAACCCCTGAAGTACTGGGCAGTTAATAAACAGATTTCCAGCTCTGGCTAAAATGGCCCAAAAATATCTTTCTGCCCCATGCAGTAGTGTGGAAAGTGAAAGACTGTTCAACTTAGAGTCAAACCTCCATACAAATGTCAGATTGATGTTATATTCGGCCCTACAACCCAATTGTATCACCCCTTTAAATTTAATATTTTATTGTAATATTTTTTATTTATAAACATGTTTAGTGAACTTTTTTATTATTTCATAATGTCTTTTGAATTACAGTCCTTTATAATTATAAAGAAGGAATCTTAAATAATTAGTCTGTATTGTGTTTGGTAAACTGTCACATGACATAAAAAAAGTATCGGTAATTGGTATTGGCGAGTATTTGAAAACAAGTATCGGTACTTGTACTTAGTCATAAAAAATGGTATCGGTGCAACCCTACTATGTATAATTAAACATTTAGGGCCAGATTACTAGAGGGGCACAAACAGGATCGTGAGATTTCAGTGTTTGTTTTTGCGTTTGAATCCATATTAAAGTGTGGCAGTGTTTAAATTACAGCAAATTTGTGCAGTAATTTATGCTCCCTATATTTTCTATGGGCAGCTTTAAGCGACAATGTTCGCTTGTATTACAAGTTGAAAGTAAATGCAATCACTTGATGCAATCGTATTTTACGCTCATTCTTTTATGAGGGCTATTGCTATAGTAACTTTTAGTGTTAGAATAGGGATTTTTTGGGGGGCGGGTTATTTTTAAGGGGGGTTTTAGTTTTAGAAAAAAGCATAACAGGGTTTTTTCTTTTTTGCAATTTTTTTATTTTCTGTAATGTTATGTTTTTTATTTTTTGTAATGGCAGTTTTTATTTTTGTAACTTAGGGGGTGTTAGGTTAGGGGTGTTAGCTGTTAGGAGGTTAGGGGGTACTTTGTGATATGGGGTGTGGCAGTTTAGGGGGTTAACAGTGTAGGAAGTTAATTGTGGCGGGCTGTGTGGCGGTTTAGGGATTAATAGCGTAGGGAGTTAATTGCAATGGGCAACGTGGCGGTTTAGAGAGTTAATAGTGTAGGGGGTTAATTGTGGTGGACTATGTGGTTGTTTTGGGGGTTAATAGTGTAGTGGGGTCTTTTGCTGTGGAGGTTGTGGCAGTTTAGGGGTACTTAGAGTAGGGGGTTTATTGTGATGCCGGTTAGAACGTGAGTATGGGTGTTAGGTGTTTTTCGGTTCCATGCTCCATTGAAGTCTATGGAGCAGTACATTAACACAATTGCAACTTTGCTAGACAGAGACTTTTGTGCTTGTCAGGTTCCGCTAATACAAAATCTTTTTACTTTCAACTCATAATACAAGCGCAACACAACACGCGCAAAAAGCCTCCGTCTACCTAAGTTATCACGCAAGCAGGAACTCAAATTAGCGCTCCACCCGCATTCAAACCCTTGAAATTTAATTTTTAGTTTAATCTCCCTTCAATTGTTTAATATTCTGCTACCCCATAAAACTATACTGCAGAGTAATGCATAGTATCCAATAGTCATTCTTTCTATATTTCAAGGGATGATGACATCTCAAAGCTATTTGGAATTATTTGAAAGTATACCAGGGTTCAGAACCTGCTGCACTAATGAACTTCAGTGTGGGCCAAAAACAAATATGACCCTCCATATCAAGAATATTACTAATATCTGCCAGGAAGCTTCAGCACAGAGGGATTTTGTTCAAATTAATTTTTAGCATGTTGTCACTATTACATCAAGGAAGAACTCTCCATTTAATATGTATTTTGGCAAATTCTCAATATGTGTGCTTAGCATTGTGTATGTGTTATACTTAGAGTTGGATTAAAATATATTGCCATAGCCACTATCATTGTCACAATGTATAAAGGTGTGTGTGTACCTAGGTTGATGTTTGTTTATGGTTGTGAATGATACAATGGCTAGGATTCCCAAATAATAATATTCACAAAAATGACCACACAGACATCCTTAAAAAAAAAAAAAAAAATATGTAGAGGCAGCATGAAAGTCCATATAAACTGTGGACTCTAGTCAGGAATTTTAAAAAAATCACAATATTGAAATTGCCATAGTAACATAGCCACAGTGACATAGTAACATAGCCATATAAATGTCACCTGTGCAGCAATTTTACATTACTGCAAAGGGGGCCAACTCCTGTGATCTCCAGCAATTAATTAAAGGGACATGAAACCCAAAATGTTTCTTTCATGAGTCAGATAAAGCATACAATTTTAAACAACTTTCAAATTCACCCCTGTTATCAACTTTTCTTCATTCTCTTGATATCATTTGTTGAAGGAACAGCAGTGCACTAGCATGAGCTAGTTAAACATATTCAGTTAACCAATGACAAGAGGCATATATTTTCACTCACCAATTAGTTGCTATCTCCCAGTAATGCTTTAATGCTCCTGAGCCTTACCTTGATGTGCTTTTCAACAAGGATACCAAGAGAGCAAAGCAAATTAGAGAATAGAATTAAATTGCAAAGTTGCTGAAAATTGCATGCTCTATCTGAATCTTGAAAAAACTTTTTTGGGTTTCATGTCCCTTTAAAAACAAATTCTCTGTTCTATGTGAATACAAATCAATTTCCATACAATTTAAATGGCCACTCTTGTTTAAAAATAGAGAATGTAATTTTAAAGGGACAGTAAAGTCATAATTAGACATACAATTTTAAACAACTTTCCAATTTAGTTCTATTATTTAATTTGCTTCATTCTCTTGTTATCATTTGCTGAAAGGTTAATCTAGGAAAGCTCAAGAGCAGCAAAGAACCTAGGTTCTAGCTGCTGATTGGTGGCTGCATATATATACCGATTGTCATTGGCTCACCTATGTGTTCAGTTAGAAACTATTAGTGCATTGCTGCTCCTTTAACAAATGATACCAAGAGAATGAACCAAATTTGATTATAGAAGTAAACTGGAAAGTTGTTTAAATTTGCATGTTCTACCTAAGTCATGAAAGAAAAATGTTGTGTTTTATGTCTCTTTAACACTAGCAACACTGAATAGTGAATGTAATGCTTGGGAAGTGCAGAGAACTGCTGGTCTCAATAAGAAACTGCCCCTCACCCAATCAACTGCAGTAGACACTCAGCTGGGTTGCACAACATTGTACAACAAGTGTAGTGCGCTAAAAAAGCCAGCTGCACTAATCAATGCCAGTGTTCTGTTGAAAATAGCTACCTTGTCAAGATTTGCTACCTCGACGTGCGCATGTTCACAATTACGTAATCGCACTCCACAAATGTTTCTATATGTAGCTGTTTTCGATAGTACGCCGGCATTGATTACCAAACAGGTATCAAACATTAGAGATTATCTGTTGTAGCAGTTCAGAGCCGATAATAATAAGTGTTTTCTGTCCAAATAACACATATAAGCACTTTGTGCAATATAGATGGCTACTAAAGTCTGTAAAACTTAATTTCCAAGTGCTTCCTGATGTATAACATTAACTCCTCAGAGAGTTGAGATATTTTTCCTTTAGGTGGCACAAATTTGACATTTGATGTTATATATTGGAAATAAAGTAAATATTAAAGTGATGGTAAATTTTCAATATTTGGGAAATATATTATTAATCCTCAGTTCTTTCTAACCTAAGTCGCTATCGCCTAGATTACGAGTCTTGCGTTATCCTTAAAAAGCAGGGTTGAGAGGTCCCAACGCTGCTTTTTAACGCCCGCTGGTATTACGAGTCAGGCAGGAAAGGGTGTACCGCTCACTTTTTTTCCACGATTTTAGCATACCGCAAATCCCCTTACGTGAATTGCGTATACTATCTTTTTAATGGGATTTGCCTAACGCCGGTATTACGATCGCCTGAAAAAAATGAGCGGTAGACCCTCTCCTGGCAAGACTCCTACCGCATTTAAAAGTCAGTAGTTAAGAGTTTTATGGGCTAACGCCGGAACATAAAGCTCTTAACTAAAGTGCTAAAAAGTACACTAACACACATAAACTACCTATTAACCCCTAAACCGAGGACCCCCCACATCGGAAACACTTAAATAAAATGTTTAACCCCTAATCTGCCGACCGGACATCGCTGCCACTTTAATAAATGTATTAACCCCTAAACAGCCGCACTCCCGCCTCGCAAACACTAGTTAAATTTTATTAACCCCTAATCTGCCGTCCATAACATCGCCAACACCTACCTACATTTATTAACCCCTAATCTTCCGACCCCAACGTCGCCGCTACTATATTAAATTTATTAACCCCTAAACCTAAGTCTAAACCTAAGTCTAACCCCCCCTAACTTAAATATAATTTAAATTAAACAAAATAAATTTACCATAATTAAATAAATTAATCCTATTTAAAACTAAATACTTACCGATAAAAAGCTAGCTTAGGATTTATATATATTTTACAGGCAACTTTGTATTTATTTTAACTAGGTAGAATAGTTATTAAATAGTCATTAACTATTTAATAACTACCTAGCTAAAATAAGTACAAAAGTACCTGTAAAATAAACCCTAACCCTAGTTACAATTACACCTAACACTACACTATAATTAAACTAATTACCTAAACTACCTACAATAAATTAAAATTAAATTAAATAAACTAAATTACGAAAAAAACAAAACACTAAATTACAGAGAAAAAAAAAAGAATTACAAGAATTTTAAACTAATTACACCTAATCTAATCCCCCTAATAAAATAAAAAAGCCCCCCAAAATAATAAAATTCCCTACCCTATACTAAATTACAAATAGCCCTTAAAAGGGCCTTTTGCGGGGCATTGCCCCAAAGTAATCAGCTCTTTCACCTGTAAAAAAAAATACAATACCCCCCCAACATTAAAACCCACCACCCACACACCCAACCCTACTCTGAAATCCACCCAATCCCCCCTTAAAAAAACCTAACACTAACCCCTTGAAGATCACCCTACCTTGAGCCGTCTTCACCCAGCTGGGCACAAGTGAACCTCCAGAGGGTCCGAAGTCTTCATCCTATCCGGCCAGAAGAGGACATCCAGACCGGCAGAAGGCTTCATCCAGGCGGCATCTTCTATCTTCATCCTTCCGGAGCAGAGCGGGTCCATCTTCAAGACATCCGACGCAGAGCATCCTCTTCATCCGACGGCCGATGACTGAATGACTGGTCTTTTAAGTGACGTCATCCAAGATGGCGTCCCTTAAATTCCGATTGGCTGATAGAATCCTATCAGCCAATCGGAATTAAGGTAGGAAAAATCCTATTGGCTGATGCAATCAGCCAATAGGATTGACCTTGCATTCTATTAGCTGATTGGAACAGCCAATAGAATGCGAGCTCAATCCTATTGGCTGATTGGATCAGCCAATCGGATTGAACTTCAATCCTATTGGCTGATTGCATCAGCCAATAGGATTTTTCCTACCTTAATTCCGATTGGCTGATAGGATTCTATCAGCCAATTGGAATTCAAGGGACGCCATTTTGGATGACGTCACTTAAAGGACCAGTCATTCAGTCGTCAGATGAAGAGGATGCTCCGCGTCGGATGTCTTGAAGATGGACCTGCTCCGCTCCGGAAGGATGAAGATAGAAGATGCCGCCTGGATGAAGCCTTCTGACGTTCTGGAGGTCCTCTTCTGGCCAGGTAGGATGAAAACTTCGGACCCTCTGGAGGACCACTTGTGCCCGGCTGGGTGAAGACGGCTCAAGGTAGGGTGATCTTCAAGGGGGTAGTGTTAGGTTTTTCAAGGGGGGATTGGGTGGGTTTTAGAGTAGGGTTGGGTGTGTGGGTAGTGGGTTTTAATGTTGGGGGGGTATTGTATTTTTTTTACAGGTGAAAGAGCTGATTACTTTGGGGCAATGCCCCGCAAAAGGTCCTTTTAAGGGCTATTTGTAATTTAGTATAGGGTAGGGAATTTTATTATTTTGGGGGGCTTTTTTATTTTGTTAGGGGGATTAGATTAGGTGTAATTAGTTTAAAATTCTTGTAAAAAAAAATTCTGTAATTTAGTGTTTTTTTTCATAATTTAGTTTATTTAATTTAATTGTAATTAATTGTAGGTAGTTTAGGTAATTAGTTTAATTATAGTGTAGTGTTAGGTGTAATTGTAACTTAGGTTAGGGTTTATTTTACAGGTACTTTTGTATTTATTTTAGCTAGGTAGTTATTAAATAGTTAATAACTATTTAATAACTATTGTACCTAGTTAAAATAAATACAAAGTTGCCTGTAAAATAAATATAAACCCTAAGCTAGCTACAATGTAACTATTAGTTATATTGTAGCTATCTTAGGGTTTATTTTATAGGTAAGTATTTAGTTTTAAATAGGAATAATTTATTTAATTGTAGTAAATTTATTTAGATGTATTTAAATTATATTTAAGTTAGGGCGGTGTTAGGGTTAGGGTTAGACTTAGGTTTAGGGGTTAATAAATTTATAATAGTGGCGGCAACGTTGGCGGCGGCAGGTTAGGGGTTAATACATTTAATATAGTTGCGGCGACGTTGGGGGGCAGATTAGGGGTTAATAAATATAATGTAGGTGTCGGCGATGTTGGGGGCAGTAGATTAGGGGTTCATAAGTATAATGTAGGTGGCGGCGGCGTCCGGAGCGGCAGATTAGGGACCCCCAAAGAATGGGGGCCAGGGCAGGTGCCCTCTTGCCCTGACCAAAGCGCTGGCCTGAGAGCAAGCAAAATATTTCTGTATTAAAAAGCCATAATACCGATATGCAATTGATGAGGAAATGAAAAGAGACTTTCATTAATGTTTACCTTTTATTTTATGTGTTTAGTAAAATGTAAACAGTACACCGACTTAAGGGAAAATGAAAATTACTTTTTTGGCCAGTTTTAAAATTAATTCTTGATTTGACTGAAGCATTAGGCACAAAATTGCTTTCAGCTAAAAATCCCTGCCAAGGATCAAAGTTTATTCGAATTGTGTTGCAGAATGCAGTCGATTTATTGAGTGTTTCTAATGAAAAAAAGAAAATGATCTGGCAAGCAGTATTTAGATTGATCGCAGTATTGTGCTTGTTTTTGGCAGATAATGATTTCTTGACTTTGGGTGTTATTGTCAGTGTTTTGTTCTTTTCATTGATGACAATTCCAATTTTTTAAAACTAGTGGCTAGTGACTTAGGCCTAGATTAAGAGTTCGGCGGTAGCCGTCAAAACCAGCGTTAGAGGCTCCTAACGCTGGTTTTGGCCGCCCGCTGGTATTTGGAGTCAGTGATTAAAGGGTCTAACGCTCACTTTACAGCCGCGACTTTTCCATACCGCAGATCCCCCTACGCCATTTGCGTAGCCTATCTTTTCAATGGGATCTTTCTAACGCTGGTATTTAGAGTCGTTTCTGCAGTGAGCGTTAGAGCTCTAACGACAAGATTCCAGCCGCCTGAAAAAAGCAGGAGTTAAGAGCTTTCTGGCTAACGCCGGTTCATAAAGCTCTTAACTACTGTACCCTAAACTACACTAACACCCATAAACTACCTATGTACCCCTAAACCGAGGTCCCCCCACATCGCCGCCACTCGATTAAAATTTTTAACCCCTAATCTGCCGACCGCCACCTACGTTATACTTATGTACCCCTAATCTGCTGCCCCTAACCCCGCCGACCCCTATATTATATTTATTAACCCCTAACTTGCCCCACACAACGTCGCCGCAAGCTACTTAAAATAATTAACCCCTAATCTTCCGACCGCAAATCGCCGCCACCTACGTTATCCCTATGTACCCCTAATCTTCTGCCCCTAACATCGCCGACCCCTATGTTATATTTATTAACCCCTAATCTGCCCCCCACAACGTCGCCGACACCTACCTACACTTATTAACCCCTAATCTGCCGAGCGGACCTGAGCGCTACTATAATAAAGTTATTAACCCCTAATCCGCCTCACTAACCCTATCATAAATAGTATTAACCCCTAATCTGCCCCCCACAACGTCGCCGACACCTACCTACACTTATTAACCCCTAATCTGCCGACCGGAGCTCACCGCTATTCTAATAAATGTATTAACCCCTAAAGCTAAGTCTAACCCTAACACTAACACCCCCCTAAGTTAAATATAATTTTTATCTAACGAAATAAATTAACTCTTATTAAATAAATGATTCCTATTTAAAGCTAAATACTTACCTGTAAAATAAATCCTAATATAGCTACAATATAAATTACATTTATATTATAGCTATTTTAGGATTAATATTTATTTTACAGGTAACTTTGTATTTATTTTAACCAGGTACAATAGCTATTAAATAGTTAAGAACTATTTAATAGTTACCTAGTTAAAATAATTACAAATTTACCTGTAAAATAAATCCTAACCTAAGATATAATTAAACCTAACACTACCCTATCAATAAAATAATTAAATAAACTACCTACAATTACCTACAATTAACCTAACACTACACTATCAATAAATTAATTAAACACAATTGCTACAAATAAATACAATTAAATAAACTATCTAAAGTACAAAAAATAAAAAGAACTAAGTTACAGAAAATAAAAAAATATTTACAAACATAAGAAAAATATTACAACAATTTTAAACTAATTACACCTACTCTAAGCCCCCTAATAAAATAACAAAGACCCCCAAAATAAAAAATTCCCTACCCTATTCTAAATTTAAAAAGTTACAAGCTCTTTTACCTTACCAGCCCTGAACAGGGCCCTTTGCGGGGCATGCCCCAAGAAGTTCAGCTCTTTTGCCTGTAAAAGAAAACATACAATACCCCCCCCCCCAACATTACAACCCACCACCCACATACCCCTAATCTAACCCAAACCCCCCTTAAATAAACCTAACACTAAGCCCCTGATGATCTTCCTACCTTGTCTTCACCATGCCAGGTTCACCGATCCGTCCTGGCTCCAAGATCTTCATCCAACCCAAGCGGGGGTTGGCGATCCATAATCCGGTGCTCCAAAGTCTTCCTCCTATCCGGCAAGAAGAGGACATCCGGACCGGCAAACATCTTCTCCAAGCGGCATCTTCTATGTTCTTCCATCCGATGACGACCGGCTCCATCTTGAAGACCTCCAGCGCGGATCCATCCTCTTCTTCCGACGACTAGACGACGAATGACGGTTCCTTTAAGGGACGTCATCCAAGATGGCGTCCCTCGAATTCCGATTGGCTGATAGGATTCTATCAGCCAATCGGAATTAAGGTAGGAATTTTCTGATTGGCTGATGGAATCAGCCAATCAGAATCAAGTTCAATCCGATTGGCTGATCCAATCAGCCAATCAGATTGAGCTCGCATTCTATTGGCTGTTGATGGGTTAATAAATTTATTATAGGTGGCGACGGTGTACGGGGGGAAGGATAGGGGTTAATAAGTTTATTATAGGTGGCGACGGTGTGGGGGGGCAGGATAGGGGTTAATAAATTTAATATAGGTTGCGGCGGGTTCAGGGAGCGGCGGTTTAGGGGTTAAACTATTTTTTTATTTGCGGCGAGGTGCGGGATCAGCAGGATAGGGGTTAATAACTTTATTATAGAGGGCGATGGTATAGTGGGGGCAGGATAGGGGTTACTAGGTATAATGTAGGTGGCAGCGGTGTCCGGGAGCGGCGGTTTAGGGGTTAATACATTTATAAGACTTGCGGCAGGGTCTAGGAGCGGCGGTTTAGGGGTTAATACATTTATAAGAGTTGCGGCAGGGTCTAGGAGCGGCGGTTTAGGGGTTAGTAACTTTATTTAGTTGCGGGGGGCTCCGTGGGCGCCGGTATAGGGGGTAGAAAAGTGTAGTTTAGTGTGAGTGCTTAGTGACAGGCTAGCAAGAAAGCTGTCAAACAGCCGAAGAGCAGCGAGATCGGATGAGTGATAACTCTCACAGTCCGCTGCTCATCGCCCCGCGGCTTTTTGACAGCTTTTTTTGATAACTTAGGCGTATTTTTTCAGGTCCGCGGCGGTGAAGGTAGGCGAGCTTAGGCGGGCGTATTGGGCCGGCGAAGTTGACACGTTGATAACTACCCCCCAGTGTATTGACTGTGGATGATGACCACGTGTCATCATGCGGAGCACAACATATTCTCTAACCCCTCTAACAGGTCACCAAAAAGTCCTAGAGACCCCCAAGATCCATTGTTTTAAAGCCCCTAAGCCCCTATATAAGTTTTAGTAGCCAGGTGATTAGTCACGATGGTAATGGTGATCACCTGGTGTGAATAAATGTGCATTTATTTGCACAGATACTCATGAGAGCCCCTATGTGCAGATCAACATTATAAAACTATACTATAAGTGGTTACTCCCTTCATTTTACTATGAGGTTTATGGAGGAAAACAACACACACCCACACACTATTGTTTATAACTTTGATTATTAAAATTTGAATAAAAAAATGCATTTTTTCCACACTTTTTGTTGCAAGTTTCTTACACGACATAAAATAATGGGTCTCCTGGAAAAAAAAGATTTATAATACATGTGGGTTTGAACACTGAACTATTGCGTACAGTAGGGCCTAAATATGAGCAACATCTAAAAACTGCAAAACAGCTCAGCACAGGGGTGGAAATGGCTCGGAAGTTAAAGGGTTAAACATAAAAATATCTTACTCATACATGAAAGCTTTAGAATCAGAACTAGGGATGGGTGAATATTTTGCAACATTAGAGAATTGAAACGAATTTTAACACATTTGTTTGTTTTGAATTTTGAATGTTTGTACAACATTCTAATATTTGTTTTATATAATAGTATTTCTAATACTTTCTTTACAAGCAATATTTAAATAATGCAATTTTCAAAATAGAAACATTTTAATTGATATATTTGTATCTATTATGGATCAATTTACTCAATTCCCTACCACATGAACTATTGAACTTCTGAATAGTATTTGTTAAATCGAATGCTATATTAGAAATTTCGAATGTGGAAATTCGATTTCAATATAAACATTCAAAAACGAAATTAACTTTCAATTACCGAATTTTCATGGATTTTCATTCTTATCAACATTTGATTGTCCAAAGCGAATGTCCACAGGACTATTTGTTCTACCAAACGAATTACACTTTCAGCACATTTACCCATCTCTAATAAGAATGTTATTGTTAACAGAAGCAAATTAAAAAAATTGCAAGGTAGTGTATCATACAACATGCTACACAGTGATTGATAAATTAAAAGTAAATACGACCGCACAAGTGCAAACTACAGGTAAATGAGAGCGCACAAGTGCAGTAAATGCGACGGCACAAGTGCAAACTACAGGTAAATGAGACCGCACAAGTGCAGTAAATGCGACCGCACAAGGGCAAACTAAAAGTAAATTCGACCGCACAAGTGCAAACTTCAGGTAAATGCGACCGCACAAGTACAAACTAAAAGTAAATGCAACCACACAAGTGCAAACTAAAAGTAAATGCGACGGCACAAGTGCAAACTAAACGTAAATGCGATCACACAAGTACAAACTACAAGTAAATGCGACGGCACAAGTGCAAACTACAGGTAAATGCGACCGCACAAGTGCAAACTACAGGTAAATGCGAACGCACAAGTGCAAACTACAAGTAAATGCGACCGCACAAGTGTAAACTACAGGTAAGTGCGACCGCACAAGTGCAAACTACAGGTAAATGTGACTGCACAACTGCAAACTACAGGTAAATTAGACCGCACAAGAGCAAACTAAAAGTAAATGCGACCGCACAAGTGCAAACTAAAAGTAAATACGACCGCACAAGTGCAAACTAAAAGTAAATGCGAGCTCACAAGTGCAAACTAAAAGTAAATGCGACCGCACAAGTGCAAACTAAAAGTAAATGCAAACCACACAAGTGCAAACTAAAAAGTAAATGCGACGGCACAAGTGCAAACTAAACGTAAATGCGATCACACAAGTACAAACTACAGGTAAATGCAAACGCACAAGTGCAAACTACAAGTAAATGCGACCGCACAAGAGCAAACTAAAAGTAAATGCGACCGCACAAGTGCAAACTAAAAGTAAATACGACCGCACAAGTGCAAACTAAAAGTAAATGCGAGCTCACAAGTGCAAACTAAAAGTAAATGCGACCGCACAAGTGCAAACTAAAACTAAATGCAACCACACAAGTACAAACTACAAGTAAATGCGACGGCACAAGTGCAAACTACAGGTAAATGCGACCGCACAAGTGCAAACTACAGGTAAATGCGAACGCACAAGTGCAAACTACAAGTAAATGCGACCGCACAAGTGTAAACTACAGGTAAGTGCGACCGCACAAGTGCAAACTACAGGTAAATGTGACTGCACAACTGCAAACTACAGGTAAATGAGACCGCACAAGAGCAAACTAAAAGTAAATGCGACCGCACAAGTGCAAACTAAAAGTAAATACGACCGCACAAGTGCAAACTAAAAGTAAATACGAGCTCACAAGTGCAAACTAAAAGTAAATGCGACCGCACAAGTGCAAACTAAAAGTAAATGCAACCACACAAGTGCAAACTAAAAAGTAAATGCGACGGCACAAGTGCAAACTAAACGTAAATGCGATCACACAAGTACAAACTACAAGTAAATGCAACCACACAAGTGCAAACTAAAAGTAAATGTGACCGCACAAGTGCAAACTAAAAGTAAATGCGACCACACAAGTGCAAACTACAGGTAAATGCGACCGCACAAGTGCAAACTACAGGTAAATGCGACGGCACAAGTGCAAACTACAGGTAAATGAGACCGCACAAGTGCAAACTAAAAGTAAATGCGACCGCACAAGTGCAAACTAAAAGTAAATACGACCGCACAAGTGCAAACTAAAAGTAAATGCGACGGCACAAGTGCAAACTACTGGTAAATTAGACCGCACAAGTGCAAACTAAAAGTAAATGCGACGGCACAAGTGCAAACTAAAAGTAAATACGACCGCACAAGTGCAAACTAAAAGTAAATGCGACCGCACAAGTGCAAACTACAGGTAAATGCGACTGCACAAGTGCAAACTACAGGTAAATGCAACCGCACAAGTGCAAACTAAAAGCAAATGCGACCGCACAAGTGCAAACTAAAAGTAAATGCGACGGCACAAATGCAAACTAAAAGTAAATGCGACCACACAAGTGCAAACTACAGGTAAATGCGACCGCACAAGTGCAAACTACAGGTAAATGCGACCGCACAAGTGCAAACCAAAAGTAAATGCGACGTCACAAGTGCAAACTAAAAGTAAATACCACCGCACAAGTGCAAACTACAGGTAAATGCGACCGCACAAGTGCAAACTAAAAGTAAATGCGACGGCACAAGTGCAAACTAAACGTAAATGCGATCACACAAGTACAAACTACAAGTAAATGCGACGGCACAAGTGCAAACTACAGGTAAATGCGACCGCACAAGTGCAAACTACAGGTAAATGCGAACGCACAAGTGCAAACTACAAGTAAATGCGACCGCACAAGTGCAAACTACAGGTAAGTGCGACCGCACAAGTGCAAACTACAGGTAAATGTGACTGCACAACTGCAAACTACAGGTAAATGAGACCGCACAAGAGCAAACTAAAAGTAAATGCGACCGCACAAGTGCAAACTAAAAGTAAATACGACCGCACAAGTGCAAACTAAAAGTAAATGCGAGCTCACAAGTGCAAACTAAAAGTAAATGCGACCGCACAAGCGCAAACTAAAAGTAAATGCAACCACACAAGTGCAAACTAAAAAGTAAATGCGACGGCACAAGTGCAAACTAAACGTAAATGCGATCACACAAGTACAAACTACAAGTAAATGCAACCACACAAGTGCAAACTAAAAGTAAATGTGACCGCACAAGTGCAAACTAAAAGTAAATGCGACCACACAAGTGCAAACTACAGGTAAATGCGACCGCACAAGTGCAAACTACAAGTAAATGCGACGGCACAAGTGCAAACTACAGGTAAATGAGACCGCACAAGTGCAAACTAAAAGTAAATGCGACCACACAAGTGCAAACTACTGGTAAATGAGACCGCACAAGGGCAAACTAAAAGTAAATACGACCGCACAAGTGCAAACTAAAAGTAAATGCGACCGCACAAGTGCAAAACTACTTGTAAATGAGACCGCACAAGTGCAAACTAAAAGTAAATGCGACGGCACAAGTGCAAACTAAAAGTAAATACGACCGCACAAGTGCAAACTAAAAGTAAATGCGACCGCACAAGTGCAAACTACAGGTAAATGCGACTGCACAAGTGCAAACTACAGGTAAATGCAACCACACAAGTGCAAACTAAAAGCAAATGCGACCGCACAAGTGCAAACTAAAAGTAAATGCGCCGGCACAAATGCAAACTACAAGTAAATGCGACCAAACAAGTGCAAACTACAGGTAAATGCGACCGCACAAGTGCAAACTACAGGTAAATGCGACCGCACAAGTGCAAACCAAAAGTAAATGCGACGTCACAAGTGCAAACTAAAAGTAAATACCACCGCACAAGTGCAAACTACAGGTAAATGCGACCGCACAAGTGCAAACTAAAAGTAAATGCGACGGCACAAGTGCAAACTACAGGTAAATGCGACGGCACAAGTGCAAACGAAAAGTAAATGCAACCGCACAAGTGCAAACTACAGGTAAATGCAACCGCACAAGTGCAAACTACAGGTAAATGAGACCGTACAAGTGCAAACTAAAAGTAAATGCGACCGCACAAGTGCAAACTAAAAGTAAATGCGACCACACAAGTGCAAACTACAGGTAAATGAGACCGCACAAGTGCAAACTAAAAGTAGATACGACTGCACAAGTGCAAACTAAAAGTAAATATGACCGCACAAGTGCAAACTACAGGTAAATGCGACCGCACAAGTGCAAACTACAGGTAAATGCGACCGCACAAGGGCAAACTACAGGTAAATGCGACCGCACAAGTGCAAACTACAGGTAAATGCGACTGCACAAGTGCAAACTACAGGTAAATGCGACTGCACAAGTGCAAACTAAAAGTAAATACGACGGCACAAGTGCAAACTAAAAGTAAATGCGACCACACAAGTGCAAACTACAGGTAAATGCAACGGCACAAGTGCAAACTACAGGTAAATGCGACTGCACAAGTGCAAACTAAAAGTAAATACGACGGCACAAGTGCAAACTAAAAGTAAATGCGACTTGCACAAGTGCAAACGAAAAGTAAATGCGACGGCACAAGTGCAAACTAAAAGTAAATGCGACCACACAAGTGCAAACTACAGGTAAATGCGACCGCACAAGTGCAAACTACCGGTAAATGAGACCGTACAAGTGCAAACTAAAAGTAAATGCGACCGCACAAGTGCAAACTAAAAGTAAATGCGACCACACAAGTGCAAACTACAGGTAAATGTGACTGCACAACTGCAAACTACAGGTAAATGAGACCGCACAAGAGCAAACTAAAAGTAAATGCGACCGCACAAGTGCAAACTAAAAGTAAATACGACCGCACAAGTGCAAACTAAAAGTAAATGCGAGCTCACAAGTGCAAACTAAAAGTAAATGCGACCGCACAAGCGCAAACTAAAAGTAAATGCAACCACACAAGTGCAAACTAAAAAGTAAATGCGACGGCACAAGTGCAAACTAAACGTAAATGCGATCACACAAGTACAAACTACAAGTAAATGCAACCACACAAGTGCAAACTAAAAGTAAATGTGACCGCACAAGTGCAAACTAAAAGTAAATGCGACCACACAAGTGCAAACTACAGGTAAATGCGATCGCACAAGTGCAAACTACAGGTAAATGCGACGGCACAAGTGCAAACTACAGGTAAATGAGACCGCACAAGTGCAAACTAAAAGTAAATGCGACCACACAAGTGCAAACTACTGGTAAATGAGACCGCACAAGGGCAAACTAAAAGTAAATACGACCGCACAAGTGCAAACTAAAAGTAAATGCGACCGCACAAGTGCAAACTACTTGTAAATGAGACCGCACAAGTGCAAACTAAAAGTAAATGCGACGGCACAAGTGCAAACTAAAAGTAAATACGACCGCACAAGTGCAAACTAAAAGTAAATGCGACCGCACAAGTGCAAACTACAGGTAAATGCGACTGCACAAGTGCAAACTACAGGTAAATGCAACCACACAAGTGCAAACTAAAAGCAAATGCGACCGCACAAGTGCAAACTAAAAGTAAATGCGCCGGCACAAATGCAAACTAAAAGTAAATGCGACCAAACAAGTGCAAACTACAGGTAAATGCGACCGCACAAGTGCAAACTACAGGTAAATGCGACCGCACAAGTGCAAACCAAAAGTAAATGCGACGTCACAAGTGCAAACTAAAAGTAAATACCACCGCACAAGTGCAAACTACAGGTAAATGCGACCGCACAAGTGCAAACTACAGGTAAATGCGACGGCACAAGTGCAAACGAAAAGTAAATGCAACCGCACAAGTGCAAACTACAGGTAAATGCAACCGCACAAGTGCAAACTACCGGTAAATGAGACCGTACAAGTGCAAACTAAAAGTAAATGCGACCGCACAAGTGCAAACTAAAAGTAAATGCGACCACACAAGTGCAAACTACAGGTAAATGAGACCGCACAAGTGCAAACTAAAAGTAGATACGACTGCACAAGTGCAAACTAAAAGTAAATGTGACCGCACAAGTGCAAACTACAGGTAAATGCGACCGCACAAGTGCAAACTACAGGTAAATGCGACCGCACAAGTGCAAACTACAGGTAAATGCGACCGCACAAGTGCAAACTACAGGTAAATGCGACTGCACAAGTGCAAACTACAGGTAAATGCGACTGCACAAGTGCAAACTAAAAGTAAATACGACGGCACAAGTGCAAACTAAAAGTAAATGCGACTTGCACAAGTGCAAACGAAAAGTAAATGCGACGGCACAAGTGCAAACTAAAAGTAAATGCGACCACACAAGTGCAAACTACAGGTAAATGCAACGGCACAAGTGCAAAACTACAGGTAAATGCGACTGCACAAGTGCAAACTAAAAGTAAATACGACGGCACAAGTGCAAACTAAAAGTAAATGCGACTTGCACAAGTGCAAACGAAAAGTAAATGCGACGGCACAAGTGCAAACTAAAAGTAAATGCGACCACACAAGTGCAAACTACAGGTAAATGCGACCGCACAAGTGCAAACTACAGGTAAATGCGACTGCACAAGTGCAAACTACAGGTAAATGCGACTGCACAAGTGCAAACTATAAGTAAATACGACGGCACAAGTGCAAACTAAAAGTAAATGCGACGGCACAAGTGCAAACTAAAAGTAAATGCGACCACACAAGTGCAAACTACAGGTAAATGCGACTGCACAAGTGCAAACTACAGGTAAATGCGACTGCACAAGTGCAAACTACAGGTAAATGCGACCGCACAAGTGCAAACTAAAAGTAAATGCGACGGCACAAGTGCAAACTACAGGTAAATGCAACGGCACAAGTGCAAACTAAAAGTAAATGCAACCGCACAAGTGCAAACTACAGGTAAATGCAACCGCACAAGTGCAAACTACCGGTAAATGAGACCGTACAAGTGCAAACTAAAAGTAAATGCGACCGCACAAGTGCAAACTAAAAGTAAATGCGACCACACAAGTGCAAACTACAGGTAAATGAGACCGCACAAGTGCAAACTAAAAGTAGATACGACTGCACAAGTGCAAACTAAAAGTAAAAACGACCGCACAAGTGCAAACTAAAAGTAAATGCGACCGCACAAGTGTAAACTACAGGTAAATGCGACTGCACAAGTGCAAACTACAGGTAAATGCGACTGCACAAGTGCAAACTAAAAGTAAATACGACGGCACAAGTGCAAACTAAAAGTAAATGCAACGGCACAAGTGCAAACTAAAAGTAAATGTGACAGCACAAGTGCAAACTAAAAGTAAATGCGACGGCACAAGTGCAAACTAAAAGTAAATGCGACCACACAAGTGCAAACTACAGGTAAATGCGACTGCACAAGTGCAAACCAAAAGTAAATGCAACGGCACAAGTGCAAACTAAAAGTAAATGCGACGGCACAAGTGCAAACTAAAAGTAAATGCGACCACACAAGTGCAAACTACAGGTAAATGCGACTGCACAAGTGCAAACTACAGGTAAATGCGACTGCACAAGTGCAAACCAAAAGTAAATGCGACGGCACAAGTGCAAACTACAAGTAAATGCGACCACACAAGTGCAAACTAAAAGTAAATGCGACGGCACAAGTGCAAACTAAAAGTAAATGCGACGGCACAAGTGCAAACTAAAAGTAAATGCGACGGCACAAGTGCAAGCTAAAAGTAAATGCGACCACACAAGTGCAAACTACAGGTAAATGCGACTGCACAAGTGCAAACTACAGGTAAATGCGACGGCACAAGTGCAAACTAAAAGTAAATGCGACGGCACAAGTGCAAACTAAAAGTAAATGTGACGGCACAAGTGCAAGCTAAAAGTAAATGCGACCACACAAGTGCAAACTACAGGTAAATGCGACTGCACAAGTGCAAACTACAAGTAAATGCGACCGCACAAGTGCAAACTACAGGTAAGTGCGACCGCACAAGTGCAAACTACAGGTAAATGTGACTGCACAACTGCAAACTACAGGTAAATGAGACCGCACAAGAGCAAACTAAAAGTAAATGCGACCGCACAAGTGCAAACTAAAAGTAAATACGACCGCACAAGTGCAAACTAAAAGTAAATGCGAGCTCACAAGTGCAAACTAAAAGTAAATGCGACCGCACAAGCGCAAACTAAAAGTAAATGCAACCACACAAGTGCAAACTAAAAAGTAAATGCGACGGCACAAGTGCAAAACTAAACGTAAATGCGATCACACAAGTACAAACTACAAGTAAATGCAACCACACAAGTGCAAACTAAAAGTAAATGTGACCGCACAAGTGCAAACTAAAAGTAAATGCGACCACACAAGTGCAAACTACAGGTAAATGCGACGGCACAAGTGCAAACTACAGGTAAATGAGACCGCACAAGTGCAAACTAAAAGTAAATGCGACCACACAAGTGCAAACTACTGGTAAATGAGACCGCACAAGTGCAAACTAAAAGTAAATACGACCGCACAAGTGCAAACTAAAAGTAAATGCGACCGCACAAGTGCAAACTACTTGTAAATGAGACTGCACAAGTGCAAACTAAAAGTAAATGCGACGGCAACAAGTGCAAACTAAAAGTAAATACGACCGCACAAGTGCAAACTAAAAGTAAATGCGACCGCACAAGTGTAAACTACAGGTAAATGCGACTGCACAAGTGCAAACTACAGGTAAATGCAACCGCACAAGTGCAAACTAAAAGCAAATGCGACCGCACAAGTGCAAACTAAAAGTAAATGCGCCGGCACAAATGCAAACTAAAAGTAAATGCGACCACACAAGTGCAAACTACAGGTAAATGCGACCGCACAAGTGCAAACCAAAAGTAAATGCGACGTCACAAGTGCAAACTAAAAGTAAATACCACCGCACAAGTACAAACTACAGGTAAATGCGACCGCACAAGTGCAAACTAAAAGTAAATGCGACGGCACAAGTGCAAACTACAGGTAAATGCGACGGCACAAGTGCAAACGAAAAGTAAATGCAACCGCACAAGTGCAAACTACAGGTAAATGCAACCGCACAAGTGCAAACTAAAAGTAAATGAGACCGCACAAGTGCAAATTAAAAGTAAATGAGACCGCACAAGTGCAAACTAAAAGTAGATGAGACCGCACAAGTGCAAACTAAAAGTAAATGCGACCGCACAAGTGCAAACTAAAAGTAAATGTGACGGCACAAGTGCAAACTAAAAGTTAATGCAACCGCACAAGTGCAAATTAAAAGTAAATGAGACCGCACAAGTGCAAACTAAAAGTAAATGCGACCGCACAAGTGCAAACTAAAAGTAAATGCGACCGCACAAGTGCAAACTAAATTTGCTCTCTTCAGGTTAGAAGACCTTGTGTAAAGGGTTATGGAAATGTTGCATTAAACAAAACATAAAGGTTAAAAGGTATTTGGTATATTACAAGGTATTTGAATGTATATATACATACATATACATGTCTAAATATGTGTATGCTTATATATATATATATATATATATATATATATATATATATATATATATATATACTATATACAGTTGCAAGAAAATGTATGTGAACCCTTTGGAATGATATGGATTTCTGCACAAATTGGTCATAAAATGTGATCTGATCATCATCTAAGTCACAACAATAGACAATCACAGTCTGCTTAAACTAATAACACACAAAGAATTAAATGTGGCCATGTTTTTATTGAACACACCATGTAAACATTCACAGTGCAGGTGGAAAAAGTATGTGAACCCTTGGATTTAATAACTGGTTGAACCTCCTTTGGCAGCAATAACTTCAACCAAACTTTCCTGTAGTTGCAGATCAGACGTGCACAACGGTCAGGAGTAATTCTTGACCATTCCTCTTTACAGAACTGTTTCAGTTCAGCAATATTCTTGGTATGTCTGGTTTGAATCGTTTTCTTGAGGTCATGCCACATCATCTCAATCAGGTTGAGGTCAGGACTCTGACTGGGCCACTTCAGAAGGTGTATTTTCTTCTGTTTAAGCCATTCTATTGTTGATTTACTTCTATGCTTTGGGTCATTGTCCTGTTGCAACACCCATCTTCTGTTGAGCTTCAGCTGGTAGACAGATGGCCTTAAGTTCTCCTGCAAAATGTCTTGATAAACTTGGGAATTCATTTTTCCTTCGATGAAAGCAATCCGTCCAGGCCCTGACGCAGCAAAGCAGCCCCAAAGCATGATGCCCCCACCACCATACTTCACAGTTGGGATGAGGTTTTGATGTTGGTGTGCTGTGCCTCTTTTTCACCACACATAGTGCTGTGTGTTTCTTCCAAACAACTCAACTTTGGTTTCATCTGTCCACAGAATATTTTGCCAGTACTGCTGGGGAACATCCAGGTGCTCTTGTGCAAACTGTAAACATGCAGCAATGTTTTGTTTGGACAGCAGTGGTTTCCTCTGTGGTATCCTCCCATGAAATCCAATCTTGTTTAGTGTTTTACGTATTGTAGATTCGCTAACAGGGATGTTAGCCTTTGCCAGTGACTTTTGTAAGTCTTTAGCTGACACTCTAGGATTCTTCTTCACCTCATTGAGCAGTCTGCGCTGTGCTCTTGCAGTCATCTTTACAGGACTGCCACTTCTAGGGAGCATAGCAGCAGTGCTGAACTTTCTCCATTTATAGACAATTTGTCTTACCGTGGACTGATGAACAGCAAGGATTTTGGAGATACTTTTATAACTCTTTCCAGCTTTATGCAAGTCAACAATTCTTAATCGTAGGTCTTCTGAGAGCTCTTTTGTGCGAGGCATCATTCACATCAGGCAATGCTTCTTGTGAAAAGCAAACCCAGAACTGGTGTGTGTTTTTTATAGTGCAGGGCAGCTGTAACCAACACCTCCAATCTCATCTCATTGATTGGACTCCAGTTGGCTGACATCTCACTCCAATTAGATCTTGGAGATGTCATTAGTCTAGGGGTTCACATACTTTTTCCACCTGCACTGTGAATGTTTACATGGTGTGTTCAATAAAAACATGGCAACATTTCATTCTTTGTGTGTTATTAGTTTAAGCAGACTGTGATTGTCTATTGTTGTGACAGATGATGATCAGATCACATTTTATGACCAATTTGTGCAGAAATCCATATCATTCCAAAGGGTTCACATACTTTTTCTTGCAACTGTATACTTATATGTATATACATACATATATCTATACTATAATCGCTTTTGTATGCGTCCGTCGCCAGTTGCGCACGCATCCTCAAAGGAATGTTGGCTGCGCGCGCAGCTAAAAGAGTCCACCTGGATGCAGCGTAGGCAAACAAAGTCTTAAAAAAAACACGCAACCAACCGCCCGCATGAAATAACTAAAAAACACGTAACTGCCCGCAATAAATAATAAAAAAATTAACCGCCCGCACAAATGATTAAGACGGAAAAAAATAACCGCCCACATGAAGTATAAAAAAAATAAAACTAACCACTTGCACAAAGTATTAAAAAAATAAATATAACCGCCCGTACTAAGTATTAACAAAAAAAAAATAACCCTTAAAATACTAAACTCCCACAACAGAAACTACCTAACCCTTACACCGCCAAAACCCCACAACGACAACTAAATAAATGACAATATTAACCCCTAAACCGCCAAACCCTACAACGCCAACTAATTATACTAACTCCTAAACCAACCCCCCACATTGCAATAAACCTAATTAACCTATTAACTCCTATACTGCCAAACCCCCACAACACAAATAACTAATTTAATTACTAAGCCCCCTAACCTAACACCCCCTAAATTAACCCCAATTACTACTAAATTACACTTAAAATAAAAAATCCTAACATTAAATTACAAAAAAATAATCTAACATTGCAAAAAATAAAAAAGTCTAACATTACAGAAAAAAATAAACAAAATTATCAAAAATAAAAAAATTAAACCTAATCCCTATGAAAATAAAAAATCCCCCCCAAAATAAAAACACCCCCTAATCTAAACCAAACTACCAATAGCCCTTAAAAGGTCCTTTTACAGGGCATTGCCCTAAATTAAACAGCTCTTTTACGTTTAAAAAATACTAAGTCCCCCCCTAACAGTAAAAAAAAAACCCACCCACCAAACCCCCCAACCTAACAATAAAAAACCTAAACTACCCATTGCCCCTAAAGGGGCATTTGTATGGGCATTGCCCTTTAAAGGGCATTCTGCTCTTTTACGGCCCATTAAATCTCTAATCTTAAAAATAAAAAAAAAAATAAAAAAAATGCTAAGACTGATTTGAACAGCCAATAGGATTTCAGTAGCTCTAATCCTATTGGCTGATTTCATAATTTCAGCCAATAGGAATGCAAGGTACCCCAAATTGATTGTGGTACCTTCCATTCAATTTTTAGTGTAGACCAGAGATCGGATGAAGAGGAGCCTCCACGCCGCTGAGGATCGCCGCCGCTGAGGACCGCCGCTGAGAACCGCCACTGACGACCGCAACTCCAGATTCGCGCATTGGGGAAGACCGATCCACCGCTCCGCTCCGTGCAGTCTTCACACAAGATAAAGATAGAAGATGATGGAGCCGCCTGGAAGAAGACCTTCCCCGCCGGACTTCAGGAACGGTGAGTACCTATTTTTGACTTAGTGTTAGGATTTTTTTTTTTTTTTTTAAGATTAGGAATTTAATGGGCTGTAAAAGAGCTGACTGCCCTTTTAAGGGCAATGCCCATACAAATGCCCCTATAGGGGCAAAGGGTAGTTTGGGGTTTTTTAGCGTTGTTTTTATATTTTGGGGAGGTTGGTTGGGTGGGGGTTTTTACTGTTAGGGGGTAATTGGTAATTTTTTTTAAGTAAAAGAGCTGTTTAACTTAAGGCAATGCCCTACAAAAGCCCCCTTTTAAGGGCTATTGGTAGTTTAGTATTAGATTAGGGGGTGTTTTATTTTGGGAGGATTTTTTATTTTTTTCTGTAATTTTACATTTTTTATTTTTAGTAAAATTAGCTTGGGGTTTGTATTTTTTGAACATAGACTGCCCTCTGGGCAAGCTTATTTCCTAGTACACATATAAACACATATATACAAATGTATACACATATATACTTTGGAGCCCTTTTCACTCAAATACCTAAAATCAAGAAAAATAATTTTTAATTAATCTTAATATTTAATAAGGTGCTTTAGTGGGTACTCTTAATATTTTACATTCCAATGTTCTTCACATAGGGAAAATGTTCTATATATGTTTAAATAGATATTTATATATATATATATTATATATATATATATATATATATATATATATATTACAAAAAATACATTAGCTATATATAGAAATATCTATTTACAAATAAATAGAACATTTTCTTCTATGTGAAGAACATTGGAATGTAAAATTTGTGCAGTAGGTTTAACTCCTGTCGGGTTAGCACGCAAGCGATAAGTGTTAGGTTCTTTTCCAGTTTTTGCTCTCCATTGAAGTCTATGTGGAGAAGTTAACATGGTTAATCCTAAAATGATAGCACGTCGGCTTTGCGGGCAAACATTTTACTTTCAACTTGTAATATGCACCCTAACCCGTGCACATTAAAAGTTTACTTCTGGCGGTGTTTGCGCCCGAGTGAAAGAGCTAAATAGCGCGCCACTTGTAATCGGGCCCACGTACGGGTAGAAATTGTTACAGTATGTGAGCAAACATAACTATGGGACTACGTATTTATGAAAATGGTATAAAATGTGTTGATAGGATCAACTGTCATATAAAATCGTCTTGGATCGTTTACTGCCAATTTAAAACTGTAGCTGAAGATAGTTCCCAGTTGCAAATCCGCATGTAATTATGGCGTTATTATAGTTGGAAGCTGCTCTCTATCCTCCATACTAGTTGCTTATCATTTTTCCTTGTCCTAACCTTTTCTGTTTCCTACAGCTCTGCAGGTGCCAGATTTTCTTTGCTCCTGTCTGTCAGCTAGAAAGGCTTGTGCCGCAGCCCTGCTGCTACGCGACACACTGTATGCACAGCAGGAGGCACAGCCGCCCGCTTGGCGATTACATAGGCAGAAGATCAGTACGTTTGAAAATGAAGCACATCAGAGGCATTAAATGAATTCTGTTAAAAGAGCTTCAATCCTTTGTAGAAGCAGCTTCTCTGCAACCAAATCAGATTTTTTTTTTATCATTGACAAACAACCAAAAATGAATCTACTATTAACCCCTTGCCTGCAACACCCTTGTACGTAATGCATAAAATTCCTGACTGCGAACTAGGCTGTTAACCCCTCTTCTATTTGAAGGAATTTGTATTATCTGGAACTGCACAACAAATGTTAATCCTTCTCATCCAATATTACACTTGTTTGTGCACTGCAGGGGGAGCAGATCAGTGTTGGCACTACAGGAATAATATGTGCTCTTGCTTACACATGAACTCAAACTCATACCCTATTGGCATATATCAAGTTAGAAAAACAATAAATAAATATTTGCAAAGAGGACTTTCTATACTGTTAAGACAATATTAATTAGCCTATAGATGACTGATTAAAGGAATTATTTTTCACATCAAGCTTTTAAACAGAAAGTATTGTTTGAAAATTAAACTAATACCTATTTAGGGTCAGATTACAAGTAGAGCCCTATGTAACACACCAGCTCGCGCGTTAACTGCGCTAGAAGTAAGCTTTTTGCGCATGGAGGGTTGCAGTCGTATTTTGAGTTGAAAGCAAACTGTTTTCGCTTGCACACAAACCCAACCAATGTTCTTCACATAGCAGAATATATTCAATTTATTCATAAATATATATTTCTACTTTTATATATGATGGTTTTTTTGCACAAATAAATATTTATATACACACACATATATATATACATCAAAGGAAGACAGCAGGCACTCTCCGTGTTATAATCACCATAGTATTTACTCCATAAAAGTGACGTTTAGGTGTTTTACCCCCCGTCTTCAGACTTACATCTGAAAACCCTGAAACATCACTTTTATGGAGTAAATACTATGGTGATTATAACACGGAGAGTGCCTGCTGTCTTCCTTTGATGTTTGTAACTATTTTTGCCGAGCACCCCGAACTGATAGAGACTTGTGAGTTCTAAACCGACTAAGATTTTATATATAAATATATATATATAGATGATTATACGTATATAGGTATAGATATATACAGAAATATATAGGAATATATATTTAGAAATACATAGAACATATTCTGCTATGTACAGAACATTGGAATGCGAAATATTTACATTAATAAAATAGTTAAAACCTTTATTAAATATGAATATTGCATAAATATGCTTTTACATGATGTGTTTATATGTTTATATATGTCTGTAAATACATATATACACATATAAATACATATGTACACATATAAATACAGACATACATATGTACACACATATACACTTATATTTATACATACATATTTTGCCATCCTTTTTTTCCTAAAATCTGAGACCTCATATCTTTGAGCCTTTATAACTTTTTGTGCAATATGGTTTTTTTTATATATATTTCTTTATTAGATGGTGTTATTATGAAAGTAAGTGTACTTTGTAAAGTATTTTTGATGTGTTTTGTGAGATTTTTTTGTTTCACAAAACAGTTAACCAGACCTCTGATGTCGAGCTAACCGAACACGTGTTAACTTCAATTGTGCTCAAGCAATAGCGATTATTTTCAACTTGAATACGAGTGACAATCCCGACACACGCTAACAGCCGCGATAAACCACTTTTCGCTCATGCGCAACTGTTAGCGCACCACTCGTAATCTACCCTTAATCAGGAACACTTATCAACAGTGTAATTAAGGTTGCCAGGTGTCCAGTATTCAATCGGACAGTCCAGTATTTGAACAGCCTGTCCAGTAAAATCTCCACAAAAATACTGAACACTGTCCAGTTCTTCAAAGTCAGTGTGTTAGCTAATGTAAAAGGCTTCCTATAACTCAATGCAGTACAAATATGTAGCAGAAAAAAGTGGGGGCAAATAATTTATTTGTACCTGTGGTACTAGCATCTAAAGAGGTACAATTATTGATTGGTATGTTGCTGGCAGCCAAGCTGTAAAGGGACTGTTCAGTTATAAACCTGTGGAATTAAGAGTGGGGGTTAAGGTAGAGCATTCCGTGGGGTATTGTGTGACCCCACCTGCCCAGTCACTGACTGGGAATAAAAAGCAGCCCAGGAAAAATATGAAGACCAGCCCTATTTTCCGTTGAGTCTGTAGAATGCACATACCACATTTTTATTAAAGGGGATTACTGGTATATTCCATCCCCAATATATGTTTCAAAATTAAATTATATTACTTTACATTAAAAAAAATGCCAGATTGATGTTATTATTTAGGCAGACTACAACCCAATTGCATCCCATTAATCACCCCTTTAAATTGTGCTGCAGCACACTGGGAAATCTCCTGGTATCCTGGTAGGCCAACCCGGCCCTGTCACAGATTGTCTAGTATTTTTGAGGAGGACAACTGTCAACCCTAAGTGTAATGCATTATTGATCCTAGCAAACTATGGTGTTGATAGCAATATTGTTCTCCCCCCCCTGAAAAATAACAAATTATGAACAGTAATGTCAGTGTGCTTTAATAGTGATAGCAATCCCAAAATGCCTCTGTTGTTTATATCACTGAAGCTCGGAATCGTTACATCATGGAATCAACAAAAAAACGTTTTGCGTTCGCCGTGCTGTAAACTTGGAGTGCACATATCACTTTAGCTGAAGCGATATTTTGTGCTTCACTTGTAATCTGGCCCTTAGGCCTCTAGTTATCAAGCTGTCTACTTACCTGCATTCGCCGGCCCCAATACGCTCGCCTAAGCTCGCCTAACATCGCTGCCGCGGACCTGAATACGTTCGCCAAATTTATCAAGAAAGCTGTCAAAAAGCAGTGCACCAAGTAGGGTGCGATGAGCAGCGGACTGTTAACTGACAGTCATCGATCTCGCTGCTCATCGGCTTATTCGCAGCTTTTTTGCTAGCCTATCACTAAGCACCCACACTATACTATACTGTTTTACCCCCTATACCGCCGCTCCCGGAGCCCCCTGCAACTAAATAAACTTATTAACCCCTAAACCGCTGCTCCCGGACCCCGTCGCAACTCTAATAAATATATTAACCCCTAAACTGCCGCTCCCGGACCCAGCTGCATCTATAATAAATATATTAACCCCTAAACCTCCGCTCCCCGGACCCCGCCGCCACCTACATTATACCTATTAACCCCTAATCTGCCGCCCCCTATACTGCCGCCACCTACATAAAGTTATTAACCCTTATCTTGCCGATCCTGGACCCCACTGCAAATAAATAAAATGTTTAACCCCTAAACCGCTGCTCCCGGAGCCCACCGCCACCTACATTATATATATTAACCCCTATCCTGCCCCCCCACACCACCGTCACCTACATTATATCTATTAACCCCTAAACCTAAGTCTAACCCTAACCCTAACACCCCCCTAACTTAAATATTATTTAAATTAATCTAAATAAATATTCCTATAATTAAATAAATTATTCCTATTTTAAACTAAATACTTACCTATAAAATAAACCCTAAAATAGCTACAATGTAACTATTAGTTATATTGTAGCTATTTTAGGGTTTATTTTTATTTTACAGGCAACTTTGTATTTATTTTAACTAGGTACAATAGCTATTAAATAGTTATTAACTATTTAATAGCTACCTAGCTAAAATAACTACAAATGTACCTGTAAAATAAAACCTAACCTAAGTTACAATTACACCTAACACTATACTGTAGGTGGCGGTGGGCTCCGGGAGTGGCGGTTTAGGGGTTAAACAATTAATTATTATTTTTTTCGGCTGGGTCCGGGATCGGCAGGATAGGGGTTAATAACTTTATGTAGGTGGCGGCGGTATAGGGGGCGGCAGATTAGGGGTTAATAGGTATAATGTAGGTGGCGGCAGGGTCTGGGAGCAGCGGTTTAGGGGTTAAACATTTTATTTAGTTGCGGCGGGGTCCGGGAGCGGCGGTTTAGGGGTTAATACATATAATGTAGGTGGTGGGGCGGCGGGTTTAGGGGTTAATAAGTATAAAGTAGGTGGCGGCGCTGGTAGGGGGTGCAGATTAGGGTGTTTAGACTTGGGGTACATGTTAGGTTGTTAGGTGTAGACACTTCACATAGGAATCAATGGGATATCGGGCAAGCAGCGAACATGAGCTCTCGCTGCTGTCAGACTCCCATTGATTCTTATGGGATCCGCCGCCTCCAGGGCGACGGATTCAAAACCAGGTACGCTGGGCCAAGATAGTGGCGAGCGTACCTGGTTGTTCTTTGATAACTACCAAAAGTAGTCAGATTTTGCCGAACTTGCCTTCGGAACATCTGTAGTGACGTCACCATCGATCTGTGTCGGACTGAGTCCGGCGATCGTATATTACGTCACTAGATTCTACTTTTGCCGGTCTAAAGGGCTTGATAACTATGGCAGAATTCCAGCGTATTTGTGGTTGACGGCTTTATAAATAGAGGCCTAAGTGTGCATGTGCGTTTCTTTGGTTAAGGATTTTGCTCATTTCTATTAGTGTAATTAATAATTTTAATTTAATTAACTGAGGAGGGTGTGATTGTATCTGTTGGTGATATTGCTTGCTTAAATCATCTAAAGTGGCAGGGGTAATATTTGGGTGTTTTTTTTGCGTTTATAAAAAACAATGTAACATTCAAAAACCTTTTGGGGTACTTAAATTGCTGTTTGATTGTTTATCAAGTCATTTTAGCTGCTGAATTTGATAAGTATTAAAGGCCCTGTAAATGTGCTAAATATTGATAATCTGATTATTTTCAGTAAAACAGGGACTGGCGCATGTTTAAAGGACCAGTAAATACAGCAGATTTGCATAATAACAAATGCATGACAAAAAGACAATTCAATAGATCTTAGTCTGAACTTCAAATAAGTATTAGATTTTTTTTCTACAATTTCAATGTTATGTTTTTTACCACTCCCAATGTATCATGTGACAGGCATCAGCCAATCACAAATGCATATTCTGTGAATTCTTGCACATACTCAGTAAGGAGTTGGTGATTCAAGAAGTGTAAATATAAAAAGACTGTGCACATTTTGTTAATAGACGTAAATTGGAAAGTTGTTTAAAATTGCATGTTCTATCTGTATCATTTAAAGTTTAATTTGACTTGAGTGTCCCTTTAAAGGGCCACTAAACCCAAAATCTTTCTTTCATGATTCAGATAGAGAATAGAAATTTAAACAACATTACAATTTACTGCTATTATTTATTTTGCTTCATTTTTTTAGATATCGTTAGTTGAAGAAAAAGCAATGCACATGGTGAGCCAATCACACGAGGCTTCTATGTGCAGCAACCAATCGGCAAGCTGCTGAGCATATCTAGATATGCTTTTCAGCAAAGAATATCAAGAGAATAAAACAAATTAGATAAGTAAATTAGAAAGATGTTTTAAAATTGCATTCTCTTTCAAAATCATGAAAGAAAAAATGTGGGTGTCATGTCCCATTAAGTATAGGACCTTTCATCTACAATCCGATAATGAAAAACTGCTGTGGCAATATGGAATAGGGCTAATTTGCAGTTGTTAAGATGCCAATGGTCATAAAAAATAGTAATCAACCCTATGGTTATCCCCTTGCATTTTATTTTAAACACATAAAGCCCTTCTCCTTATGACCTACAACCATTGCAGCGCCCAAGCAGGAAAGCTACAGCTATTGGTGAGTAGGGTTGCCACCTTTTCTGAAAAAATAAATATCGACTATGTTCATTACCTTACTTTACATTTAATTGTACTACATAAATATTAACTAAAGCTGCTAGTACTGATTTTAATATGATCATCTGGTTTATAATTAGATTCTATCACACCATGATAGCATTTTTATTTCTAAATGTAACCTTAATTTTCAACTTTGACCTGATACCCTTCAAGGACATTGTACTCATAAATGTTTTGTAGATGTTCCATTTATATAGCCCATCTAGGAGTGTTTTTGTAACAATGTATAGTTTTGCTTATATTTACATATCATTGTGCTGATTTACAGACTCCTAACCAAGCCCCAAAATTTTAGATGTATACTGATGTCTACAGACTCCTGGTTGTGTAATCTGTCTTTTCATATGCAGGGGAAGGAGGAGGTCGGAGTGTCTGTTCTTCCTGCTTTCCCAGTCCCCTTTCACTGAGTGTCCCAGCCTAGCCTCATCAACAGTATTAATCTGGGATCTTCTAAGTAAAGTTTTTAAAAGGTTTAAAACTGGATTTTTATATCAGTATCTGTGCATATTCTTCTTATAGTCGTGTCTGTTATATGCAGTTATTATGAAAATTGGTGTATACAGTCCCTTAAAAAATATCAGTCATGTTGGTAAAATACCAGCTGGGTGGCAGCTCTATTGGTGAGCATATGAGACTGCTCCTACTGATTGGCTAATCAGTGTTTGCTGCTTGTAAGATTCAATGCATTCTACTACTGAGCTGGACTTTACTTATGTGTTTAAGCCCTTTGCAAAAGAAAAAGACACAGGCCAATTTGACACTTGGTGTGCTAATACTTTTGAGCCAAAAAGTGTTAACAGTTTCAGTTCCATTTCGAGCCAGGTTCACCTACTATCCATTTTCGGTTCTACTACACAAATTTTGTACCAGGTGCTGTAAAAACTTCCACCAATTTAATTTAACAATCAGCATCTTGTTAATTTTAGAGGAAAAGTAGTGTCTCAGAGAGTAGCCCAGCAAATGTTTAACATAGTTAAAATCCAGCGTGGAAACCACTGGTGATCCAATCAGTAGCACTAGTCGGAACTTTAAGTATGTGTATAACCCCCTTAGCAGCGATTTGCTATTGATAAAATGACATGCTCTAACAAATTAGAGTCCTTTAATTAATCACTATAGGAAAATCCTAAGCCTCACCAAGTAGCAATATATATATATTATATGGTTTAGGAAGAAAGAGATAGCCAGGAATGTAATCCTGGTTGTCAAAAGACAGGGATTTCAGCACTCTTTTTTTTCTATTAAAGAGTGCTGAAATCCCTGTCTTTTGACAACCAGGATTACATTCCTGGCTATCTCTTTCTTCCTAAACCATATAATATTTTTTATAAGGGTCTGCACCACATTGATTTTTATCCTGACATAACGAGTTGCGTTATTGTCAGTTAATAACTTTATATATAAGCTCAATAAACAGTAGTTGTGTCCCCTCTGTTAGTTTTTGTACATATATATATTATATATATATATATATATATATATATATATATATATATACTGTATATATATATTTAAACAGCTTTGTGAACTATTGGATTCTGTTAATGTTTTCAACAGGCAAATTAATGACTATCGCATGATCGAAGCAAATTAAACACAAAGTGATCTTGGCCATAGTTTAAAAGCTATAATTAGTATTGTTAAATGACATGCTTTAATCAATTAGCCCAAGTAATTTTACATTAGCATTCCCCAATCAAGAGATATATTTCTGTATATCTAAAGCAATACCAGAATAAAGGGGGATCGTGATTTTATTGCACATTCACAAATGATTCTTTATGGAAAAAGTAATTGAAAATATAATTTCTGCAGATTTTTGTTAGTGACAAATACAGCAAATCAATGCAGGAGTGTTTTGTGATATGAATAAAAATATCTTAAGGATCAATTCAGCTTTGGTTTAGACAGAAATATACCAGATGGGGCTCTTGGCTGTTATCTGCAATGAAAATCTACATTTTTATGAATACTTATTAGGTTTTCACAGAGTAACTAACAAGGGTGCATCACACAAGATGCCAAGATTCGCTACCAGTATTTAACATATTGGGGACGAATTATTAAGCTCCGAATGGAGCTTGATGCCCCTGTTTCCGCGCAAGCCTTCAGGCTCACCAGAAATAGCAGTTATGAAGCAGCGGTCTAAAGGACTGCTGCACCGTAACTTGTCTGCCTGCTCTGAGGCTGCGGACATCAATACACCCGATCCTATACGATCGGGCTGATTGACCCCCCGGTGAATCTGCAGGGGGCGGCATTGCACGAGCAGTTCAAAAGAACTGCTTGTGCAAAGGTGTGTGTGTTTGTAAGTGTGTGTATGTCTGTTTGTGTTTGTGTGTGTGTTTGTGTGTGCTTTTATGTGTGTGTGTGTGTGTGTAGGTGTGTGTATTTGTGTATGTATGTGTGTAGTATTTGTGTTTGTATTTAGGTGTGTGTGTTTGGTGTGTAGGTGTGTGTTTGTCTGCTTGTGAATGTGTAGTGTTTGTTTGTGTGTATGTAGGTGTGTGTGTGTTTGTGAGTGTGTGTATGTATGTCTGCTTGTGCATGTGTAGTGTTTGTGTGTATGTGTAGTTTGTGAGTGTGTGTATGTCTGCTTGTGCATATGTAGTGTTTGTGTGTGTGCATGTGTTTGTGGGTGTGTGTGTATTTCTGCTTGTGTGTGTGTGTTTGTGAGTGAGTGAGTGAGTATATGTCTGCTTGTGCATGTGTAGTGTTTGTGTGTGTTTGTGTGTGTGTGTGTATGTGTGTGTGTGTTTGTGGGTGTGGGTGTATTTCTGCTTGTGTGTGTGTATGTCTGCTTGTGCATGTGTATTGTTTGTGTGTGTGTTTGTGTGTATTTCTGCTTGTGTGTGTGTAGGTGTGTGCAGGTGTGCAGGTGTATGTGTGTGTTTGCTTTATCACTATAAACCCACAGCAAGGAATTAAGATAGAACTCACAAAATAAACCTAGATAGAATATTAAGCAGCTTGTACAAGGTTAGTGGATACATGTCATTGCTTTTACTAGTTCCCAGCTGCAATTTGTCATGCTTGCTGTGGTTAGGTACTAAGACAGCATTGTATTAATCTTCCAAATAAAGAGCAACAAAGTTCTGCAGTAATAAAGTGTATATCAAAGCATGGGAGTATTTTGGAATAGGTCATTTAGACCAGGGGCGTATTTAGGTTTTGTGCTGCCCTAGGCACTCAAAATTCTGCTGCCCCCCCACCCCACCCCAGGTTTAAGGCCTTATTTTAGACATAATATTTTTGGGGCAGGGTGTAAAAATTAAAAAAATGTCTTTTTAAGTAGATGTTCACCAGGGCTTACATTCACTCTGGTCACACACACACACACACACACACACACATATACAGGGAGTGCAGAATTATTAGGCAAGTTGTATTTTTGAGGATTAATTTTATTATTGAACAACAACCATGTTCTCAATGAACCCAAAAAACTCATTAATATCAAAGCTGAATATTTTTGGAAGTAGTTTTTAGTTTGTTTTTAGTTTTAGCTATTTTAGGGGGATATCTGTGTGTGCATGTGACTATTACTGTGCATAATTATTAGGCAACTTAACAAAAAACAAATATATACCCATTTAAATTATTTATTTTTACCAGTGAAACCAATATAACATCTCAACATTCACAAATATACATTTCTGACATTCAAAAACAAAACAAAAACAAATCAGTGACCAATATAGCCACCTTTCTTTGCAAGGACACTCAAAAGCCTGCCATCCATGGATTCTGTCAGTGTTTTGATCTGTTCACCATCAACATTGCGTGCAGCAGCAACCACAGCCTCCCAGACACTGTTCAGAGAGGTGTACTGTTTTCCCTCCTTGTAAATCTCACATTTGATGATGGACCACAGGTTCTCAATGGGGTTCAGATCAGGTGAACAAGGAGGCCATGTCATTAGATTTTCTTCTTTTATACCCTTTCTTGCCAGCCACGCTGTGGAGTACTTGGACGCGTGTGATTGAGCATTGTCCTGCATGAAAATCATGTTTTTCTTGAAGGATGCAGACTTCTTCCTGTACCACTGCTTGAAGAAGGTGTCTTCCAGAAACTGGCAGTAGGACTGGGAGTTGAGCTTGACTCCATCCTCAACCCGAAAAGGCCCCACAAGCTCATCTTTGATGATACCAGCCCAAACCAGTACTCCACCTCCACCTTGCTGGCGTCTGAGTCAGACTGGAGCTCTCTGCCCTTTACCAATCCAGCCACGGGCCCATCCATCTGGCCCATCAAGACTCACTCTCATTTCATCAGTCCATAAAACCTTAGAAAAATCAGTCTTGAGATATTTCTTGGCCCAGTCTTGACGTTTCAGCTTGTGTGTCTTGTTCAGTGGTGGTCGTCTTTCAGCCTTTCTTACCTTGGCCATGTCTCTGAGTATTGCACACCTTGTGCTTTTGGGCACTCCAGTGATGTTGCAGCTCTGAAATATGGCCAAACTGGTGGCAAGTGGCATCTTGGCAGCTGCACGCTTGACTTTTCTCAGTTCATGGGCAGTTATTTTGCGCCTTGGTTTTTCCACACGCTTCTTGCGACCCTGTTGACTATTTTGAATGAAACGCTTGATTGTTTGATGATCACGCTTCAGAAGCTTTGCAATTTTAAGAGTGCTGCATCCCTCTGCAAGATATCTCACTATTTTTACTTTTCTGAGCCTGTCAAGTCCTTCTTTTGACCCATTTTGCCAAAGGAAAGGAAGTTGCCTAATAATTATGCACACCTGATATAGGGTGTTGATGTCATTAGACCACATCCCTTCTCATTACAGAGATGCACATCACCTAATATGCTTAATTGGTAGTAGGCTTTCGAGCCTATACAGCTTGGAGTAAGACAACATGCATAAAGAGGATGATGTGGTCAAAATATATATATATATAAAGAAATTATTTTGCACGTCAGATGATTAAAGTGTTATATCAGAAAAAAATATCCTTCACTGTATAATAGTTTGTCAGTAGGTAGTTGTTTAACCTTAAACATCTTCTTTGGTGATTGACAGTTATTTAAGCAAAATATCTGCTTGGATAAATATGTAATGAATATACAAACTGGCCTTTAAAAGTACTTTACAAAATACAACAGTAGTTATGATAGGTTTAGGAATTGTATCCTAGGGCATAAAGTCACATGATACAATCATAATAAAGTATATACTTGTATTGTTTCTGAATGTATTAAATGCATACAACATATTTTCAGCTGTGTTTTAGGTCACATAGTTGTATGGATTCAGCAATAAATACTTATTCTTTGCATGTATGACAGATAGACAAATGGTAAATGTACAAGTATTTAGTGACTAATCCATTTAAGTATTTTAATGCCTAATGAAGATGTATTGAAGGGAGAAAGGCATATGCTTTTTCACAGTGGTCACGTTGTAGTGCACACTGCACTGTGTAGTCTGTGTGAGTCTCAATCACGTGGTGGAGCCAGGAAGAATACCGCATTCCCTCTCAGTCCAGGCCAGGCTGCGCAAGTGAGCTCCCCCTCCACTGTCACCACGTCATGAGCACCTACATACAATCGCATAGGATAGCAATAGCCGGGCCAACCATTTAAGTCATTTGTAATTAGTGATTTAGCCACCCGGCCCCTGAGTTCAGTAGAGTGGCCCTAGGGACTCATAATTCTGCTGCCCCCTTAAAAATCTGCTGCCCTAGGCACCGGCCTTGTTGGCCTATGCCTTAATACGCCCCTGATTTAGACCTGTACCTAGGGCAGCAGGATTTGGGGGGAGAAACTTTTTAGGGGTAGTTCTACAGCACAATACCTTCCTTTACCTATGCTATGTATTCATTGTAACACAAAAAGATGATCCCTGTAGATCTGGGGGGCTGCATGACACTTACATGTGATTCTGGCCTTCAGTAAAGATAAACATATAAAGTAAGCACTAGCAACAATTGTTACAGGTGGGAGGATTTGAGGGTCAGTAGAATTTCCAGTGCTTAAACAGCATTAAAGGGATAGGAAACCCCCAAAAAAAGTTTTTCAGATTTTAAAAACATCTCAAACTATACTCATAGTTCACAAATAACATCGTTAAGCAATTTTTTTCTTGCTTACCTGTAATTATACTTAGAAATGATGTATTCTCTGCCAAACCCTCCGAATTGTCATTGTGCAGATAAATTGTAGTGTTCTACCTAGGTAGAACAATAATGGCAGCTCGCATGCGCAGTATGCATGTCCTGAACCATGCATGCGCAAAACTGATTGTCCACCTTAGGAAAATGCAGGAACGTCATGAACCGTGCGTCAGATGCAGACCAAGAGGCGTGGGAGCAGGACATTTGAAGATGGAGACTGTGCCATTAATGTCTATTGTGAATGCGACTGCCCACAGAGGCCAATTTAACAAATGTCTTGCGGAACTGATCCGACAGTGCGGATCAGGTCTGCAAGACATCGCTGAATGCGGAGAGCAATACACTCTCCATATTCAGCATAGCCACCAGCAGCTCACAAGAGCTGCTGGTGCAATGCCGCCCCCTGCAGACTCTCGGCCATTGGGCCGCCAGCAGGGGGGTGTCAATCAACCCGATCGTACTCGATCGGGTTGATTCCCGCTTTCCTGTCTGCCTCATCAGAGCAGGCGGACAGGGTTATGGAGCAGCGGTCTTTGTGACCGCTGCTCTATAACTTGTGTTTCTGGCGAGTCTGAAGACTCGCAGAAACACGGGCCATCAAGCTCCGTTCGGAGCTTGATAGATAGGCCCCACAGTTACTAATGCGTATGCGAAGATGGATGACATTGTGAATATGGGTGAATCCTTACTATGCAAATTAAGCTAATTTGTGTTGCCGCGCTATTGGCCGATGTGACTGCATGAATAATGAGTGATTCCATTGTTTATTTTGGGGCGGTCGTTGGTGACGTTTTCAGCCAAAATGAAAATATAATTATTTAATATATGCAAGCTTTGTTTAAAAAAAATAGTTAGTGAGTTTAATTCTCTATTACTTAAACTAACTAATAATGTAATTCTTAAAGCTTTACAAAATAAAGATTTCTAACCCTTTAAGTATGGGAGTATCTGTTGTTTTTTAATGTCACATGATTAGTTGTAAGACATAGGTGGTGAAACTGCATATCTAATTTATATTTTTAAAGTGAAGGTAAACTTTCAAGAATGAGTGCCCGGTTTTTAAAAATACTATTAAAAAAAGGTCTTGAGAAAGGCCTATTAAAGAGGCCGAAACGCGTTGACAATTTGGTGAGCATTATTTCAATATTGTTTATATTTTGAGATGTTATTGCACTATGTCATTTTTTTAATTTACAGGAATTAAGGTATCATCTAACTAAAAGGAAAAACTATCATCATTCACACGGAAACACACGGAAAATCACTCACATGGAAACACTCACAAGGAGGATCATTCACTAACATTCAGTAACTGACATCTTATTTGGATTATATACATTTTTAACCCCATCAAACCATTCACTTAACTTTTTGAGCACATTTATATTTTTACTTTTTGTATTTGTTTTTACTTTTGGTTTCAACATCATCTATTTTTAACATCATCCATTTTTGCACAATTTCACATATTTTTATATTAATATTTTTATATATATAATTTAATGTCCATATTTTTATATTTTATATATATCTTTCATTTTTTGGGGTCCCCAATATTAATTTTTTCCACATAATTTTTTCACATAATGTTTTCACATAATTTTTCCCAATTTTTATATATATTTTTATCACAGGATTTATATAAATTTTGTTTTAATATCACAAGTTATATCACTGGATTTTTTTCACCTGACTTTTTTACTGGAATTCCCATTATTAGAACATGTTCATTGGAATCATCATTATTATTATTTAAAGATCACTTTATGTGACTCTCATTTGTTTATCTCCCTAATTGGCGATACTTCATAGGAATATTTATACTTATTGTCACGATTGGCAACCGCTTTTAAATTGTTTTTATATCCCTGTCTTTTACCATTGTTTTTATATAATTATATGTAATTTTTTATTTAGTTCTCATATGTATGTCTAGAATATAATACATGGATCCATGTTACATAATATTTATGATTTGTTAATAAATGTTTGATTATTTTTAATCCAATCTGTTAGATTCTTCCTTCGCCTCTTTTTAGGCGCTCTTGGATTATTTTCTGTATTTGTATTTCTCATTAGGGTAAGCTAGATACCCTATCATCCAGGAGCTTTAAGGAAGTAGGTTGATACGCTGTTAGATATCTTAATTAAAAACAGGGGCACTTTCATTCATGAAAGTTTACATTTTACCCGTTTTCTTAAAATACTTACCTTTTCTTCTTGAAGCCACTCCAGCGCTTCACCAGCCTGTCATAAGTCTCTTCATACATCAGCAATGACGATTCTGGCATCCTCCATTCATGGCTTCCCCAGGGCCGTCTTTAATATGGACTGGACCCTGGGCAAACATTTTCTTGGGCCCTCCCATGCAATTTCGCTCTCCATCGAAAAAACAACTAAATCAATTTTTATTTTTTATTTTAATTATTAGCCCAGCAGTAAATCATCCACTGCTGGGCTAATCATTTTAAAAAAAATGAAATCAATTGCAATATGTGAAACTGGACCTAAGCAGTACTAATACATAAATAAATATATACATTCCTCCAATGTGGATTAATTTAATATGCTTTTGAATGTGGTTCTGGTGTGAGGTTAGCTGGTTAAAGAGATTTAGGGAAGCTAACAGGAGCAAAGCAAGGTAAAGACTGAGGAGAAAACATGGAGGTGCAGACAAATATAAGTTTACTGACTGGAACAGCAGAACTACTATGGGAAGCTGTAAAATCTGAGATAGAGAGAAAAAATAACTACAAAAATAAACCTTACCTTAAAGTGTGAAGTATCAGCATGACACAATACATCAGCCACAGCAGCACATGTCACTTCTTTGCTAGGAACAAGTTCCCTCTCACCCTGCACTAGATGCTGCTGCATGGGGGAGGGACGTGTGTGCACTCACTTATTCTTCCCACTGACACCTTTCTACAAAGCACTGTTCCTCTAACAAACTTCAGTTAGTTGATCTTAGGGTCACAGCAGAAAGAGCAGGGCTAAGGGGACCAGCAGACTGGATGCTGTCTGTCCAAGGCTGCATGGATACAGTGTGAGACGAGTCATACAGCCTCTAGACTGAAGAGAGCAGTGTGTGCAGCTGCACAGATGCTAAAATCCTCATGTTCCTGCCGCTCTAGCTTTCTGCTGCATGCGCCTACAGTCAGCCCAATCTAGAAACAATCCCCACCTGCTGGTAACCCCAGCAGGACCTTTTCTAAAGCAGTGGGATTGGCTTGATGCCGAGTTAGGGCTTAGCATTTAGTGCTGCACAGTGCACACCTAAAACAGCACATGGCACTAGCTTGGCATGTCACATGACACCAGCACGGTCTGGCACAGTTTCTCACAAAAAAATATAGGCAGAGAACTTTTGACTGGGACAGTATTAGGACTGACTCTGTGTATCCCCCATGTCACATGACATCAACAGTCTGGCATGGACTCTTGGGCCCCTCAACAAAGACTGGGCCCTGGACAGCTTCCCCTTTTGCCCTGTGTTAAAGACGGCCCTGGGCTTCCCCCCTGGGGGAATCATTGCCTGAGGCAACGCCATGAAGTGCTAATTTTTGCAAGAAAACAAATTAGTTGTCTGCTGTTTTTTATCACAATCTGTTTCTTTTTATGTGTACTTTGATTTAAAAACATTTTTATTTTTATTTATTTTTAATAAAGGATCGCTTTTTCATATCCCTTTAACCAGGCATATGAAAATGTTGCTGTTTTCCTTGTTGGACTCTATGGAAAAAAATAAATAAAGGTCTATTTTAATTTCTGCAGCTGGAGGACTTGTATTTGTAGACGTGTGGATGGGCTTGGTAAGACTTCTCTGTGGACTGCTGTATTACAGTTCTGTCTCCATATTGCTTTTGTTGTGTAATTAATATAATGGAAAGGACCAAATGCATCAGTGCCTCAAAATGAGATATGGCCCCTCTTACCATAACTTGGAAATCACACACTCATTCTCAGCCCTGGCATATTCCTCTGACACGGTACCTACACAGATGTTCCTGTACTGCTGAGCGACGCTGAAGAAAATCTCGTAATTCAGCTGACTTTCTTTATTACAAGTTCATCTTGAACTCCTACTATTCTGCCCTTAATCTCTATAAGCAACATTATTTCTCTACTGTTATCTCTACTCTTTCTTCAAACTCAAAACGTCTGTTCTCCACTTTCAATACTCTTCTCCACCCTCCCCTACCTCCAAATACAACTTCTCTGTCAGCTCAAGATTTTGCCATCCCCTCACAGCTACTCCCCTTGCTCTCTTCTACCCTTACCCCTATACTAACCTCCCCCTCAGCACCAGTATATTTCCCTCATCTCTGAAACATGCACTGGTCACACCTATCCTCAAAAAACCCTCTCTCGATCAAACCTCCCCATCCAACCACTGCCCTATTTCCCTACTCCCTCTTGCCTCAAAGCTTCTCTAAAAGCTAGTATATGCACACCTATCCCATTTCCTTACATTAAACTCCCTCCTTTACCCACTGCAATCTGGATTTCATCCCCATCACTCTACAGAGACAGCAATCGTTAAGGTTACCAATGACCTACTTACAGCAAAATCCAAAGGCCACTTCTCTCTGCTTATTCTCCTTGATCTGTACACAGCCTTTGATACTGTTGACCTCCCTCTTTTGCGCCAAACCCTCCAATCCTTTGGCATTTGTGACACAGTCCTCTCGTGGTTATATTCCTACCTGTCTAATCGTACCTTTAGTGTAGCCTTCTCTGGGACTTCCTCTGCCCCGTCACCACTATCTGTTGGTGTACTGCAAGCCTCCGTCCTCAGTCCCCTTCTCTTCTCAATCTACAGGTCATCATTAGGTTCCCTAATAAAGTCCCACGGGTTCCAATATCATTTCTATGCTGACAACACCCAAATCTACTTCTCTGCACCAGACCTACCTCCAAAACTGAGCTCCTTATTTTCCCTCGTTCTTCCAAAATATCCACCCTGAATCTCTCTATAGCTGTCGACAACTCCATCATTACCCCTACCCTGCATGCCCGATGTCTTGGGGTCACACTTGATTCAGATCTTTCTTTCACTCCTCACATTCAGTCCTTGGCTAAATCCTGCCGCTTCCACCTTATGAAATTTAACCACTAGGCGGAAGTATGCTCAGGTGTGCTCAGGTGTATTGAGAACTTTTAGGTTAATTTGTTGGCTATGTAAAGCACATAGGCGGTGATGTACACATGCATGATTAAGGGGTTTTCCCCTGAAACACTGCAATTTTTATTACTTGTCTCTGCAATAAATATATAACTTGAAGCAAGGTGCTGCTGTTTCTTGGATTTTAGTTTTTGCTAGGTAGTTGGCCAGTGGCTCCTGACAGCTTGCACCCTTCATAATTTTTAGCTGCTGGACCTACAGAGTGCTACTTGCTTCCATCTTAAAACATCTCTAAAATTAGACACTTCCTTACACAAGACAACTAAGATTTTAATCCACTCTCTCATCCTTTCCCGCCTCGACTACTGCAATTCTGCCCTATCTGGTCTCCCTAGCTGCCGCCTAGCTCCTTTACAATCCATAATGAATGCCTCTGCCCGGCTCATCTTCCTTACACGTCACTCTTCATCTACTGCACCTCTCTGCCAATCACTTCACTGGCTTCCTCTTGCCTCCAGGATTAAACACAAAATTCTCACTCTGACAAAGCCCTCAACTGCACTGCTCCCCCCTATATCTCAGACCTTGTCTCCAGATACTCTCCCTCCCGTCCCCTTTGCCCTTCTCATGACCTTCTACTCTCCTCCTCTCTTGTTACCTCCTCACATTCTCGTTTACAGGACTTCTCTAGACTGGCTCCCATCTTATGTAACTCTCTGCCTCGCTCTACAAGACTCTCCTCTAGTTTTGAAAGCTTTAAGCACTCCCTAAAGACTCTACTGTTCACGGATGCATACAATCTACACTAACCTTTCTTTATACCAGTTCCTCTCCTCCATTGCTATCCCCTTGAACCCCATTAGCATGTAAGCCTAAGAGCCCATCTGTTTGTAGATCACTTTCTTAAGAGCTGACTACAACAGTGGGACTCTTGGCAGGACCCTCTACTCATTTGATCCCTATAAATGTTTCCTTGTATACCGCCTATGTTTATAGCGCTGCGGAATCTGTTGTTGCTCTACAAATAACCGATAACAATAGTAATAATAATAAAATGTAACAAAAGGACATTAAAAAGTGTGATTATTCAGGTAAATTCACTCACTTATTTCAACACAATGCCCTTCCTTATTATGAAAATGCTTTCCTCTGCTCTCAAAATGTTTACTCTGGTGAATTAAGTGTGTAATGAGCTCTTTATCGGCTTTGAGAAGAAGCAGTGCTTTTAGAAATAGGAAGGCTATTGTTTGGCTTTATTGAAATGCCCCTTTGATGCAAATTACTTATTTTGAACCAAAAGTAAAAGTGTCAACATCTTCATCATGAAGGAAATATGAATTGAAAAGTGGAAGTGTTAAAGGAGTAACATTTAGGGCATATGTTAGATGTGTGCAAAAACTGGATATCTCCATAGCAGGGCAGAATGTAGCTGCCACTGAAGCCACCTGCATTCCCTAGACAGCCTGCTGCCGGCTAATGATTGATCAGTGAATTGGTCAAAGGTGGAACCCTAGGTGGTGATATAGGTAGAAGTGTTACAGAAGCTGGCAGAATTAATTAATACATGAATTCATTAATTTACTTATTTATTTTGCTTTTTAAATAAATACCTGAAATCTCTTTTGGGTACATAGCTGGCATAAAGTAGGCTTCAAGCTATGCATCTATTTAGAGGTCCCATCACGGTCTATAGCTTGCATATATGGGATTTCAGGGGCACGTATTGAAACTAAAGTCCTACTTGGATATATGGCTTTCACTAATGCAGCAGCAGGGGCTATGTGTCTAATCTAAGACTTCATATTCTATCAGTTATAATGTGAGCTACATCTGACATCTGATCTAAGGTCTAATTTGGTCATATATCTGACATAATGTAGATGGGGAGTCATATATCTAACCTAATTCCTAAAAAAAATCACCAGCATGGAGTGAAACCGGGTTGTCCCAGAATACTCGGCTCTGACAAAACAAAATTTAATCACAGTGTTTTAGTACTTTAAAGTGAAAGTAAATTTTAGCCCTTTACAACACATCCAAGTATTGTATACATTCCAAATAGTAAGATCGCTATATATTTTTTATTTAATTCACAAGCAAAGAACGCATTGCGCATGCGCAAATCGTAGATCTTCCCGTCAATGCGCATGCGATTCTGTGATGAGCCTGTTTACAACTCGGCCGTTCTAAAACAAAAGGTGTGCGCATGTGCGAATCGTAAACGCGCGTCCTACACAATGAGCACAAAAAAGATTTGCTGCATTCGCAATTGAACACATAGGTGGATGACATCGGCTTGCGGCTGCCTGTGATCAGGGAGTAAAATTAGAGGGAAAAAACGGGTTGAATTGTAAGTTGTAAAATATTGAGTTTATTTGCAGCGAAAATGGCGTTTACATGCAAATTTGTAAAAACTCATGAATGAAACTCCTTTTTATTTGAAATGAACTATGTAACCGAGGAGAGCGGACCACATCATTTTACTTTCTCTTTAACTTCTTTAACTTGTAATATAAATTTTACTTTTGCTAGTTATATTATTCTTGCTGACACATAGCAAGTAAAATGTGACTCATTTTTTAATTCAATGCAGGGTTCATTATTTACATTACTGTCACTGAAGGAGGGCTGAAAGTGCACATAGATGTCATGTCTGCCTTAGGAAGCCTTATCAGGAGTATGCTTACTGGGAGAAGATAGGTGCAGGGAAGAAGCCGTATCATTGGCTGCACCACACGATCAAACAAAGAAGGCAGAGAAGGAAGATATAGCATAACTAGGGGCAGTCACTATGTAAGAAAAAAAAAAAATTATATTGCAACTACAATGGTACCCAGCAGTTTTACAGTATATCAATGCTAGAAACGTGTATGCTTTACTGAAACTTTAACTCAAACTCCCTTACAAATTAGCTGGATTTAAACACGATGGTGCTGGCCCAATACAGGGTTGAAGGTTTTGTGCAAAATTTGGGGACCGGCAAATGTTGCTGTTGATTTAAAGTGAAGGTCAAGTCATGCGCTCTCTATACCCAATTTCAATACTTCACAAAAAATAATTATGATGTTCATTCATCAAAATATATGCAAAATCAATAATAAGTGAGATATTTTACTTCTTTGACCCGCTCCGTTTCAGCTCTTCAATCCGCCCGCCATAGTGCCTTCAGTGATTGACATTTTTTCTCTCCACTCGTTATGTTACCTCCATGGCGTCCAGCCCCTTTTCTCTATCGTCATCGACAACTTATGCGCATGCGTTTACACATACAGCGGATCACCTTGGGCATGCTCGTGCATGTAACGCGCATGCGTTCTCTGTCCTCCAATTTGATAGTAATATTGAATTGACAGCATCGCTACTTGCCTATCAGTGACTACTAGCGTTTGGAAACAGAGTCACGGCAAGTTATTGAACGCATGCGCCATTGAGCTGTGGATACGCATGCGCAGTTGGAGTCTATTACGGGTGCACGAGCGTAGTCCTATACTTACAGAGAAAGCTACGTCACCCGATAAGAACAAGGAAGTTTGGATGGGGCGAAGCGTGTAGCGCAAACGGCGGTATATTATTATTAATATTTATATCTGAAAGAATACTTTTTACAATATATAAAATAAGCGACTAGAATAATTGTCTTATTTGTTTAAAGATTATATGTTTGTAAATTAATAAATTGACCTTCACTTTAAAGGGAGACTCAAGTCAAAATTAAACTTTCATGATTCAGATAGATTATGTAATTTTAAAAAACTTTCCAATTTACTTCCATTAACAAAAAGTGCATAGTATTTTTATATTTACACTTTTTTTAATCACCAGCTCCTACAGAGCATGTGCAAGAAATTACAAAATATATACGTACTGTATATGCATTTGTGATTGGCTGATGGCTGTCACGTGGTACTGGAGGAGTGGAAATTGACATAACAGAAATTTGTCAGAAAAAAATCTACTACTCATTTCAAGTTCAGACTAAGGGGCCTATTTATCAACCCTCTGTCGGACATGATCCGCGGACATGATCTCTGCGTTCAGCATTGCACCAGCAGCTCTTGTGAACTGCTGGTGCAACGCTGCCCCCTGCAGATTCACGGCCAATCGGTCATTAGCAGGGGGTGTCAATCAACCCGATCGTATTTGACAGGGTTGATTTCCCGCGATGTCTGTCCGCCTCCTCAGAGCAGACGGACAGGTTATGGAACAGCGGTCTTTAGACCGCTGCTTCATAACTGGTGTTTCTGGCGATCCTTAAGGCTCGCCAGAAACACAGGCCTTCAAGCTCCATACGGGGCTTGATAGATAGGCCCCTAAGTGCTAATTGCATTGTCTTTTTATCGTGCATTTGTTGATTATGCAAATCTACTGTATTTACTGGTACTTTAAAATAAATAATAATAATAATAATAATAATAATAATAATAAAAAAAAGAGTTGTTGCATATTAGTAACTCAGACCTAGATTTGGAGTTTGGCGTGAAAACCAGCGTTAGAGGCTCCTAACGCTGGTTTTAGGCTACCGCCGGTATTTGGAGTCACTCAAAATAGGGTCTAACGCTCACTTTTCATCCGCGACTTTTCCATACCGCAGATCCCCTTACGTCAATTGCGTATCCTATCTTTTCAATGGGATCTTTCTAACTCCGGTATTTAGAGTCGTTTCTGAAGTGAGCGTTAGACATCTAACGACAAAACTCCAGCCGCAGGAAAAAAGTCAGTAGTTAAAGGGACACTGAACCCAAAATGTTTCTTTTGTAATTCAGAAAGAGCATGCAATTTTAAGCAACTTTCTAATTTACTCCTATTATCAATTTTTCTTCGTTCTCTTGCTATCTTTATTTGAAAAAGAAGGCATCTAAGCTTTTCTGGGGTTCAGTACTCTGAACAGCACTTTTTTATTGGTGGATTAATTTATCCACCAATCAGCAAGGACAACCCAGGTTGTTCACCAAAAATGGGTCGGCATCTAAACTTACATTCTTGCATTTTAAATAAAGATACCAAGAGAATGAAGAAAATTTTATAATAGGAGTAAATTAGAAAGTTGCTTAAAATGTCATGCTCAATCTGAATCACAAAAGAAAAATTTTAGTTACAGTGTCCCTTTAAGAGCTTTCTGGGCTAACGCCGGTTTCTAAAGCTCTTAACTACTGTACTCTAAAGTACACTAACACCCATAAACTACCTATGTACCCCTAAACCGAGGTCCCCCCACATCGCCAACACTCAAATAAATTTTTTTAACCCCTAATCTGCCGACCGCCACCTACGTTATCCTTATGTACCCCTAATCTGCTCCCCCTAACACCGCCGACCCCTATATTATATTTATTAACCCCTAATCTGCCCCCCTCAACGTCGCCTCCATCTGCCTACACTTATTAACCCCTAATCTGCCAACCGGACCTGAGCGCTACTATAATAAAGTTATTAACCCCTAATCCGCCTCACTAACCCTATAATTAATAGTATTAACCCCTAATCTGCCTCCCTAACATCGCCGACACCTAACTTCAATTATTAACCCCTAATCTGCCGACTGGAGCTCACCGCTACTCTAATAAATGTATTAACCCCTAAAGCTAAGTCTAACCCTAACACTAACACCCCCCTAAGTTAAATATAATTTACATCTAACGAAATTAATTAACTCTTATTAAATAAATTATTCCTATTTAAAGATAAATACTTACCTGTAAAATAAATCCTAATATAGCTACAATATAAATTATAATTATATTATAGCTATTTTAGGATTAATATTTATTTTACAGGTAACTTTGTATTTATTTTAACCAGGTACAATAGCTATTAAATAGTTAAGAACTATTTAATAGCTAAAATAGTTAAAATAATTACAAAATTACCTGTAAAATAAATACTAACCTAAGTTACAATTAAACCTAACACTACACTATCAATAAATTAATTAAATAAACTACCTACAATTACCTACAATTAACCTAACACTACACTATCAATAAATTAATTAAATACAATTCCTACAAATAAATAGAATTAAATAAACTAGCTAAAGTACAAAAAATAAAAAAGAACTAATTTACAAAAAATAAAAAAATATTTACAAACATAAGAAAAATATTACAACAATTTTAAACTAATTACACCTACTCTAAGCCCCCTAATAAAATATCAAAGCCCCCCAAAATAAAAAAAATGCCCTACCCTATTCTAAATTACTAAAGTTCAAAGCTCTTTAACCTTACCAGCCCTGAACAGGGCCCTTTGCGGGGCATGCCCCAAGAAGTTCAGCTCTTTTGCCTGTAAAAAAAACATACAATACCCCCCCCAACATTACAACCCACCACCCACATACCCCTAATCTAACCCAAACCCCCCTTAAATAAACCTAACACTAAGCCCCTGAAGATCTTCCTACCTTATCTTCACCCTGCCAGGTTCACCGATCCGTCCTGAAGAGCTCCTCCGATGTCCTGATCCAAGCCCAAGCGGGGGGCTGAAGAGGTCCATGATCCGGCTGAAGTCTTCATCCAAGCGGGAGCTGAAGAGGTCCATGATCCGGATGAAGTCTTCATCCAAGCGGGAGCTGAAGAGGTCCATGATCCGGATGAAGTCTTCTATCAACTGCATCTTCAATCTTCTTTCTTCCGGATCCATCTTGCAGACCTTCGACGCGGAACATCCTCTTCTCCCGACGCCTACTAGCCGAATGACGGTTCCTTTAAGGGACGTCATCCAAGATGGCGTCCCTCGAATTCCGATTGGCTGATAGGATTCTATCAGCCAATCGGAATTAAGGTAGGAATATTCTGATTGGCTGATGGAATCAGCCAATCAGAATCAAGTTCAATCCGATTGGCTGATCCAATCAGCCAATCAGATTGAGCTCGCATTCTATTGGCTGATCGGAACAGCCAATAGAATGCGAGCTCAATCTGATTGGCTGATTGGATCAGCCAATCGGATTGAACTTGATTCTGATTGGCTGATTCCATCAGCCAATCAGAATATTCCTACCTTAATTCCGATTGGCTGATAGAATCCTATCAGCCAATCGGAATTCGAGGGACCCCATCTTGGATGACGTCCCTTAAAGGAACTGTCATTCGGCTAGTAGGCGTCGGGAGAAGAGGATGTTCCGTGTCGGAGGTCTGCAAGATGGATCCGGAAGAAAGAAGATTGAAGATGCAGTTGATAGAAGACTTCATCCGGATCATGGACCTCTTCAGCTCCCGCTTGGATGAAGACTTCATCCGGATCATGGACCTCTTCAGCTCCCGCTTGGATGAAGACTTCAGCCGGATCATGGACCTCTTCAGCCCCCCGCTTGGGCTTGGATCAGGACATCGGAGGAGCTCTTCAGGACGGATCGGTGAACCTGGCAGGGTGAAGATAAGGTAGGAAGATCTTCAGGGGCTTAGTGTTAGGTTTTTTTAAGGGGGGTTTGGGTTAGATTAGGGGTATGTGGGTGGTGGGTTGTAATGTTGGGGGGGGGTATTGTATGCTTTTTTTTACAGGCAAAAGAGCTGAACTTCTTGGGGCATGCCCCGCAAAGGGCCCTGTTCAGGGCTGGTAAGGTTAAAGAGCTTTGAACTTTAGTAATTTAGAATAGGGTAGGGCATTTTTTTTATTTTCCGGATCATGGACCTCTTCAGCTCCCGCTTGGATGAAGACTTCAGCCGGATCATGGACCTCTTCAGCCCCCCGCTTGGGCTTGGATCAGGACATCGGAGGAGCTCTTCAGGACGGATCGGTGAACCTGGCAGGGTGAAGATAAGGTAGGAAGATCTTCAGGGGCTTAGTGTTAGGTTTTTTTAAGGGGGGTTTGGGTTAGATTAGGGGTATGTGGGTGGTGGGTTGTAATGTTGGGGGGGGGGTATTGTATGCTTTTTTTTACAGGCAAAAGAGCTGAACTTCTTGGGGCATGCCCCGCAAAGGGCCCTGTTCAGGGCTGGTAAGGTTAAAGAGCTTTGAACTTTAGTAATTTAGAATAGGGTAGGGCATTTTTTTTATTTTGGGGGGCTTTGTTATTTTATTAGGGGGCTTAGAGTAGGTGTAATTAGTTTAAAATTGTTGTAATATTTTTCTTATGTTTGTAAATATTTTTTTATTTTTTGTAACTTAGTTCTTTTTTATTTTTTGTACTTTAGCTAGTTTATTTAATTGTATTTATTTGTAGGAATTGTATTTAATTAATTTATTGATAGTGTAGTTTTAGGTTAATTGTAGGTAATTGTAGGTAGTTTATTTAATTAATTTATTGATAGTGTAGTGTTAGGTTTAATTGTAACTTAGGTTAGTATTTATTTTACAGGTAATTTTGTAATTATTTTAACTATTTTAGCTATTAAATAGTTCTTAACTATTTAATAGCTATTGTACCTGGTTAAAATAAATACAAAGTTACCTGTAAAATAAATATTAATCCTAAAATAGCTATAATATAATTATAATTTATATTGTAGCTATATTAGGATTTATTTTACAGGTAAGTATTTATCTTTAAATAGGAATAATTTATTTAATAAGAGTTAATTAATTTCGTTAGATGTAAATTATATTTAATTTAGGGGGGTGTTAGTGTTAGGGTTAGACTTAGCTTTAGGGGTTAATACATTTATTAGAGTAGCGGTGAGCTCCAGTCGGCAGATTAGGGGTTAATAATTGAAGTTAGGTGTCGGCGATGTTAGGGAGGGCAGATTAGGGGTTAATACTATTTATTATAGGGTTAGTGAGGCGGATTAGGGATTAATAACTTTATTATAGTAGCGCTCAGGTCCGGTCGGCAGATTAGGGGTTAATAAGTGTAGGCAGGTGAAGGCGACTTTGTGGGGGGCAGATTAGGGGTTAATAAATATAATATAGGGGTCGGCGATGTTAGGGAAGCAGATTAGGGGTACATATGGATAATGTAAGTAGCGGCGGTTTACGGAGCGGCAGATTAGGGGTTAATAATAATATGCAGGGGTCAGCGATAGCGGGGGCGGCAGATTAGGGGTTAATAAGTGTAAGGTTAGGGGTGTTTAGACTCGGGGTACATGTTAGAGTGTTAAGTGCAGACGTAGGAAGGGTTACCGCATAGCAAACAATGGGGCTGCGTTAGGAGCTGAACGCGGCTTTTTTGCAGGTGTTTGGGTTTTTTTCAGCTCAAACAGCTCCATTGTTTCCTATGGGGGAATCGTGCACGAGCACGTTTTTGAGGCTGGCCGCTTGCGTAAGCAACTCTGGTATTGAGAGTTGAAGCTGCGTTAAAAATGCTCTACGCTCCTTTTTTGGAGCCTAACGCAGCCATTCTGTGGACTCTCAATACCAGAGTTATTTTTATGGTGCGGCCAGAAAAAAGCCGGCGTTAGTTTTTCGGGTCGTTACCGACAAAACTCCAAATCTAGCCGTCAGTGTTTTCACCAAAAGCCCTTTCAAGCCTGTCCACTCCCATTGTCATTCTATGCAGCTATACAGCTGATTTGCTAACACTGTCTAATAATCTCCATTCTTTAGTTAATCAATTGCACAGAATAAAGAAAACCAGTGAAGCTGGAGAGCTGTTTTAGTGAATTTTGGCCACTGTTAGGTGTCTTGTTTAGCCTTTAGCAGGTAGGAAAACAAAACCTAAGAATCTTTGTGATTACAACGAAAAAGTGAAATAAAAAAATGTTTATTTGAAACACAAGCGCCTCAGGTGCGTTTATAGAAGCAATATTGATCTCTTGAAAAGGTCAGATCAAGATCTTAAGCCACTGCTCAGAATAGTGTCTACAGACTGAATGGCATCACTTAATGCTAACATTGATCAATGAAGTGGACATCTCTCAGCCACCAGCTACTGTACTGTTATGCAAGGCCCAAGTGTATTGTTTAACAATAAAAAAAAAAAATGAGAGCAAGTGGGATTAAAAGAGTAAATAAAATAAAACAACATGCTTAAACAAATGAGTCATAAAGCTTTTTATAGACTGTAGTGTGACATATTACTGGTATAGAGATTTAAAGTTGTGTTTATCAAAAAGCAGTCCTGTGTAAATGTTTATTTGTAGTGTTATCAACATTATATCCCTGAATGACTCAGGTAGCTTGCTATTGTTTACTGAACTACACTCACATCTTAAAGCAACACTAAAGTAAAAGATTAAAGGGATAGGAAAGTCAAAATTAAACGTGCATGATTCAGATAGAGCAGGTCATTTTAAGACACTTTTAAATTCACTTCTATTTTCAAATGTGCTTAGCTCTCTTGGTATCCCTTGCCGAAAAAGAATACACACAAAAATTGTCTAAAAATTGCTGGCAAGTATTTTAAAATAAATTTTAAAAATAAGCAAAATGATTTACATAGCCATGCTGTCTGGAGTAGTCTGATCCCCCCCTTATCAGGCATTGTATTTCAACTGAGTTCACAGCTGCTTGTTTGCTTCTAGGCATGCTCCAGCAGATAATGAGTGTGCACGTCTGCGCTCTACCAAAGCAATGGTAGCTATAGATACAGCCATAGAAGGAAATGTGCGGGGGGAGTTAGAACTGTACAATTCGGAAACTTAAAAGAAAGGGTTAATTGGGAGGCACTGCAGTATAAATTTGTAGGTGAAGTAATTAAAGTACATATTATTATATTTTGTCTCTATCCCAACTTGTTTTATGTCCCTTTAATGCAGCTAGGGTCATGTGCTCTCTCTGTTATCCAGCACTTGTCCAAGTTCACTAAAGCTTGCTTGGTCAGTGAAGAAGATATTCTAGTCCTTTATAGAGCCTATTTATTAAAGAATGAAAAAGTGTGTAATGTTTAGTAAATTGGCTCCACAGAAAAACATAATAATTTGTGACACGCAGGGGTGTATTTTTGCCTAGGCCAACTTGGTTTGTACATAGCGGAACAATATTTGGGGAGGGGACAGCACATTTTAAGAGTTAGTTTTATGGCACCAAACCTTCCCACTTGTGGTCTAGTAGAGTTGCATGACCTTTGAATGTATTACCAACTTCCAATACTAAGAACAATATGAAGCAGATATGAGCTGAAATTGTTGGAAGTGGGGAGAGTTGAAGGGGGTACCTGATTTTCCAGTGCCTAGATCAGCATAGACATAGGTAATTCTATACCCAATCTTTAACCCTACCCTTACCTGAGACAAAACTGAGTTTGTTGGCTACAACATTCATGAATACGGGTGTAGCCCTGCATGAGCTCTCTGCCAGCAATATCCAAGCCAAGACATCATGACCAGCCACCATACAACACCTTTTAAAGGGTTTTGTATAAATATATGTGGCAAACGATGATAAGGCTACCTTAAGTTCCATAGTCATACCCTTGTATGGCATTTACTTGTAATACAGACCTACTTTTTTGATGATTGACAGCTGTTATAATTTGATATCTAGTAACTTACCATATATAGTGTGAATATGCTGTATTAACTAACAAGTTACTAGAAAGAAGCAATTCAGAGCCTGCATATTTAAAGGGACATAAAATAATGTGTTGGTGCATTATATTATTGCACTCTTACTAGCATTCAACAAGACGTTTCACCCCCTGCATTGTTTCCAAGATGTTTCCTGCATATATGACTCTCCTAACCTGATTGGCCGAACAGCTATGTTTATTTCATCTTGGGCTAGATTACGAATGGCTCGCTAATGGTTGCATCCAAGCGATATCTGTTTTTCTCATCTTTTTGCATTAGAATGATATAGCGTGCGTATTACGAGTTGAAAGTAAATGTGTTAATTCAAGCTCAATTGTGATTAACTTTCATCGGGTTAGAGAGACTTGAGACAGGACAAAATTAATCAAACAAATGCAGAAGGAATTGAGAGCCCTATTCCCATGGGAACTTACAATTTTGAAGCGTAGGAGGGTGAGAAAAGGGAGGTGGAGACTGGAAAAGGTGAGAATGATGTTTGTGGGGAGTTAGATGAGGGCAATAATTAGGCAAGTGGAATTAATTTGTCACTGAGTTGGGTGGTAGGTTTCCCTGAAGAAAAATGTATTTAGGGAGCGTTTAAAGGAGGACAGATTAGGAGAAAGGCTGACAGAACGAGGAAGTACGTTCCAGCGGGTTGGTGTTGCACAAAATAAGTCCTGCAGTCTAGCATGGGAGGAGGTGATGGTAGAAGAATGCAAGGAGCAGGTCATTGTTGGACCTTATGGGGCGGGCTGGAGTATATTTGTTGGTTACTGAGGACAGGTAGATGTGGGAGCAGCATTGGTACGGGTTTTGTAGGTCAGGGCGAGGATTTTGAATTTATTTCGTCAGTGAATGGGGAGCCAGTGGAGGGACTCGCAGAGAGGAGCGGCAGATACAGAGCATTGGGAAAAGTGGATTAGCCTGGCAGAGGAATTTAAGATGGATTGACGGGATGATAGGTGGGAGAGTGGAAGTCCAGTGGATTAGCTGCTTATTGTTGCCAGCGCTTAATAACAGACGAATTTTGTAGATATTATGTAGGTGGTTGCGTCAGGATGAAGAGAGCAATCGAATGTGGGGTATGAAGGACAGATTGGAGTCAAATGTAACTCAGAGGCAGCGGTCTTGGGGTGATAGGGAGATGGTGAAGCCACCAAAAGTGATAGAAAAGTTAGAAACAGGAGTAGCGTTAGAGTGGGAATTAGAAGGAGCTCAGTCTTGGACATGTTAATCTTTAGCTGGTGAGAGGCCATACAGGAAGAAATGCCAGATAAGCAGTCACTGACATGAGAAAGGACATAGGGAGAGAACAGGGGGGAGAGGCAGATCTGAGTGTGATATTTGAAGCCATAGCTGCTGATAAGTTTACCCAGTGAGTAAGTATAAATGGAGAAGAGTAGAGGACTCAGGACAGAGCCTTGAGGTACTCCAACAGACAGAGGCATTGAAGAGAAGGATTCGCCACCAAATCAGGCTGAAACTAAGTAATCTGATTTGTAATGCCTGCAGGATTTACTTTTACAAATTGCACCCACTACTCCCTGATAACTTTGCTCACCCCAGCAAAATTTATATTTCCAGTACGTTCCATTACTTTCTATGAGAGACATCACGCACCTTGCAGGAACAGACCCTTTTTAAGATAATTCTCTGTGAGTGGATCTGTCAGAGTGGATCTTCACATATGATTAAATGAATATTAGATAATCTAGCACTAAGATAGACTAGTGATATAAAGCTCTCTATGGAAGCAGCTGGTCAAAGCATCCATTCCAGACTCATAACTTAGGACACCTCCTTTAACTATGGAAATGCGATCCACTTTAAGTTATTGTTCAAACAGGATTTTTCTATTCAAGGGTATTTATTGTATCTCCATAAATCTTGCTTCCAAGATCCAGTGACATCTTCTAACTTTTACAATATACCATATTATGAATTTTCATTTGACAAGACCACCCCTGGCCTGAGTAAACTGATTACTATCTGTAGAGATAATATTATATACTTTTACGAATGGCAACTAGTGGTGAGTAGAAATGTCTCACTGATGTCACAATGCTATATACCAGCCTGTTGTATAAATCTATTAACATATTTTTTCCCCTTAAAGCACCAAGTTTAAATATTTACACACATTTTCTACAAATATTAATTTACTTTGAGGTACATTTTTAAGGCAAAATGTTACATCTTTTTTTTCCATACGTAATAGAGTTATGGCCCCATGTTAATAGTTTACTGCATATAACTAGGATTCAGGTCATAATTTTTTATTCCCATGCTTTAATAATAATTGTGTTATTCATCTACAAATTTCTGACAAAATGTAAAACTCATGGTTGCTGTGGGAACAGAGCCCTATAAAGGCCACTGTGACCTACTGTAGTAAGATTTTATATTTTATTTTATATTTCTTTCTTTTTTTATTTGTTTATTTATTTATTTTGTATGTATGATTAAAGGGACACTGTACCCAAATTTTTCCTTTCGTAATTCAGATTGATCATGACATTTTAAGCAACTTTCTAATTTACTCCTTTTATCAAATTTTCTTCAGTCTCTTGGTATCTTTATTTGAAATGCAAAAATGTAAGTTTAGATGCCGGCCCATTTTTGGTGAACAACCTGGGTTGTCCTTGCTGATTGGTGGATAAATTCATTCACCAATAAAAAAGTGCTGTCCAGAGTACTGAACCCAAAAACAAGCTTAGATGCCTTCTTTTTCAAATAAAGATAGCAAGAGACGAAGAAAAATTGATAATAGGAGTAAATTACAAAGTTGCTTAAAATTGCATGTTCTTTCTGAATTACAAAAGAAAAATTTTGGGTACAGTGTCCCTTTAAATAATCTCAGTCCCATAGAAAGAAATGAGAATGTGCCCTCTGGGAAAGCAAATTGTGCAGTTAATACTACTTTGATACAACATTACAAAATCTAAACTGTGTTAAGAATGGTTTTAATTAATAATGAAAATCATGAAACTAATAATGAAATAGTATATAACAAAACATAGATCTGCTGTAACATTACAAAACAATTACATTCTGATATTGCACAAGTAATAAAGAAATAAAAACAACATTCAGATGTATAATTGTCTCACAGTTTTAATATCTGTAATGTCACAAATTAAAAATCATACCTGAGGAATATGGCACGGTCTGTATGTAATTGTGCAGACACTTTGCATTTTCCCAATGCAGCAGCTAGAGGGCAGTGCAGCGAACAGAATGACAAGCAGTCAGCCATTTCCCTGTATATTTCTAGATCAGGATTCTGCATCTCCCTTCCTGTTTTGAGAAGCCCTGGAACAGTGTATTGTGAAAGACTATTGAGTGACTGGCTGTGAAAAATACAGACTTTGATTTATTTTCCTCCATTATTTTACGCCTCCATTTTCCAGAGCTTTATTTTATTTTTTTAAAAGGAGCTGTGCCATTTTGGGGGGTATACCCCCCTTGACATTTCCTTGCTCATGGCTGAGACTAAAATCATCTACCATATAGATGAAGAAGAAACCCCTTATTTGGTGAAACTGCCTGTTCCTCCTGAAAAAGTGACTTTAGCAGATTTTAAAAATGTGCTTAGCAATAGACCAGTGCATAACTACAAATTCTTCTTTAAATCTATGGACCAGGATTTTGGGTAAGTACCTATACGTTAAAATGTAACCAATCGTGGGAAAAGGCTTCAGCATTTCTGCTGCATGGTGTATAGAAAACTGTCATCTTCTTGCAGTGCTTGTATGTCGTGAGATTAGCTAATGCACTATTATAAATTCTCATATTTCTATTTTTTTTTACTACGATACATTGTTGGTCTTTCTTCTACACCTGTCATGCTCTATCTATCTATCTATCTATCTATCTATCTATCTTTCTATCTTTCTATCGTCTGTCTATCTATCTATCTATCTATCTATCTATCTATCTATCTATCTATCTATCTATCATCTATCTGTCTGTCTGTCTGTATTTCTGTCTATCTATCTGTCTGTCTGTCTGTATGTCTGTCTATCTAAAGCTATTACTGGTTTACTGCACACATACAGTGTATGTGTACGTGTGTATTCAACCAACTTAAAGTAATAGATGTGTATTTGATCATGCACCATGGAAATATGTGTTTATATAGATAGATATTAGAGAAATGTATTTACAAAGTACACAGATGTATTTAATGTATTAAATATGGTTTTTATTTTGTAAGAGTTATTGGTGTTGCAAGGGAAAGCTTATACAAGATTGCTAGAATGCAATGCAAGATGATTCACTGTAAACCATAAGGGACAGCAGACTATTAATCCCTGCAATGTCACAGCTTCAAAGGGTTTTTACTGTCATTTTCTATACAGAATGATTATTAAATGGGAGGGGGAGATGCTCTTCTGAGGAGAAAGAAGCATTTAATAAATGTCAGTTCTTATTTGTTTGCAGAAATAAGGATATCTCAAAGTAAAGGTGTGTTGGGGGGGGGGGGGGCTGTCAGATGGGAAAGAATGAAACACCTGAAGTTTTCTCACCTGGGTAGCTGTTTACAGGTTTTTTAATCTTTTCCCAGTCTGTTCCCATATGTTTTGGGCTGATAGCTGTCTTTTATTGACATGAGATCTGGGCTTGTTTTGGAGACATGAACATCAGACTCGTTTAGTTTAACCACTTAAAATCCACCCCTGGTACATTGTATATCTGGGATTAACTCACTTTACATAAAAAACAACTCCAAAACATAACCCTTTAACTGAGAAAGAGAACTGTGGCATACTGCAGCAAGGAGTTATTGTAATTGATTATTATGTTTTTTTATAAGCAGTTATTTAAAAAAATAATGTCCCCTTGTAGGAATATAATGATTTTGTTCCCATGCTGGCTTTATGACATCATTTTCTCCTTCTGGTATGTTGTAACATACGTATTGGCCAGCAAGTGAGTGTGTAAATGATCTCACCTTCCTGCCACTGATGGGCTTGGTCATATGGAGTCCCCAATGTCACAGATAAATCCCCTTAAGCGTTTATGGACACTGATTCCCACTTGTAAGATAAAATTGTGTAGCATATGCCCACAGTGCTTTATGTCATGTTATTTTATTGGGATTTAGATCTCCCAGGTTCCCCTACACAGAATACAAGAACTAAGTAACACGTAAGGATATCTTGGGGCAGTGTAGTTAGCTGACATAGCTAATAGCTCCCCTAATACAGCAACAGAATAGGTTGTAGGAAGTTGTACCGAGAAACAGACAGGTGCAAATACCGGTGCCCTGACCCAGCTTTAGTTCTACAAATTCAGGAACAGGTACTGGTACAACCGAGTAGGTTCAGTGCACAAACCAAGCAACTGCTTAGGTGCTGAACCTAAAATGGGCCGACTCCTAATCTTTTATTCCTGCTTTTCAAATAAAGATACCAAGAGAATGCAGAAAAATTGATAATAAGAGTAAATTAGAAAGTTGCTTGAAACTCCATGCTATATTTGAATCAAGAAATAAAAAAAAAATGGGTTTAGTATCCCTTTAAGGAAACCCTTAGAAATCTGGGCTTATAGAGATTGTTAAGCACTGGAGTTGAGAAATGCTGATGTCAAGTGTGCCACGAGTAGCATCACTGTGAAAAACTGGCACAGTAACAGGTGCCAGATAAAATACCACAAGAAAAATATCACAAGAAAAATACCACAAATAAAATATCACAAGGAAAATATGCCAAAGTGAAACGAGTTAGAAACAAAGATGATAGCACAAATATTTTGTATCTCCTCAAATGAGGAAATGTTTTTTTTTGCCTGTTTTTGTTTGTTTTTGTTCTTAAAGGGACAGAATAGAGCAATAGTAAAATGCTCCAATTCACTAGAGGATTTTATTACTGCACAGATAAGTACCCCTAGTTATTTCCCCCACTCCCGAGAGATTACACACAGCTGCTTTTTAGATTATTCTTTCAAATAAATTCTTCAAACTAGACATCTGATACCATAATCTATGCGTATTCTTTGGTTTATAGATCTAAAAAGCAATTGTCAAATGATGGGAAATACACGATTGCTCAATTTTTTACTCATGTGAGTGTTAGGTCTGAAATATTCACATGTTGGACTTGGAGTTTTTAAAAAAAATGTATTTCTGCAGGGAAAACCTGAGAAACGCAGGGAGTAGAGGGCCTTGGACAAAAACCTTGGTAAGATTCTAGTGCACAAGTCAAATCCCAGTGAACAAGCTCAGAGCAAGGTACCAGTGTACAAGCTTATTAGCAGCTAGGTGTGTATATATTCAGAGGCTGGTGACACTGAAATGGCTGAAGATCTATTTGTCTTTGCGGCAATGACGGGTGCAGGTTTTAGGTCTAAATAGTGTTTACCAGTGCAGACACCTAATTGCAGGAATCAGCGTAGATACATAGGAAGATATATCAGTGTACAGCTGACTGTTCTTTGACCTAGATGCAGATATACCTGAATATGCCCAGAACTAGAGAGCATGGTCTATAACTGTTTTCATAGCACAGACAATGGACCAGGTTTCACTGAGGACACATGCAAGAGCAAGTAGCAGCTGTATACAGGAGTACTACACATACCCAGGCATAGCTACTCAGGACAAACTCAGAATGCATGAGCAGTCACTATTGTCCTGGTTTACCATAACATAGACTCAGTGGTAGATTACAGTGCTTAGGTTGAGAAGCTGGTACCATGACATGAGGTTAGTAGCAGGTTATAGTACACAGGGTCAGTAGCTGGTACCATCACATGAGGTCAGTAGCAGGTTACAGTACACAGGGTCAGTAGCTGGTACCATCACATGAGGTCAGTAGCAGGTTACAGTACACAGGGTCAGTAGCTGGTACCATCACATGAGGTCAGTAGCAGGTTACAGTACACAGGGTCGGTAGCTGGTACCATGACATGAGGTCAGTAGCAGGTTACAGTACACAAGATCAGATGCTGGTACCATGACATGAGGTCAGTAGCAGTTTACAGTACACAGGGTCAGTAGCTGGTACCATGACATGAGATCAGTAGCAGGTTACACTACACAGGGTCAGTAGCTGGTACCATGACATGAGGTCAGTAGCAGGTTACAGTACACAGGGTCAGTAGCTGATACCATGACATCAGGTCAGTTGCTGGTTACAATTGTTTACCAGTGCAGACACCTAATTGCAAGAATCAGCGTAGATACATAGGAAGATATATCAGTGCACAGCTGATTGTTCTTTGACCTAGATGCAGATATACCTGACTATGCCCAGAACTAGAGAGCATGGTCTATAACTGTTTTCATAGCACAGACAATGGACCAGGTTTCACTGAGAACACATGCAAGAGCAAGTAGCAGCTGTATACAGGAGTACTACACATACCCAGGCATAGCTACTCAGGACAAACTCAGAATGCATGAGCAGTCACTATTGTCCTGGTTTACCATAACATAGGCTCAGTGGTAGATTACAGTGCTTAGGTTGAGAAGCTGGTACCATGACATGAGGTCAGTAGCAGGTTATAGTACACAGGGTCAGTAGCTGGTACCATAACATGAGGTCAGTAGCAGGTTACAGTACACAGGGTCAGTAGCTGGTACCATAACATGAGGTCAGTAGCAGGTTACAGTACACAGGGTCAGTAGCTGCTACCATCACATGAGGTCAGTAGCAGGTTACAGTACACAGGGTCAGTAGCTGGTACCATGACATGAGGTCAGTAGCAGGTTACAGTACACAGGGTCAGTAGCTGGTACCATGACATGAGGTCAGTAGCAGGTTATAGTACAAAGGATCGGATGCTGGTACCATGACATGAGGTCAGTAGCAGGTTACAGTACACAGGGTCAGTAGCTGGTACTATAACATGAGGTCAGTAGCAGGTTACAGTACACAGGGTCAGTAGCTGGTACCATGACATGAGGTCAGTAGCAGGTTATAGTACACAGGATCGGATGCTGGTACCATGACATGAGGTCAGTAGCAGGTTACAGTACACAGGGTCAGTAGCTGGTACCATCACATGAGGTCAGTAGCAGGTTACAGTACACAGGGTCAGTAGCTGCTACCATCACATGAGGTCAGTAGCAGGTTACAGTACACAGGGTCAGTAGCTGGTACCATGACATGAGGTCAGTAGCAGGTTACAGTACACAAGATCAGATGCTGGTACCATGACATGAGGTTAGTAGCAGGTTACAGTACATAGGGTCAGTAGCTGGTACCAGGACATGAGGTCAGTAGCAGGTTATAGTACACAGGATCGGATGCTGGTACCATGACATGAGGTCAGTAGCAGGTTACAGTACACAGAGTCAGTAGCAGGTACCATGACTTGAGGTCAGTAGCAGGTTACAGTACACAGGGTCAGTAGCTGGTACTATAACATGAGGTCAGTAGCAGGTTACAGTACACAGGGTCAGTAGCTGGTACCATGACATGAGGTCAGTAGCAGGTTACAGTACACAGGGTCAGTAGGTTGTACCATGACATGATATCAGTAGCAGGTTACAGTACACAGGGTCAGTAGCTGGTACCATGACATGAGGTCAGTAGTAGGTTACAGTACACAGGATCAGATGCTGGTACCATGACATAAGATCAGTAGCAGGTTACAGTACACAGGGTCAGTAGCTGGTACCATGACATGAAGTCAGTAGAAGGTTACAGTACACAGGGTCAGTAGCTGGTACCATGACATGAGGTCAGTAGTAGGTTACAGTACACAGGGTCAGTAGCTGGTACCATGACATAAGGTCAGTAGCAGGTTACAGTACACAGGGTCAGTAGCTAGTACCATGACATGAGCTCAATAGCTGGTTGCAGTACACAGGGTCAGTAGCTGGTACCATGACATGAGGTCAGTAGTTGGTTACATTACACAGGGTCAGTAGCTGGTACCATGACATGAGGTCAGTAGCAGGTTACAGTAAACAGGATCAGATGCTGGTACCATTACATGAGGTCAGTAGCAGGTTACAGTAAACAGGGTCAGTAGCTGGTACCATGATATGAGGTCAGTAGCAGGTTACAGTACACAGGGGCAATAGCTGGTACCATGACATGAGGTCAGTAGCAGTTTACAGTACACAGGGTCATTAGCTGGTACCATGACATGAGATCAGTAGCAGGTTACACTACACAGGGTCAGTAGCTGGTACCATGACATGAGGTCAGTAGCAGGTTACAGTACACAGGGTCAGTAGCTGATACCATGACATCAGGTCAGTTGCTGGTTACAGCACACAGGGTCAGTAGCTGGTACCATGACATGAGGTCAGTAGCTGGTTACAGTACACAAAGTCAGTAGCTGATACCATGACATGAGGTCAGTAGCAGGTTACAGTACACAGGGTCAGTAGCTGGTACCATGACATGAGGTCAGTAGCAGGTTACAGTACGCAGGGTCATTAGCTGATACCATGACATGAGGTCAGTTGCTGGTTACAGTACACAGGATCAGATGCTGGTACCATGACATGAGGTCAGTAGCAGGTTACAGTACACAGAGTCACTAGCCGGTACCATGACATGAGTTCAGTAGCAGGTTACAGTACACAGGGTCAGTACCGGGTACTATAACATGAGGTCAGTAGCAGGTTACAGTACACAGGGACAGTAGCTTGTACCATGACATGAGGTCAGTAGCAGGTTACAGTACACAGGGTCAGTAGCTGGTACCATGACATGAGGTCAGTAGCAGGTTACAGTGCACAGGGTCAGTAGCTGGTACCATGACATGAGGTCAGTAGCAGGTTACAGTACACAACATCAAATGCTGGTACCATGACATTAAGTCAGTAGCAGGTTACAGTACATAGGGTCAGTAACTGGTACCATGACATGAGGTCAGTAGCAGGTTACAGTGCACAGGGTCAGTAGCTGGTACCATGACATGAGGTCAGTAGCAGGTTACAGTACACAGGGTCAGTAGCTGGTACCATGACATGAGGTCAGTAGCAGGTTACAGTACACAGGATCAGATGCTGGTACCATGACATGAGGTCAGTAGCAGGTTACAGTACACAGAGTCACTAGCCGGTACCATGACATGAGGTCAGTAGCAGGTTACAGTTCACAGGGTCAGTACCGGGTACTATAACATGAGGTCAGTAGCAGGTTACAGTACACAGGGTCAGTAGCTGGTACCATGATATGAGGACAGTAGCAGGTTACAGTACACAGGGTCAGTAGCTGGTACCATGACATGAGGTCAGTAGCAGGTTACAGTACACAGGATCAGATGCTGGTACCATGACATAAGATCAGTAGCAGGTTACAGTACACAGGGTCAGTAGCTGGTACCATGACATGAAGTCAGTAGAAGGTTACAGTACACAGGGTCAGTAGCTGGTACCATGACATGAGGTCAGTAGTAGGTTACAGTACACAGGGTCAGTAGCTGGTACCATGACATAAGGTCAGTAGCAGGTTACAGTACACAGGGTCAGTAGCTGGTACCATGACATGAGCTCAATAGCTGGTTGCAGTACACAGGGTCAGTAGCTGGTACCATGACATGAGGTCAGTAGTAGGTTACAGTACACAGGGTCAGTAGCTGGTACCATGACATAAGGTCAGTAGCAGGTTACAGTACACAGGGTCAGTAGCTGGTACCATGACATGAGCTCAATAGCTGGTTGCAGTACACAGGGTCAGTAGCTGGTACCATGACATGAGGTCAGTAGTTGGTTACAGTACACAGGGTCAGTAGCTGGTTCCATGACATGAGGTCAGTAGCTGGTTACAGTACACAAAGTCAGTAGCTGATACCATATGAGGTCAGTAGCAGGTTACAGTACACAGGGTCAGTAGCTGGTACCATGACATGAGGTCAGTAGCAGGTTACAGTACGCAGGGTCATTAGCTGATACCATGACATGAGGTCAGTTGCTGGTTACAGTACACAGGATCAGATGCTGGTACCATGACATAAGGTCAGTAGCAGGTTACAGTACACAGAGTCACTAGCCGGTACCATGACATGAGTTCAGTAGCAGGTTACAGTACACAGGGTCAGTACCGGGTACTATAACATGAGGTCAGTAGCAGGTTACAGTACACAGGGACAGTAGCTTGTACCATGACATGAGGTCAGTAGCAGGTTACAGTACACAGGGTCAGTAGCTGGTACCATGACATGAGGTCAGTAGCAGGTTACAGTACACAGGGTCAGTAGCTGGTACCATGACATGAGGTCAGTAGCAGGTTACAGTACATAACATCAAATGCTGGTACCATGACATTAAGTCAGTAGCAGGTTACAGTACATAGGGTCAGTAACTGGTACCATGACATGAGGTCAGTAGCAGGTTACAGTGCACAGGGTCAGTAGCTGGTACCATGACATGAGGTCAGTAGCAGGTTACAGTACACAGGATCAGATGCTGGTACCATGACATGAGGTCAGTAGCAGGTTACAGTACACAGAGTCACTAGCCGGTACCATGACATGAGGTCAGTAGCAGGTTACAGTTCACAGGGTCAGTACCGGGTACTATAACATGAGGTCAGTAGCAGGTTACAGTACACAGGGTCAGTAGCTGGTACCATGATATGAGGACAGTAGCAGGTTACAGTACACAGGGTCAGTAGCATGTACCATGACATGAGGTCAGTAGCAGGTTACAGTACACAGGATCAGATGCTGGTACCATGACATAAGATCAGTAGCAGGTTACAGTACACAGGGTCAGTAGCTGGTACCATGACATGAAGTCAGTAGAAGGTTACAGTTCACAGGGTCAGTAGCTGGTACCATGACATGAGGTCAGTAGTAGGTTACAGTACACAGGGTCAGTAGCTGGTACCATGACATAAGGTCAGTAGCAGGTTACAGTACACCATGACATGAAGTCAGTAGAAGGTTACAGTACACAGGGTCAGTAGCTGGTACCATGACATGAGGTCAGTAGTAGGTTACAGTACACAGGGTCAGTAGCTGGTACCATGACATAAGGTCAGTAGCAGGTTACAGTACACAGGGTCAGTAGCTGGTACCATGACATGAGCTCAATAGCTGGTTGCAGTACACAGGGTCAGTAGCTGGTACCATGACATGAGGTCAGTAGTTGGTTACAGTACACAGGGTCAGTAGCTGGTTCCATGACATGAGGTCAGTAGCAGCTTACAGTACACAGGGTCATTAGCTGATACCATGACATGAGATCAGTAGCAGGTTACACTACACAGGGTCAGTAGCTGGTACCATGACATGATGTCAGTAGCAGGTTACAGTACACAGGGTCAGTAGCTGATACCATGACATGAGGTCAGTTGCTGGTTACAGTACACAGGGTCAGTAGCTGGTACCATGATATGAGCTCAGTAACAGGTTACAGTACACAGGGTTAGTAGCTGGTACCATGACATGAGGTCAGTAGCAGGTTATAGTACACAGGGTCTGTAGCTGGTACCATGACATGAGGTAAGTAGCAGGTTACAGTACACAGGGTCAGTAGCTGATACCATGGCATGAGGTCAGTAGCTGGTTACAGTACACAGGGTCAGTAGCTGGTACCATGACATGAGTTCAGGTTACAGTAGACAAGGTCAGTAGCTGGTACCATGACATGAGGTCAGTAGCAGGTTACAGTACACAGGGTCAGTAGCTGGTACCATGACATGAGGTCAGTAGTTGGTTGCAGTACACAGGGTCAGTAGCTGGTACCATGACATGAGGTCAGTAGCAGGTTACAGTACACAGGGTCAGTAGCTGGTACCATGACATGAGGTCAGTTGCTGGTTACAGTACACAGGGTCAGAAACTGGTACCATAACATGAGGTCAGTAGCTGGTTTCAATACACAGGGTCAGTAGCTGGTACCATGACATGAGGACAGTAGCTGGTTACAGTACACAAAGTCAGTAGCTGATACCATGACATGAGGTCAGTAGCAGGTTACAGTACACAGAGTCAGTAGCTGGTACCATGACATGAGGTCAGTAGCAGGTTACAGTACACAGGGTCAGTAGTTGGTACCATGACATGAGGTCAGTAGCAGGTTACAGTACGCAGGGTCAGTAGCTGATACCATGACATGAGGTCAGTTGCTGGTTACAGTACACAGGATCAGATGCTGGTACCATGACATGAGGTCAGTAGCAGGTTACAGTACACAAAGTCACTAGCCGGTACCATGACATGAGGTCAGTAGCAGGTTACAGTACACAGGGTCAGTACCGGGTACTATAACATGAGGTCAGTAGCAGGTTACAGTACACAGGGACAGTAGCTTGTACCATGACATGAGGTCAGTAGCAGGTTACAGTACACAGGGTCAGTAGCTGGTACCATGACATGAGGTCAGTAGCAGGTTACAGTACACAGGGTCAGTAGCTGGTACCATGACATGAGGTCAGTAGCAGGTTACAGTACACAAGATCAGATGCTGGTACCATGACATGAAGTCAGTAGCAGGTTACAGTACATAGGGTCAGTAGCTGGTACCATGACATGAGGTCAGTAGCAGGTTACAGTGCATAGGGTCAGTAGCTGGTACCATGACATGAGGTCAGTAGCAGGTTACAGTACACAGGATCAGATGCTGGTACCATGACATGAGGTCAGTAGCAGGTTACAGTACACAGAGTCACTAGCCGGTACCATGACATGAGGTCAGTAGCAGGTTACAGTACACAGGGTCAGTAGCTGGTACCATGACATGAGGTCAGTAGCAGGTTACAGTACACAGGGTCAGTAGCTGGTACCATGACATGAGGTCAGTAGCAGGTTATAGTACACAAGATCAGATGCTGGTACCATGACATGAAGTCAGTAGCAGGTTACAGTACAAAGGGTCAGTAGCTGGTACCATGACATGAGGTCAGTAGCAGGTTACAGTGCATAGGGTCAGTAGCTGGTACCATGACATGAGGTCAGTAGCAGGTTACAGTACACAGGATCAGATGCTGGTACCATGACATGAGGTCAGTAGCAGGTTACAGTAGACAGAGTCACTAGCCGGTACCATGACATGAGGTCAGTAGCAGGTTACAGTACACAGGGTCAGTACCGGGTACTATAACATGAGGTCAGTAGCAGGTTACAGTACACAGGGTCAGTAGCTGGTACCATGACATGAGGTCAGTAGCAGGTTACAGTAAACAGGGTCAGTAGCTGGTACCATGACATGAGGTCAGTAGCAGGTTACAGTACACAGGGGCAATAGCTGGTACCATGACATGAGGTCAGTAGCAGTTTACAGTACACAGGGTCATTAGCTGGTACCATGACATGAGATCAGTAGCTGGTTACAGTACACAAAGTCAGTAGCTGATACCATGACATAAGGTCAGTAGCAGGTTACAGTACACAGAGTCAGTAGCTGGTACCATGACATGAGGTCAGTAGCAGGTTACAGTACACAGGGTCAGTAGTTGGTACCATGACATGAGGTCAGTAGCAGGTTACAGTACGCAGGGTCAGTAGCTGATACCATGACATGAGGTCAGTTGCTGGTTACAGTACACAGGATCAGATGCTGATACCATGACATGAGGTCAGTAGCAGGTTACAGTACACAAAGTCACTAGCCGGTACCATGACATGAGGTCAGTAGCAGGTTACAGTACACAGGGTCAGTACCGGGTACTATAACATGAGGTCAGTAGCAGGTTACAGTACACAGGGACAGTAGCTTGTACCATGACATGAGGTCAGTAGCAGGTTACAGTACACAGGGTCAGTAGCTGGTACCATGACATGAGGTCAGTAGCAGGTTACAGTACACAGGGTCAGTAGCTGGTACCATGACATGAGGTCAGTAGCAGGTTACAGTACACAAGATCAGATGCTGGTACCATGACATGAAGTCAGTAGCAGGTTACAGTACATAGGGTCAGTAGCTGGTACCATGACATGAGGTCAGTAGCAGGTTACAGTGCATAGGGTCAGTAGCTGGTACCATGACATGAGGTCAGTAGCAGGTTACAGTACACAGGATCAGATGCTGGTACCATGACATGAGGTCAGTAGCAGGTTACAGTACACAGAGTCACTAGCCGGTACCATGACATGAGGTCAGTAGCAGGTTACAGTACACAGGGTCAGTAGCTGGTACCATGACATGAGGTCAGTAGCAGGTTACAGTACACAGGGTCAGTAGCTGGTACCATGACATGAGGTCAGTAGCAGGTTATAGTACACAAGATCAGATGCTGGTACCATGACATGAAGTCAGTAGCAGGTTACAGTACATAGGGTCAGTAGCTGGTACCATGACATGAGGTCAGTAGCAGGTTACAGTGCATAGGGTCAGTAGCTGGTACCATGACATGAGGTCAGTAGCAGGTTACAGTACACAGGATCAGATGCTGGTACCATGACATGAGGTCAGTAGCAGGTTACAGTAGACAGAGTCACTAGCCGGTACCATGACATGAGGTCAGTAGCAGGTTACAGTACACAGGGTCAGTACCGGGTACTATAACATGAGGTCAGTAGCAGGTTACAGTACACAGGGTCAGTAGCTGGTACCATGACATGAGGTCAGTAGCAGGTTACAGTAAACAGGGTCAGTAGCTGGTACCATGACATGAGGTCAGTAGCAGGTTACAGTACACAGGGGCAATAGCTGGTACCATGACATGAGGTCAGTAGCAGTTTACAGTACACAGGGTCATTAGCTGGTACCATGACATGAGATCAGTAGCAGGTTACACTACACAGGGTCAGTAGCTGGTACCATGACATGAGGTCAGTAGCAGGTTACATTACACAGGGTCAGTAGCTGATACCATGACATCAGGTCAGTTGCTGGTTACAGTACACAGGGTCAGTAGCTGGTACCATGACATGAGGTCAGTAGCTGGTTACAGTACACAAAGTCAGTAGCTGATACCATGACATGAGGTCAGTAGCAGGTTACAGTACACAGGGTCAGTAGCTGGTACCATGACATGAGGTCAGTAGCAGGTTACAGTACGCAGGGTCATTAGCTGATACCATGACATGAGGTCAGTTGCTGGTTACAGTACACAGGATCAGATGCTGGTACCATGACATGAGGTCAGTAGCAGGTTACAGTACACAGAGTCACTAGCCGGTACCATGACATGAGTTCAGTAGCAGGTTACAGTACACAGGGTCAGTACCGGGTACTATAACATGAGGTCAGTAGCAGGTTACAGTACACAGGGACAGTAGCTTGTACCATGACATGAGGTCAGTAGCAGGTTACAGTACACAGGGTCAGTAGCTGGTACCATGACATGAGGTCAGTAGCAGGTTACAGTACACAGGGTCAGTAGCTGGTACCATGACATGAGGTCAGTAGCAGGTTACAGTACACAACATCAAATGCTGGTACCATGACATTAAGTCAGTAGCAGGTTACAGTACATAGGGTCAGTAGCTGGTACCATGACATGAGGTCAGTAGCAGGTTACAGTGCACAGGGTCAGTAGCTGGTACCATGACATGAGGTCAGTAGCAGGTTACAGTACACAGGATCAGATGCTGGTACCATGACATGAGGTCAGTAGCAGGTTACAGTACACAGAGTCACTAGCCGGTACCATGACATGAGGTCAGTAGCAGGTTACAGTACACAGGGTCAGTACCGGGTACTATAACATGAGGTCAGTAGCAGGTTACAGTACACAGGGTCAGTAGCTGGTACCATGATATGAGGACAGTAGCAGGTTACAGTACACAGGGTCAGTAGCTGGTACCATGACATGAGGTCAGTAGCAGGTTACAGTACACAGGGTCAGTAGCTGGTACCATGACATGAGGTCAGTAGCAGGTTACAGTACACAGGATCAGATGCTGGTACCATGACATAAGATCAGTAGCAGGTTACAGTACACAGGGTTAGTAGCTGGTACCATGACATGAAGTCAGTAGAAGGTTACAGTACACAGGGTCAGTAGCTGGTACCATGACATGAGGTCAGTAGTAGGTTACAGTACACAGGGTCAGTAGCTGGTACCATGACATAAGGTCAGTAGCAGGTTACAGTACACAGGGTCAGTAGCTGGTACCATGACATGAGCTCAATAGCTGGTTGCAGTACACAGGGTCAGTAGCTGGTACCATGACATGAGGTCAGTAGTTGGTTACAGTACACAGGGTCAGTAGCTGGTACCATGACATGAGGTCAGTAGCAGGTTACAGTAAACAGTATCAGATGCTGGTACCATTACATGAGGTCAGTAGCAGGTTACAGTACACAGGGTCAGTAGCTGGTACCATGACATGAGGTCAGTAGCAGGTTACAGTACACAGGGGCAGTAGCTGGTTCCATGACATGAGGTCAGTAGCAGCTTACAGTACACAGGGTCATTAGCTGATACCATGACATGAGGTCAGTTGCTGGTTACAGTACACAGGGTCAGTAGCTGGTACCATGATATGAGCTCAGTAACAGGTTACAGTACACAGGGTTAGTAGCTGGTACCATTACATGAGGTCAGTAGCAGGTTATAGTACACAGGGTCAGTAGCTGGTACCATGACATGAGGTCAGTAGCAGGTTACAGTACACAGGGTCAGTAGGTGATACCATGGCATGAGGTCAGTAGCTGGTTACAGTACACAGGGTCAGTAGCTGGTACCATGACATGAGTTCAGGTTACAGTAGACAGGGTCAGTAGCTGGTACCATGACATGAGGTCAGTAGCAGGTTACAGTACACAGGGTCAGTAGCTGGTACCATGACATGAGGTCAGTAGTTGGTTGCAGTACACAGGGTCAGTAGCTGGTAACATGACATGAGGTCAGTAGCAGGTTACAGTACACAGGGTCAGTAGCTGGTACCATGACATGAGGTCAGTTGCTGGTTACAGTACACAGGGTCAGAAACTGGTACCATAACATGAGGTCAGTAGCTGGTTTCAATACACAGGGTCAGTAGCTGGTACCATGACATGAGGACAGTAGCTGGTTACAGTACACAAAGTCAGTAGCTGATACCATGACATGAGGTCAGTAGCAGGTTACAGTACACAGAGTCAGTAGCTGGTACCATGACATGAGGTCAGTAGCAGGTTACAGTACACAGGGTCAGTAGTTGGTGCCATGACATGAGGTCAGTAGCAGGTTACAGTACGCAGGGTCAGTAGCTGATACCATGACATGAGGTCAGTTGCTGGTTACAGTACACAGGATCAGATGCTGGTACCATGACATGAGGTCAGTAGCAGGTTACAGTACACAAAGTCACTAGCCGGTACCATGACATGAGGTCAGTAGCAGGTTACAGTACACAGGTTCAGTACCGGGTACTATAACATGAGGTCAGTAGCAGGTTACAGTACACAGGGACAGTAGCTTGTACCATGACATGAGGTCAGTAGCAGGTTACAGTACACAGGATCAGTAGCTGTCACCATGACATGAGGTCAGTAGCAGGTTACAGTACACAGGGTCAGATGCTGGTACCATGACATGAAGTCAGTAGCAGGTTACAGTACATAGGGTCAGTAGCTGGTACCACGACATGAGGTCAGTAGCAGGTTACAGTGCATAGGGTCAGTAGCTGGTACCATGACATGAGGTCAGTAGCAGGTTACAGTACACAGGATCAGATGCTGGTACCATGACATGAGGTCAGTAGCAGGTTACAGTACACAGAGTCACTAGCCGGTACCATGACATGAGGTCAGTAGCAGGTTACAGTACACAGGGTCAGTAGCTGGTACCATGACATGAGGTCAGTAGCAGGTTACAGTACACAGGGGTCAGTAGCTGGTACCATGACATGAGGTCAGTAGCAGGTTACAGTAAACAGGGTCAGTAGCTGGTACCATGACATGAGGTCAGTAGCAGGTTACAGTACACAGGGGCAATAGCTGGTACCATGACATGAGGTCAGTAGCAGTTTACAGTACACAGGGTCATTAGCTGGTACCATGACATGAGATCAGTAGCAGGTTACACTACACAGGGTCAGTAGCTGGTACCATGACATGAGGTCAGTAGCAGGTTACAGTACACAGGGTCAGTAGCTGATACCATGACATGAGGTCAGTAGTTGGTTGCAGTACACAGGGTCAGTAGCTGGTACCATGACATGAGGTCAGTAGCAGGTTACAGTACACAGGGTCAGTAGCTGGTACCATGACATGAGTTCAGGTTACAGTAGACAGGGTCAGTAGCTGGTACCATGACATGAGGTCAGTAGCAGGTTACAGTACACAGGGTCAGTAGCTGGTACCATGACATGAGGTCAGTAGTTGGTTGCAGTACACAGGGTCAGTAGCTGGTACCATGACATGAGGTCAGTAGCAGGTTACAGTACACAGGGTCAGTAGCTGGTACCATGACATGAGGTCAGTTGCTGGTTACAGTACACAGGGTCAGAAACTGGTACCATAACATGAGGTCAGTAGCTGGTTTCAATACACAGGGTCAGTAGCTGGTACCATGACATGAGGACAGTAGCTGGTTACAGTACACAAAGTCAGTAGCTGATACCATGACATGAGGTCAGTAGCAGGTTACAGTACACAGAGTCAGTAGCTGGTACCATGACATGAGGTCAGTAGCAGGTTACAGTACACAGGGTCAGTAGTTGGTGCCATGACATGAGGTCAGTAGCAGGTTACAGTACGCAGGGTCAGTCGCTGATACCATGACATGAGGTCAGTTGCTGGTTACAGTACACAGGATCAGATGCTGGTACCATGACATGAGGTCAGTAGCAGGTTACAGTACACAAAGTCACTAGCCGGTACCATGACATGAGGTCAGTAGCAGGTTACAGTACACAGGGTCAGTACCGGGTACTATAACATGAGGTCAGTAGCAGGTTACAGTACACAGGGACAGTAGCTTGTACCATGACATGAGGTCAGTAGCAGGTTACAGTACACAGGGTCAGTAGCTGTCACCATGACATGAGGTCAGTAGCAGGTTACAGTACACAGGGTCAGATGCTGGTACCATGACATGAAGTCAGTAGCAGGTTACAGTACATAGGGTCAGTAGCTGGTACCACGACATGAGGTCAGTAGCAGGTTACAGTGCATAGGGTCAGTAGCTGGTACCATGACATGAGGTCAGTAGCAGGTTACAGTACACAGGATCAGATGCTGGTACCATGACATGAGGTCAGTAGCAGGTTACAGTACACAGAGTCACTAGCCGGTACCATGACATGAGGTCAGTAGCAGGTTACAGTACACAGGGTCAGTAGCTGGTACCATGACATGAGGTCAGTAGCAGGTTACAGTACACAGGGGTCAGTAGCTGGTACCATGACATGAGGTCAGTAGCAGGTTACAGTAAACAGGGTCAGTAGCTGGTACCATGACATGAGGTCAGTAGCAGGTTACAGTACACAGGGGCAATAGCTGGTACCATGACATGAGGTCAGTAGCAGTTTACAGTACACAGGGTCATTAGCTGGTACCATGACATGAGATCAGTAGCAGGTTACACTACACAGGGGCAGTAGCTGGTACCATGACATGAGGTCAGTAGCAGGTTACAGTACACAGGGTCAGTAGCTGATACCATGACATCAGGTCAGTTGCTGGTTACAGTACACAGGGTCAGTAGCTGGTACCATGACATGAGGTCAGTAGCTGGTTACAGTACACAAAGTCAGTAGCTGATACCATGACATGAGGTCAGTAGCAGGTTACAGTACACAGGGTCAGTAGCTGGTACCATGACATGAGGTCAGTAGCAGGTTACAGTACGCAGGGTCATTAGCTGATACCATGACATGAGGTCAGTTGCTGGTTACAGTACATAGGATCAGATGCTGGTACCATGACATGAGGTCAGTAGCAGGTTACAGTACACAGAGTCACTAGCCGGTACCATGACATGAGTTCAGTAGCAGGTTACAGTACACAGGGTCAGTACCGGGTACTATAACATGAGGTCAGTAGCAGGTTACAGTACACAGGGACAGTGGCTTGTACCATGACATGAGGTCAGTAGCAGGTTACAGTACACAGGGTCAGTAGCTGGTACCATGACATGAGGTCAGTAGCAGGTTACAGTACACAGGGTCAGTAGCTGGTACCATGACATGAGGTCAGTAGCAGGTTACAGTACACAGGATCAGATGCTGGTACCATGACATGAGGTCAGTAATAGGTTACAGTACACAGAGTCACTAGCCGGTACCATGACATGAGGTCAGTAGCAGGTTACAGTACACAGGGTCAGTACCGGGTACTATAACATGAGGTCAGTAGCAGGTTACAGTACACAGGGTCAGTAGCTGGTACCATGATATGAGGACAGTAGCAGGTTACAGTACACAGGGTCAGTAGCTGGTACCATGACATGAGGTCAGTAGCAGGTTACAGTACACAGGGTCAGTAGCTGGTACCATGACATGAGGTCAGTAGCAGGTTACAGTACACAGGATCAGATGCTGGTACCATGACATAAGATCAGTAGCAGGTTACAGTACACAGGGTCAGTAGCTGGTACCATGACATGAGGTCAGTAGTAGGTTACAGTACACAGGGTCAGTAGCTGGTACCATGACATAAGGTCAGTAGCAGGTTACAGTACACAGGGTCAGTAGCTGGTACCATGACATGAGCTCAATAGCTGGTTGCAATACACAGGGTCAGTAGCTGGTACCATGACATGAGGTCAGTAGTTGGTTACAGTACACAGGGTCAGTAGCTGGTACCATGACATGAGGTCAGTAGCAGGTTACAGTAAACAGTATCAGATGCATGTACCATTACATGAGGTCAGTAGCAGGTTACAGTACACAGGGTCAGTAGCTGGTACCATGACATGAGGTCAGTAGCAGGTTACAGTACACAGGGGCAGTAGCTGGTTCCATGACATGAGGTCAGTAGCAGCTTACAGTACACAGGGTCATTAGCTGATACCATGACATGAGATCAGTAGCAGGTTACACTACACAGGGTCAGTAGCTGGTACCATGACATGATGTCAGTAGCAGGTTACAGTACACAGGGTCAGTAGCTGATACCATGACATGAGGTCAGTTGCTGGTTACAGTACACAGGGTCAGTAGCTGGTACCATGATATGAGCTCAGTAACAGGTTACAGTACACAGGGTTAGTAGCTGGTACCATGACATGAGGTCAGTAGCAGGTTATAGTACACAGGGTCAGTAGCTGGTACCATGACATGAGTTCAGGTTACAGTAGACAGGGTCAGTAGCTGGTACCATGACATGAGGTCAGTAGCAGGTTACAGTACACAGGGTCAGTAGCTGGTACCATGACATGAGGTTAGTAGTTGGTTGCAGTACACAGGGTCAGTAGCTGGTACCATGACATGAGGTCAGTAGCAGGTTACAGTACACAGGGTCAGTAGCTGGTACCATGACATGAGGTCAGTTGCTGGTTACAGTACACATGGTCAGAAACTGGTACCATAACATGAGGTCAGTAGCTGGTTTCAATACACAGGGTCAGTAGCTGGTACCATGACATGAGGACAGTAGCTGGTTACAGTACACAAAGTCAGTAGCTGATACCATGACATGAGGTCAGTAGCAGGTTACAGTACACAGACTCAGTAGCTGGTACCATGACATGAGGTCAGTAGCAGGTTACAGTACACAGGGTCAGTAGTTCGTACCATGACATGTGGTCAGTAGCAGGTTACAGTACGCAGGGTCAGTAGCTGATACCATGACATGAGGTCAGTTGCTGGTTACAGTACACAGGATCAGATGCTGGTACCATGACATGAGGTCAGTAGCAGGTTACAGTACACAAAGTCACTAGCCGGTACCATGACATGGGGTCAGTAGCAGGTTACAGTACACAGGGTTAGTACCGGGTACTATAACATGAGGTCAGTAGTAGGTTACAGTACACAGGGACAGTAGCTTGTACCATGACATGAGGTCAGTAGCAGGTTACAGTACACAGGGTCAGTAGCTGGTACCATGACATGAGGTCAGTAGCAGGTTACAGTACACAGGGTCAGTAGCTGGTACCATGACATGAGGTCAGTAGCAGGTTACAGTACACAAGATCAGATGCTGGTACCATGACATGAAGTCAGTAGCAGGTTACAGTACATAGGGTCAGTAGCTGGTACCATGACATGAGGTCAGTAGCAGGTTACAGTGCATAGGGTCAGTAGCTGGTACCATGACATGAGGTCAGTAGCAGGTTACAGTACACAGGATCAGATGCTGGTACCATGACATGAGGTCAGTAGCAGGTTACAGTACACAGAGTCACTAGCCGGTACCATGACATGAGGTCAGTAGCAGGTTACAGTACACAGGGTCAGTAGCTGGTACCATGACATGAGGTCAGTAGCAGGTTACAGTACACAGGGTCAGTAGCTGGTACCATGACATGAGGTCAGTAGCAGGTTATAGTACACAAGATCAGATGCTGGTACCATGACATGAAGTCAGTAGCAGGTTACAGTACATAGGGTCAGTAGCTGGTACCATGACATGAGGTCAGTAGCAGGTTACAGTACACAGGATCAGATGCTGGTACCATGACATGAGGTCAGTAGCAGGTTACAGTAGACAGAGTCACTAGCCGGTACCATGACATGAGGTCAGTAGCAGGTTACAGTACACAGGGTCAGTACCGGGTACTATAACATGAGGTCAGTAGCAGGTTACAGTACACAGGGTCAGTAGCTGGTACCATGACATGAGGACAGTCGCAGGTTACAGTACACAGGGTCAGTAGCTGGTACCATGACATGAGGTCAGTAGCAGGTTACAGTACACAGGGTCAGTAGCTGGTACCATGACATGAGGTCAGTAGCAGGTTGCAGTACACAGGATCAGATGCTTTTACCATGACATAAGATCAGTAGCAGGTTACAGTACACAGGGTCAGTAGCTGGTACCATGACATGAGGTCAGTAGTAGGTTACAGTACACAGGGTTAGTAGCTGGTACCATGACATAAGGTCAGTAGCAGGTTACAGTACACAGGGTCAGTAGCTGGTACCATGACATGAGGTCAGTAGCAGGTTACAGTACACAGGGTCAGTAGCTGGTACCATGACATGAGGTCAGTAGCAGGTTACAGTACGCAGGGTCATTAGCTGATACCATGACATGAGGTCAGTTGCTGGTTACAGTACACAGGATCAGATGCTGGTACCATGACATGAGGTCAGTAGCAGGTTACAGTACACAGAGTCACTAGCCGGTACCATGACATGAGTTCAGTAGCAGGTTACAGTACACAGGGTCAGTACCGGGTACTATAACATGAGGTCAGTAGCAGGTTACAGTACACAGGGACAGTAGCTTGTACCATGACATGAGGTCAGTAGCAGGTTACAGTACACAGGGTCAGTAGCTGGTACCATGACATGAGGTCAGTAGCAGGTTACAGTACACAGGGTCAGTAGCTGGTACCATGACATGAGGTCAGTAGCAGGTTACAGTACACAACATCAAATGCTGGTACCATGACATTAAGTCAGTAGCAGGTTACAGTACATAGGGTCAGTAGCTGGTACCATGACATGAGGTCAGTAGCAGGTTACAGTGCACAGGGGTCAGTAGCTGGTACCATGACATGAGGTCAGTAGCAGGTTACAGTACACAGGATCAGATGCTGGTACCATGACATGAGGTCAGTAGCAGGTTACAGTACACAGAGTCACTAGCCGGTACCATGACATGAGGTCAGTAGCAGGTTACAGTACACAGGGTCAGTACCGGGTACTATAACATGAGGTCAGTAGCAGGTTACAGTACACAGGGTCAGTAGCTGGTACCATGATATGAGGACAGTAGCAGGTTACAGTACACAGGGTCAGTAGCTGGTACCATGACATGAGGTCAGTAGCAGGTTACAGTACACAGGGTCAGTAGCTGGTACCATGACATGAGGTCAGTAGCAGGTTACAGTACACAGGATCAGATGCTGGTACCATGACATAAGATCAGTAGCAGGTTACAGTACACAGGGTTAGTAGCTGGTACCATGACATGAAGTCAGTAGAAGGTTACAGTACACAGGGTCAGTAGCTGGTACCATGACATGAGGTCAGTAGCAGGTTACAGTACACAGGGTCAGTAGCTGGTACCATGACATAAGGTCAGTAGCAGGTTACAGTACACAGGGTCAGTAGCTGGTACCATGACATGAGCTCAATAGCTGGTTGCAGTACACAGGGTCAGTAGCTGGTACCATGACATGAGGTCAGTAGTTGGTTACAGTACACAGGGTCAGTAGCTGGTACCATGACATGAGGTCAGTAGCAGGTTACAGTAAACAGTATCAGATGCTGGTACCATTACATGAGGTCAGTAGCAGGTTACAGTACACAGGGTCAGTAGCTGGTACCATGACATGAGGTCAGTAGCAGGTTACAGTACACAGGGGCAGTAGCTGGTTCCATGACATGAGGTCAGTAGCAGCTTACAGTACACAGGGTCATTAGCTGATACCATGACATGAGGTCAGTTGCTGGTTACAGTACACAGGGTCAGTAGCTGGTACCATGATATGAGCTCAGTAACAGGTTACAGTACACAGGGTTAGTAGCTGGTACCATTACATGAGGTCAGTAGCAGGTTATAGTACACAGGGTCAGTAGCTGGTACCATGACATGAGGTCAGTAGCAGGTTACAGTACACAGGGTCAGTAGGTGATACCATGGCATGAGGTCAGTAGCTGGTTACAGTACACAGGGTCAGTAGCTGGTACCATGACATGAGTTCAGGTTACAGTAGACAGGGTCAGTAGCTGGTACCATGACATGAGGTCAGTAGCAGGTTACAGTACACAGGGTCAGTAGCTGGTACCATGACATGAGGTCAGTAGTTGGTTGCAGTACACAGGGTCAGTAGCTGGTAACATGACATGAGGTCAGTAGCAGGTTACAGTACACAGGGTCAGTAGCTGGTACCATGACATGAGGTCAGTTGCTGGTTACAGTACACAGGGTCAGAAACTGGTACCATAACATGAGGTCAGTAGCTGGTTTCAATACACAGGGTCAGTAGCTGGTACCATGACATGAGGACAGTAGCTGGTTACAGTACACAAAGTCAGTAGCTGATACCATGACATGAGGTCAGTAGCAGGTTACAGTACACAGAGTCAGTAGCTGGTACCATGACATGAGGTCAGTAGCAGGTTACAGTACACAGGGTCAGTAGTTGGTGCCATGACATGAGGTCAGTAGCAGGTTACAGTACGCAGGGTCAGTAGCTGATACCATGACATGAGGTCAGTTGCTGGTTACAGTACACAGGATCAGATGCTGGTACCATGACATGAGGTCAGTAGCAGGTTACAGTACACAAAGTCACTAGCCGGTACCATGACATGAGGTCAGTAGCAGGTTACAGTACACAGGTTCAGTACCGGGTACTATAACATGAGGTCAGTAGCAGGTTACAGTACACAGGGACAGTAGCTTGTACCATGACATGAGGTCAGTAGCAGGTTACAGTACACAGGATCAGTAGCTGTCACCATGACATGAGGTCAGTAGCAGGTTACAGTACACAGGGTCAGATGCTGGTACCATGACATGAGGTCAGTAGCAGGTTACAGTACATAGGGTCAGTAGCTGGTACCACGACATGAGGTCAGTAGCAGGTTACAGTGCATAGGGTCAGTAGCTGGTACCATGACATGAGGTCAGTAGCAGGTTACAGTACACAGGATCAGATGCTGGTACCATGACATGAGGTCAGTAGCAGGTTACAGTACACAGAGTCACTAGCCGGTACCATGACATGAGGTCAGTAGCAGGTTACAGTACACAGGGTCAGTAGCTGGTACCATGACATGAGGTCAGTAGCAGGTTACAGTACACAGGGGTCAGTAGCTGGTACCATGACATGAGGTCAGTAGCAGGTTACAGTAAACAGGGTCAGTAGCTGGTACCATGACATGAGGTCAGTAGCAGGTTACAGTACACAGGGGCAATAGCTGGTACCATGACATGAGGTCAGTAGCAGGTTACAGTACACAGGGTCATTAGCTGGTACCATGACATGAGATCAGTAGCAGGTTACACTACACAGGGTCAGTAGCTGGTACCATGACATGAGGTCAGTAGCAGGTTACAGTACACAGGGTCAGTAGCTGATACCATGACATGAGGTCAGTAGTTGGTTGCAGTACACAGGGTCAGTAGCTGGTACCATGACATGAGGTCAGTAGCAGGTTACAGTACACAGGGTCAGTAGCTGGTACCATGACATGAGTTCAGGTTACAGTAGACAGGGTCAGTAGCTGGTACCATGACATGAGGTCAGTAGCAGGTTACAGTACACAGGGTCAGTAGCTGGTACCATGACATGAGGTCAGTAGTTGGTTGCAGTACACAGGGTCAGTAGCTGGTACCATGACATGAGGTCAGTAGCAGGTTACAGTACACAGGGTCAGTAGCTGGTACCATGACATGAGGTCAGTTGCTGGTTACAGTACACAGGGTCAGAAACTGGTACCATAACATGAGGTCAGTAGCTGGTTTCAATACACAGGGTCAGTAGCTGGTACCATGACATGAGGACAGTAGCTGGTTACAGTACACAAAGTCAGTAGCTGATACCATGACATGAGGTCAGTAGCAGGTTACAGTACACAGAGTCAGTAGCTGGTACCATGACATGAGGTCAGTAGCAGGTTACAGTACACAGGGTCAGTAGTTGGTGCCATGACATGAGGTCAGTAGCAGGTTACAGTACGCAGGGTCAGTCGCTGATACCATGACATGAGGTCAGTTGCTGGTTACAGTACACAGGATCAGATGCTGGTACCATGACATGAGGTCAGTAGCAGGTTACAGTACACAAAGTCACTAGCCGGTACCATGACATGAGGTCAGTAGCAGGTTACAGTACACAGGGTCAGTACCGGGTACTATAACATGAGGTCAGTAGCAGGTTACAGTACACAGGGACAGTAGCTTGTACCATGACATGAGGTCAGTAGCAGGTTACAGTACACAGGGTCAGTAGCTGTCACCATGACATGAGGTCAGTAGCAGGTTACAGTACACAGGGTCAGATGCTGGTACCATGACATGAAGTCAGTAGCAGGTTACAGTACATAGGGTCAGTAGCTGGTACCACGACATGAGGTCAGTAGCAGGTTACAGTGCATAGGGTCAGTAGCTGGTACCATGACATGAGGTCAGTAGCAGGTTACAGTACACAGGGTCAGTAGCTGGTACCATGACATGAGGTCAGTAGCAGGTTACAGTACACAGAGTCACTAGCCGGTACCATGACATGAGGTCAGTAGCAGGTTACAGTACACAGGGTCAGTAGCTGGTACCATGACATGAGGTCAGTAGCAGGTTACAGTACACAGGGGTCAGTAGCTGGTACCATGACATGAGGTCAGTAGCAGGTTACAGTAAACAGGGTCAGTAGCTGGTACCATGACATGAGGTCAGTAGCAGGTTACAGTACACAGGGGCAATAGCTGGTACCATGACATGAGGTCAGTAGCAGTTTACAGTACACAGGGTCATTAGCTGGTACCATGACATGAGATCAGTAGCAGGTTACACTACACAGGGGCAGTAGCTGGTACCATGACATGAGGTCAGTAGCAGGTTACAGTACACAGGGTCAGTAGCTGATACCATGACATGAGGTCAGTTGCTGGTTACAGTACACAGGGTCAGTAGCTGGTACCATGACATGAGGTCAGTAGCTGGTTACAGTACACAAAGTCAGTAGCTGATACCATGACATGAGGTCAGTAGCAGGTTACAGTACACAGGGTCAGTAGCTGGTACCATGACATGAGGTCAGTAGCAGGTTACAGTACGCAGGGTCATTAGCTGATACCATGACATGAGGTCAGTTGCTGGTTACAGTACATAGGATCAGATGCTGGTACCATGACATGAGGTCAGTAGCAGGTTACAGTACACAGAGTCACTAGCCGGTACCATGACATGAGTTCAGTAGCAGGTTACAGTACACAGGGTCAGTACCGGGTACTATAACATGAGGTCAGTAGCAGGTTACAGTACACAGGGACAGTGGCTTGTACCATGACATGAGGTCAGTAGCAGGTTACAGTACACAGGGTCAGTAGCTGGTACCATGACATGAGGTCAGTAGCAGGTTACAGTACACAGGGTCAGTAGCTGGTACCATGACATGAGGTCAGTAGCAGGTTACAGTACACAGGATCAGATGCTGGTACCATGACATGAGGTCAGTAATAGGTTACAGTACACAGAGTCACTAGCCGGTACCATGACATGAGGTCAGTAGCAGGTTACAGTACACAGGGTCAGTACCGGGTACTATAACATGAGGTCAGTAGCAGGTTACAGTACACAGGGTCAGTAGCTGGTACCATGACATGAGGACAGTAGCAGGTTACAGTACACAGGGTCAGTAGCTGGTACCATGACATGAGGTCAGTAGCAGGTTACAGTACACAGGGTCAGTAGCTGGTACCATGACATGAGGTCAGTAGCAGGTTACAGTACACAGGATCAGATGCTGGTACCATGACATAAGATCAGTAGCAGGTTACAGTACACAGGGTCAGTAGCTGGTACCATGACATGAGGTCAGTAGTAGGTTACAGTACACAGGGTCAGTAGCTGGTACCATGACATAAGGTCAGTAGCAGGTTACAGTACACAGGGTCAGTAGCTGGTACCATGACATGAGCTCAATAGCTGGTTGCAATACACAGGGTCAGTAGCTGGTACCATGACATGAGGTCAGTAGTTGGTTACAGTACACAGGGTCAGTAGCTGGTACCATGACATGAGGTCAGTAGCAGGTTACAGTAAACAGTATCAGATGCATGTACCATTACATGAGGTCAGTAGCAGGTTACAGTACACAGGGTCAGTAGCTGGTACCATGACATGAGGTCAGTAGCAGGTTACAGTACACAGGGGCAGTAGCTGGTTCCATGACATGAGGTCAGTAGCAGCTTACAGTACACAGGGTCATTAGCTGATACCATGACATGAGATCAGTAGCAGGTTACACTACACAGGGTCAGTAGCTGGTACCATGACATGATGTCAGTAGCAGGTTACAGTACACAGGGTCAGTAGCTGATACCATGACATGAGGTCAGTTGCTGGTTACAGTACACAGGGTCAGTAGCTGGTACCATGATATGAGCTCAGTAACAGGTTACAGTACACAGGGTTAGTAGCTGGTACCATGACATGAGGTCAGTAGCAGGTTATAGTACACAGGGTCAGTAGCTGGTACCATGACATGAGTTCAGGTTACAGTAGACAGGGTCAGTAGCTGGTACCATGACATGAGGTCAGTAGCAGGTTACAGTACACAGGGTCAGTAGCTGGTACCATGACATGAGGTTAGTAGTTGGTTGCAGTACACAGGGTCAGTAGCTGGTACCATGACATGAGGTCAGTAGCAGGTTACAGTACACAGGGTCAGTAGCTGGTACCATGACATGAGGTCAGTTGCTGGTTACAGTACACATGGTCAGAAACTGGTACCATAACATGAGGTCAGTAGCTGGTTTCAATACACAGGGTCAGTAGCTGGTACCATGACATGAGGACAGTAGCTGGTTACAGTACACAAAGTCAGTAGCTGATACCATGACATGAGGTCAGTAGCAGGTTACAGTACACAGACTCAGTAGCTGGTACCATGACATGAGGTCAGTAGCAGGTTACAGTACACAGGGTCAGTAGTTCGTACCATGACATGTGGTCAGTAGCAGGTTACAGTACGCAGGGTCAGTAGCTGATACCATGACATGAGGTCAGTTGCTGGTTACAGTACACAGGATCAGATGCTGGTACCATGACATGAGGTCAGTAGCAGGTTACAGTACACAAAGTCACTAGCCGGTACCATGACATGGGGTCAGTAGCAGGTTACAGTACACAGGGTTAGTACCGGGTACTATAACATGAGGTCAGTAGCAGGTTACAGTACACAGGGACAGTAGCTTGTACCATGACATGAGGTCAGTAGCAGGTTACAGTACACAGGGTCAGTAGCTGGTACCATGACATGAGGTCAGTAGCAGGTTACAGTACACAGGGTCAGTAGCTGGTACCATGACATGAGGTCAGTAGCAGGTTACAGTACACAAGATCAGATGCTGGTACCATGACATGAAGTCAGTAGCAGGTTACAGTACATAGGGTCAGTAGCTGGTACCATGACATGAGGTCAGTAGCAGGTTACAGTGCATAGGGTCAGTAGCTGGTACCATGACATGAGGTCAGTAGCAGGTTACAGTACACAGGATCAGATGCTGGTACCATGACATGAGGTCAGTAGCAGGTTACAGTACACAGAGTCACTAGCCGGGTACCATGACATGAGGTCAGTAGCAGGTTACAGTACACAGGGTCAGTAGCTGGTACCATGACATGAGGTCAGTAGCAGGTTACAGTACACAGGGTCAGTAGCTGGTACCATGACATGAGGTCAGTAGCAGGTTATAGTACACAAGATCAGATGCTGGTACCATGACATGAAGTCAGTAGCAGGTTACAGTACATAGGGTCAGTAGCTCGTACCATGACATGAGGTCAGTAGCAGGTTACAGTACACAGGATCAGATGCTGGTACCATGACATGAGGTCAGTAGCAGGTTACAGTAGACAGAGTCACTAGCCGGTACCATGACATGAGGTCAGTAGCAGGTTACAGTACACAGGGTCAGTACCGGGTACTATAACATGAGGTCAGTAGCAGGTTACAGTACACAGGGTCAGTAGCTGGTACCATGACATGAGGACAGTCGCAGGTTACAGTACACAGGGTCAGTAGCTGGTACCATGACATGAGGTCAGTAGCAGGTTACAGTACACAGGGTCAGTAGCTGGTACCATGACATGAGGTCAGTAGCAGGTTGCAGTACACAGGATCAGATGCTTTTACCATGACATAAGATCAGTAGCAGGTTACAGTACACAGGGTCAGTAGCTGGTACCATGACATGAGGTCAGTAGTAGGTTACAGTACACAGGGTTAGTAGCTGGTACCATGACATAAGGTCAGTAGCAGGTTACAGTACACAGGGTCAGTAGCTGGTACCATGACATGAGCTTAATAGCTGGTTGCAGTACACAGGGTCAGTAGCTGGTACCATGACATGAGGTCAGTAGTTAGTTACAGTACACAGGGTCAGTAGCTGGTACCATGACATGAGGTCAGTAGCAGGTTACAGTAAACAGGATCAGATGCTGGTACCATTACATGAGGTCAGTAGCAGGTTACAGTACACAGGGTCAGTAGCTGGTACTATGACATGAGGTCAGTAGCAGGTTACATTACACAGGGGCAGTAGCTGGTACCATGACATGAGGTCAGTAGCAGGTTACAGTACATAGGGTCAGTAGCTGGTACCATGACATGAGGTCAGTAGCAGGTTACAGTACACAGGGTCAGTAGCTGGTACCATGACATGAGGTCAGTAGCAGGTTACAGTACACAGGGTCAGTAGCTGGTACCATGACATGAGGTCAGTAGCAGGTTACAGTACACAAGATCAGATGCTGGTACCATGACATGAAGTCAGTAGCAGGTTACAGTACATAGGGTCAGTAGCTGGTACCATGACATGAGGTCAGTAGCAGGTTACAGTGCATAGGGTCAGTAGCTGGTACCATGACATGAGGTCAGTAGCAGGTTACAGTACACAGGATCAGATGCTGGTACCATGACATGAGGTCAGTAGCAGGTTACAGTACACAGAGTCACTAGCCGGTACCATGACATGAGGTCAGTAGCAGGTTACAGTACACAGGGTCAGTAGCTGGTACCATGACATGAGGTCAGTAGCAGGTTACAGTACACAGGGTCAGTAGCTGGTACCATGACATGAGGTCAGTAGCAGGTTATAGTACACAAGATCAGATGCTGGTACCATGACATGAAGTCAGTAGCAGGTTACAGTACATAGGGTCAGTAGCTGGTACCATGACATGAGGTCAGTAGCAGGTTACAGTACACAGGATCAGATGCTGGTACCATGACATGAGGTCAGTAGCAGGTTACAGTAGACAGAGTCACTAGCCGGTACCATGACATGAGGTCAGTAGCAGGTTACAGTACACAGGGTCAGTACCGGGGTACTATAACATGAGGTCAGTAGCAGGTTACAGTACACAGGGTCAGTAGCTGGTACCATGACATGAGGACAGTAGCAGGTTACAGTACACAGGGTCAGTAGCTGGTACCATGACATGAGGTCAGTAGCAGGTTACAGTACACAGGGTCAGTAGCTGGTACCATGACATGAGGTCAGTAGCAGGTTACAGTACACAGGATCAGATGCTTTTACCATGACATAAGATCAGTAGCAGTTACAGTACACAGGGTCAGTAGCTGGTACCATGACATAGCAGGTTACAGTACACGGGTCAGTAGCTGGTACCATGACATAGGTCAGTAGCAGTTGCAGTACACAGGGTCAGTAGCTGGTTACCATGACATGAGGTCAGTAGTAGGTTACAGTACACAGGGTTAGTACTGGTACCATGACATGAGGTCAGTAGCAGGTTACAGTACACAGGGTCAGTAGCTGGTACCATTACATGAGGTCAGTAGCAGGTTACAGTACACAGGGTCAGTAGCTGGTACCATGACATGAGGTCAGTAGCAGGTTACAGTACACAGGGTCAGTAGCTGGTACCATGACATGAGGTCAGTAGCAGGTTACAGTACATAGGGTCAGTAGCTGGTACCATGACATGAGGTCAGTAGCAGGTTACAGTACACAGGGTCAGTAGCTGGTACCATGACATGAGGTCAGTAGAGGTTACAGTACACAGGCATAGCTGGTACCATGACATGAGTCAGTAGCAGGTTACATTACACAAGGGTCAGTAGCTGGTACCATGACATGAGTCAGTAGCAGGTTACAGTACATAGGGTCAGTAGCTGGTACCATGACATGAGGTCAGTAGCAGGTTACAGTGCATAGGGTCAGTAGCTGGTACCATGACATGAGGTCAGTAGCAGGTTACAGTACACAGGATCAGATGCTGGTACCATGACATGAGGTCAGTAGCAGGTTACAGTACACAGAGTCACTAGCCGGGTACCAATGACATGAGGTCAGTAGCAGGTTACAGTACACAGGGGTCAGTAGCTGGTACCATGACATGAGGTCAGTAGCAGGTTACAGTACACAGGGTCAGTAGCTGGTACCATGACATGAGGTCAGTAGCAGGCTACAGTACACAAGATCAGATGCTGGTACCATGACATGAAGTCAGTAGCAGGTTACAGTACATAGGGTCAGTAGCTGGTACCATGACATGAGGTCAGTAGCAGGTTACAGTACACAGGATCAGATGCTGGTACCATGACATGAGGTCAGTAGCAGGTTACAGTAGACAGAGTAGTAGCAGGTACGTACCAGGGTCAGTAGCTGGTACCATGACATGAGGTCAGTAGTAGGTTACAGTACACAGGGTTAGTAGCTGGTACCATGACATAAGGTCAGTAGCAGGTTACAGTACACAGGGTCAGTAGCTGGTACCATGACATGAGCTTAATAGCTGGTTGCAGTACACAGGGTCAGTAGCTGGTACCATGACATGAGGTCAGTAGTTAGTTACAGTACACAGGGTCAGTAGCTGGTACCATGACATGAGGTCAGTAGCAGGTTACAGTAAACAGGATCAGATGCTGGTACCATTACATGAGGTCAGTAGCAGGTTACAGTACACAGGGTCAGTAGCTGGTACTATGACATGAGGTCAGTAGCAGGTTACATTACACAGGGGCAGTAGCTGGTACCATGACATGAGGTCAGTAGCAGTTTACAGTACACAGGGTCAGTAGCTGGTACTATGACATGAGGTCAGTAGCAGGTTACAGTACATAGGGTCAGTAGCTGGTACCATGACATGAGGTCAGTAGCAGTTTACAGTACACAGGGTCATTAGCTGATACCATGACATGAGATCAGTAGCAGGTTACACTACACAGGGTCAGTAGCTGGTACCGTGACATGAGGTCAGTAGCAGGTTACAGTACACAGGGTCAGTAGCTGATACCATGAGATGAGGTCAGTTGCTGGTTACAGTACCCAGGGTCAGTAGCTGGTACCATGATATGAGCTCAGTAACAGGTTACAGTACACAGGGTCAGTAGCTGGTACCTTGACATGAGGTCAGTAGCAGGTTATAGTACACAGGGTCAGTAGCTGGTACCATGACATGAGGTCAGTAGCAGGTTACAGTACACAGGGTCAGTAGCTGATACCATGGCATGAGGTCAGTAGCTGGTTACAGTACACAGGGTCAGTAGCTGGTACCATGACATGAGTTCAGGTTACAGTACACAGGGTCAGTAGCTGGTACCATGACATGAGGTCAGTTGCAGGTTACAGTACACAGGGTCAGTAGCTGGTACCATGACATGAGGTCAGTAGTTGGTTGCAGCACACAGGGTCAGTAGCTGGTACCATGACATGAGGTCAGTAGCAGGTTACAGTACACAGGGTCAGTAGCTGGTACCATGACATGAGGTCAGTTGCTATTTACAGTACACAGGGTCAGTAACTGGTACCATAACATGAGGTCAGTAGCTGGTTTTAATACACAGGGTCAGTAGCTGGTACCATGACATGAGGACAGTAGCAGGCTACAGTACACAGGGTCAGTAGCAGGTTACAGTACACAGGGTCAGTAGCTGATACCATGACATGAGGTCAGTAGCTGGTTACAGTACACAAAGTCAGTAGCTGATACCATGACATGAGGTCAGTAGCAGGTTACAGTACACAGGGTCAGTAGCTGGTACCATGACATGAGGTCAGTAGCAGGTTACAGTACACAGGGTCAGTAGCAGGTTACAGTACACAGGGTCAGTAGCTGATACCATGACATGAGGTCAGTAGCTGGTTACAGTACACAGAATCAGTAGCTGATACCATGACATGAGGTCAGTAGCAGGTTACAGTACACAGGGTCAGTAGCTGGTACCATGACATGAGGTCTGTGTCAGTAGCAGGTTACAGTACTCAGGGTTAGTAGCTGGTACCATGACATGAGGTCAGTAGCAGGTTACAGTACACAGGGTCAGTTGCTGGTACCATGGCATGAGGTTAGTAGCTGGTTACAGTACACAGGGTCAGTAGCTGGTACCATGACATGAGGTCAGTAGCAGGTTACAGTACACAGGGTCAGTATCTGATACCATGACATGAGGTCAGTAGCAGGTTACAGTACACAGGGTCAGTAGCTGGTACCATGACATGAGGTCAGTAGCAGGTTACAGTACACAGAGTCAGTAGCTGATACCATGACATGAGGTCAGTAGCTGGTTACAGTACACAGAATCAGTAGCTGATACCATGACATGAGGTCAGTAGCAGGTTACAGTACACCGGGTCAGTAGCTGGTACCATGACATGAGGTCAGTGTCAGTAGCAGGTTACAGTACTCAGGGTCAGTAGCTGGTACCATGACATGAGGTCAGTAGCAGGTTACAGTACACAGGGTCAGTAGCTGGTACCATGGCATGAGGTTAGTAGCAGGTTACAGTACACAGTGTCAGTAGCTGGTACCATGACATGAGGTCAGTAGCAGGTTACAGTACACAGCGTCAGTAGCTGGTACCATGACATGAGGTCAGTAGCAGGTTACAGTACACAGGATCAGTAGCTGGTACCATGACATGAGGTCAGTAGCAGGCTACAGTACAAAGGGTCAGTAGCTGGTACCATGACATGAGGTCAGTAGCAGGTTACAGAACACAGGATCAGTAGCTGGTACCATGACATGAGGTCAGTAGCAGGTTACAGTACAAAGGGTCAGTAGCTGGTACCATGACATGAGGTCAGTTGCTGGTTACAGTACACAGGGTCAGTAGCTGGTAACATGACATGAGGTCAGTAGCAGGTTACATTACACAGGGTCAGTAGCTGGTACCATGACATGAGGTTAGTAGCAGGTTACAGTACACAGGGTCAGTAGCAGGTTACAGTACACAGGGTCAGTAGCTGATACCATGATATGAGGACAGTAGCTGGTTACAGTACACAGAATCAGTAGCTGATACCATGACATGACGTCAGTAGCAGGTTACAGTACACAGTGTCAGTAGCTGGTACCATGACATGACGTCAGTAGCAGGTTACAGTACACAGTGTCAGTAGCTGGTACCATGACATGACGTCAGTAGCAGGTTACAGTACACAGTGTCAGTAGCTGGTACCATGACATGAGGTCAGTGTCAGTAGCAGGTTACAGTACTCAGGGTCAGTAGGTGGTACCATGGCATGAGGTCAGTAGCAGGTTACAGTACACAGGGTCAGTAGCTAGTACCATGAGATGAGGTCAGTAGCAGGTTACAGTACACAGGGTCAGTAGCTGGTACCATGACATGAGGTCAGTAGCAGGTTACAGTACACAGGGTCAGTAGCTAGTACCATGAGATGAGGTCAGTAGCAGGTTACAGTACACAGGGTCAGTAGCTGGTACCATGACATGAGGTCAGTAGCAGGTTACAGTACACAGGGTCAGTAGCTGGTACCATGACATAAGGTCAGTAGCAGGTTACAGTACACAGGGTCAGTAGCTGGTACCATGACATGAGGTCAGTAGCAGGTTACAGTACACAGCGTCAGTAGCTGGTACCATGACATGAGGTCAGTAGCAGGTTACAGAACACAGGATCAGTAGCTGGTACCATGACATGAGGTCAGTAACAGGTTACAGTACACAGGGTCAGTAGCTGGTACCATGAATTATTATTATTTTTTGTATTTAAACAAAACATTATTAAAGTGAAAGTAAACCCAATCGTTGTACAAACGCTAGGATTTACTATTGAAACAAATAAAGGGCACTTTCATTCATGAAGTATAAGATACTTCATGTAGAAAACTCCTTTATTTGATTCAATCACTTGCAGCTCTTAGCTCCTACAGCAGAGCACGGCTAAAAATATTTTTGGCTAAAAGGTGACGTTTTCACCTCTTAGCCAATAGCAGTGCGGTAAATCCGGCTCCCATGGGCGCCAAGCCGGATTTACCGCACTGCTATTGGCTAAGAGGTTAAAACGTCACCTCTTAGCCAAAACATTTTTGTACCGGTAGATTTAGGGGTAGATTTATTAATAGTCGAGCTGACCTGATTTGCTGTAGCGAATTATGTCCGCTCGATCTCGCTAAATGCTGACAGCATTCGCTGTCAGCATTTAACATTACACAAGCATTTCTAGTGAAATGCTTGTGCAATGCTACCCCTGGCTCACTGGCGGCCAATCGGCACCTAGGAGGGGCTACATTCAGCCAGCCAATAAGAAAGCGTAACCCAGGTTCTGAACCTAAAATGGGCCGGCTCCTAACCTTTTACATTACTGCGTTTTGTAAATAAAGAATGCAATATAACAAAGAAAAATTGATAATAAAGGGCTGATTTATCAATGTCTGGCGGACATGATACACTGTAGCGTATCATGTCCGCCAGACATCGTTGACTGCTGACAGCATACGCATTTGTGTAGATTGTCCCTTTAAGACTGCTGCTACTTTAGGCAAGCCTGAGACGATGGGCCTCCAAAGCAGCAATCGCTGCTTGGTAAATGGAGCCCAATATCTCATTTTGCAGGGAGGTGGAGGGAAACCTTCAGTTTACACAGAAAAATAATTTTTACAAAAACAAATTATTCTCTTAAAGGGCCATTGTAGTATTAAAATGACATGCTCTAATTTGTTAAAGGACCACTCAATGCAGTAGAATTGCATAATCAACAAGTGCATAATAAAAAGACAATGGTTAACACCTACTCTGAGTTTCAAATAAGCAGTAGATTCTTGTCTGACAAATTAATTTTTTCTCCCATTTTCTGTGTATCATGTGACAGACATTAGCCAATCACAGACTAGTATACGTATACCCTGTGAGCTTGTACACATACTTAGTAGGATCTTGTTCTCAAGATAGTGTCTATATAAAAAGGCTGTGCAAAATTTGATAATGGAACTAAATTGGAAAGTGTCTTAAAACTGGTGCTCTTTCTGAATCATAAAAAATAATTTTGACGTGAATGTTTCTTTAAGGACAAATGTTTTTCCCAGTTTCTGTTATTAAAACACACAAGCAATTTTGATATTTTTGCTCACTATTGGTTTCACCTTAAAGGGACAGTCTAGTCAAAATTAAACTTTCAGGATTCAGATAGGGCATGCAATTTTAAATAACGTTTAAATGTACTTTTATCATCAAATTTGCTTTTCTTGTTATTCTTTGTTGAATGCTAAACCTAAGTAGACTCATATGCAAATTAACAGCCCCTGAAAGCCGCCTCTTATCTTAGTGCACTTTTACATTTTTCACAGCTAGACAGCACTAGTTTATGTGTGCTATATAAATAACATTGTGCTCACTCCCGTGAAGTTATTTAGTAGTTAACAATTATTGTCTGAAAAGCAAGTCTGTCAAAAGAACTGAAAAAAGGGGGCAGTCTACAGAGGCTTAGATACAAGGTAATCACAGAGATAAAAAGTGTATTAATAGTGTTGGTTATGCAAAATTGGGGGATGGGTAATAAAGACATTGAGGCCTATTTATCAAGCCGTCAACTGCAAATACGCTGGAATTCCGCAGCGTAATTGTGGAGAGCCTGATACCCCTTAGTTATCAAAGCCTACAGACTGTGAAAAGTAGAATTTTGTGACGTAACATACTATCCGCCGGTTTTAGTCCAACACAGATCGATGCTTACGTCACTACAGATGTTCTGAATGCAAATTCGGCACTATCTGACTACTTTTGCTAGTTATCAAATAACTACCAGGTACGCTCGTCACTATTCCGGCCCAGCGTACCTGGTTTTCAATCCGCTGCCCTGGAGGCGGCGGATGCCATAGGAATCAATGGGAGTCTGAAAGCAACAAAAGCTCATGTTCGCTGCTGCCAGATATCCCATTGATTTCTATGGGAGAATAAAAGTTATGTTTACACCTAACACCCTAACATGTACCCCGAGTCTAAACACCCCTAATCTGCCGCCCCGACACTGCCGCCACCTACATTATACTTATTAACCCCTAATCTGCCGCCCCCTACACCACCGCCACCTACATTATACTTACTAACCCCTAATCTGCCACCCCCGACACCGCCGCCACCTACATTATGTTATTAACCCCTAATCTGCTGCCCCCTACACCGCCGCCACCTACATTATGTTATTAACCCCTAATCTGCTGCCCCCTACTTTGCCACCACCTACATTATGTTATTAACCCCTATCCCGCTGCTCCCGGAGCCCACCGCAACTAAATAAAGTTATTAACCCCTAAACCGCCAGCCCCCCACATCGCCATAAACTAAATTAACCTATAGCCGGCAGAAGTCTTCATCCAATCGGAATTAAGGTTGAAAAAATCCTATTGGCTGTTGCAATCAGCCAATAGGATTGAGCTTTCATCCTATTGGCTGATTCAATCAGCCAATAGAATGTGAGCTCAATCCTATTGGCTGATTGGATCAGCCAATAGGATGAAAGCTCAATCATATTGGCTGATTGCAACAGCCAATAGGATTTTTTCAACCTTAATTCCGATTGGCTGATAGAATTCTATCAGCCAATTGGAATCTAAGGGACGCCATCTTGGATGACGTTATTTAAAGGAACATTCATTTAGAAGAAGACGTCGATGGAAGAGGATGCTCCGCGTCGGATTTCTGGAAGATCGAGCCTCTCCGCGCCGGATGGATGAAGATAGAACATGCCGTCTGGGTGAAGACTTCTGCTGGCTTGGATGAAGACTTCGGCTGCTTGGATGAAGACTTCTGCCGGTTTCTTGGAGGATGGATGTCGGATCTTCAAAACTGTAAGTCGATCTTCAGGGGATAGTGTTAGGATTTTTTAAGGGTTTATTGGGTGGGTTTTAGTTTTAGATTAGGGTTTGGGCTGCAATAGAGCTAAATGCCCTTTTAAGGGCAATGTCCATCCAAATGCCCTTTTCAGGGCAATGGGGAGCTTAGGTTTTTTAGATTAGGTTTTTATTTGGGGGGTTGGTTGTGTGGGTGGTGGGTTTTACTGTTGGGGGGGTATTTGTATTTTTTATTTACAGGTAAAAGAGCTGATTTCTTTGGGGCAATGCCCCGCAAAAGGCCCTTTTAAGGGCTATTTGTAGTTTATTGTAGGTTAGGGTTTTTTTTATTTTGGGGGACTTTTTATTTTCATAGGGCCCTTAGATTAGGTGTAATTAGTTTAAATCTTTGATCATTTCTTTTTTATTTTTTGTAACTTAGTGTTTATTTTTTTGTGTAACTTTGTGTTTGTTATTTTTTGTAACTTAGTTTTTTGTAACTTAGTAATTTTTTAGTGTAGATTTAAATTATTTGAGTAGGGTTAGGTGTTTAAATATATAATATAGTTAATTTCATTTGTAGTTTAATGTAATTTTAGTATTAAAGTTAGGGTAGATTAATTATTAATTTAATATAGTTTAATGTAATTTTATTATAAAAGTTAGGGTAGGTTAATTAATAGTTTAATGTAGTTTAATGTAATTTTAGTATAAAAGTTAGGGTAGATTAATTATTAATTTAATATAGTTTAATGTAATTTTAAAGGTAAGTTTAAATTTATTGTAAGATAGGGATGAGTTAATATTTAATATAAAGTTAGCGGGTTGTTAGGTTTAGGAGTTAATAGGTTAATTTAGTTTATGGCGATGTGGGGGACTGGCGGTTTAGGGGTTAATAACTTTAGTTGTGGTGGGCTCCGGGAGTGGCGGAATAGGGGTTAATAACATAATGTAGGTGGCGGCGGTGTAGGGGGCAACAGATTAGGGGTTAATAAGTATAATGTAGGTGGCGGCGGTATAGGGGTGGCAGATTAGGGGTTAATAAGTATAATGTAGGTGGCGGTGGTGTAGGGGGCGGCAGATTAGGGGTTAATAAGTATAATGTAGGTGGTGGTGGGCTCCGGGAGCGGAGGAATAGGGGTTAATAACTTTATTTGAGTTGCGGTGGGCTCCGGGAGCGGCGGTTTAGGGGTTAATAACTTTATTTAGTTGCGACGGGGTCCAGGAGCGGCGGTATAGGGGTTAAACAGTTTAGTATAGTGTGGGTGCTTAGTGACAGTATACAAATACAGCTGGGAAAAAGCCGAAGAGCAGCGAGATCGATGACTGTTAGTTAACAACAGTCCGCTGCTCATCGCCCCGTACTTGGTGCGCAGCATTTTGACAGCTTTTTTGTTAAATATGAAGAATGTATTCAGGTCCGCGGCAGCGATGTTAGGCGATGTCAGGCGAGCGTATTGGTGCCGGCGAATGCAGCACAGTTGACGGCTTGATAAGTAGGCCTCATTATCTTTTTAAACAATAAAAATTCTGCAGTAGACTGTCCCTTTATTTGTCCATTCTCTAGTTAAGTGCACCCATACATATAATACATTGTTGTTTGTTTGTTTCGGCCTTTCTGGTGATACCCTATATGGGTATATAAAATAACAATAAATAGGAATTTAATATTTAAATATGGGGAAACATTTAAAAAACAATTTGGCTAAAATAATGAAAAATTAAAATAGATTGTCACGGTCGCACTTTCTATTGTCCGCTCGACTAAAGCGCCCATTTACTTATTTATCATTATTTTGCGCCTGAAGAGAACGCAAAGTTCTCCTACAACTATGTGCATGGGAGTTCTCCATAAGTAGTGTGGAGAACAGTATTTTCCCTTTGAGCTTGGGTCGATTGAAGATGGAATATTTTCTATTGTTGGCAACTATTTCAGTGGCATGGCGCCTTAAAAGGCCACCAATCTACAAGCGCTATCCAGAGTGCTGAATCAAAAATAGGCCAGCTAATTAGCTTAGATTCCTTCTTTTTCAAATAAAGATAGCAAGAGAACAAAGAAAAATTGATAATAGGAGTAAATTCCAAAGTTGCTTAATATTGCATGCTCTATCTAAATCATGAACGAAAAAATGTGGGTTTAATATCTCTTTAAGTTTAAAATTGGAATATGATTTATCTCAAGGTGTTAATAACTAAATGACTCTTGGTTAAACTAAAGATGATAAAATTACACTTTACACACAGATGTTTGCTAGCTGGAGTATACCTTCATTAAATGGGAATACAAATTGTACCAGTCTGCTGTTTAATAGTGAGTTTATTGTAAACAACTGAGGCTGGATTCCGCTAACATTTAGCACTTCCAAAGGGGCCGTGACCCCATATACCTCTGAATAAGACATACTCTAAAATTCATAGCTTTTATATAACTGTAGAAAAATTATTCATGTTTTAAAACCCACTAAGAATTCGCTTGAGGCAGAAACCTTTAAGTTTTCAAAAGCTGTTTGCTTCACTTGTAAGAATTGCCATTTGGGCTTCTAAAGAAAATCACCTTCTTCGGCCAGACTTCAGTATGTGCTAACGGTGGAAGAGAGCTTGTCTGTTTCTGCTCATTCACGCATACAGTAATATAGAGAACTTACTAATAAATCTTTATCTCCAGCTATGAAAGATTCCCTATCTATCCTATTGCTATCAGCCAATAAAATCTGTTTTCCTATTAAAGGGACATTCTGGTCAAAATTGAAATGCACATAGATGAATTACATCTTTGAATAGAAACATGCATGTGCATGTGAAGCATAGCTAGATATTCTCAGTGCACCAGCATTTTAATTACTGCAGCTGCTCAGATCACCAGTGGGGCTTGTATTGTGTCAGCAATTAACAAATTGAGTCATTACCAGATGGTACAAGCACCTTAGACTCTCTGAGCAAGTGTTGTGTTTAAAATGCTGGTGCACGGTACATACTTAAAGGGACAGTCTAGTCAAAATTAAACTTTCATGATTCAGATAGGACATGCAACTTTAAATAACTGTCCAATTTACTTTTATTATCAAATTTGCTTTGTTCTCTTGCTATTCTTTGTTAAAAGCTTAACCTAGGTAGGTTCAAATTGATTTCTAAACCATTGAAGGCCGCCACTTATCTCAGTGCATTTTGATTTTTTTACAGTTAGACACTGCTAGTTCATGTGTGCCATATAGATACACATTGTGCTCACTCCCATGGAGTTATTTCTGAGTCAGCACTTATTGGCTAAAATGTAAGTTTATCAAAAGAACTGAGATAAGGGGACAGTCTGCAGAGGTTTAGATACAAGGTAATAACAGAGGTAAAAAGTGTATTTGTAATGCTCGTGGGATATTCCACTATCACACTGAACTCGGCCAGTAGTCTTGTTATCCCGGCGTCGAGCTGGGAATGATAGGGAATATCCAAGAACAGAAAAAGTTTGCAAGATGAGGTAAGCGGCACGCACCACAGGCAGGATAGTCCTCAGCGGCAACAGGCAGTTCAAGGGTAAACCACCAGAAAGGTAAGGCAGGCAGGGTTCGGCAACAGCAAGGCAGTCCAGAGGTAAACCACTAGGATGGTCAGGCAGGCAGGGTTCGGTAACAGTAAGGCAGTCCAGAGGTAAACCACTAGGATGGTCAGGCAGGCAGGGTTTGGCAACAGTAAGGCAATCCAGAGCAATAGGGGTTAATCAAGCAGAGTAGTCAGACAGGCAGGGTTCAGCAACAGTATATCAATCAAGCAGTTAAGGGGTAAACAGGCAGAGAGGTCAGACAAGCAGAGTACAACAGCAGTATATCAATCCAGCAGTTAAGGGGTAAACAGGCAGAGTAGTCAGACAGGCAGAGTTCAGCAGCAGTATATCAATCCAGCAGTTAAGGGGTAAACAGGCAGAGTAGTCAGACAGGCAAAGTTCAGCAGCAGTATATCAATCCAGCAGTTAAGGGGTAAACAGGCAGAGTGGTCAGACAAACAGGGGTCAGCAACAATATAACAGTCCAGCATAAGAATCAATAACACCCAGGAGAACAGTAAGTAACACCTATACTTGGGCAGTGATAGGTAGCAATAGGGTAACTTACAAAGGTGCAGGATTCGGGCCACAGGAGATCCTGACCGGCTTCTAAACGGAGGGAGCGTGCAGCGATGACGTCACCGCCGCACGCAGACAGAAGCCGACTCCCCCTAGGCAACGAGCAGCAGGCGCCACGTCCCTAGCAACAGCTGGAGCAGTGCGGCGCAACAGTATTAATATAAAAGTGTTGGTTATGCAAAACTGGGGAATGGGTAATAAAGGGATTATCTATCTTTTTAAACAATAGAAATGTTTAAGTAGATTGTCCATTTAAATACACTTTTGAAACAGCTACAGCTTTTATTAGAATGATTTTTGCTAATACATGTATATTACAAAAATGCCAATATTCAAAACTGAAATGCATTTATGTGGATTCTAGTTTTGGCTGTCCCTATAAACCCCCATACATCTGGTATAGGGGCACTGAAAAAAATGCCCCTAAAATCATATTGTTCATTTTTTTTTTTCCATGTGCATAACATATACCTCCAAACATTTACTAACTAGAGAATAACTGGGACAGGGAGGATGAAGACTGAGTTAGGGAGATCCGCAGGTGGAGGAGACACATTGCATTGCGGAAGTAGGTAGAATATTAGGCTGAGTGCATGTTGGGTGCTTGGTTGCACTGTCCTCCGCAAGAGTGTGACTTTTACAAAGTCCTGGAGAGCTGTTGGAGGGATGGCGTGCAGAACTCTCAAACAGAAAAAAATCACAAACCACAGGAGAGTTGGGTGCTCGTTTAATATACCTGTCCATTATTTTATTTATTTTTTTGCACACAATTTTGTTTCAGCAAATATTTTTCTTTTTTCCAAAATGTTTTCAAAATAATATAAAAAAATATTTGTACGAAAATAATTTGTAAAAATGATCATTACCATAGTTCAAAATGAATGAAGTAAACTGAAATGCGCTTCTTCAACATTCTCTCCCTTTCTCAGATGTGTGTTTGTGTGTATGCACATGTGTGTAAACCTGCATGTGTGTGTGTCTGTGTCTAATGTGTGTGACTGCAAGCTTGTGTATGTGTCTACTTGTGCGTGTATGCATGTGTATCTGTGTATGCTTTTGTGTGTCTGCATGTGTGCACATGTATGTGTGTGTATTAGTATGTGTGCTTGTGCACATATGTGTTTATGCCTGTGTGCCTGTATGTGTTTATGTGTCTATTTGTGTGTGTTTGAGTATGCATGTGTCTGCATGTGTGTCAGTGTATGCTATTGTGTGTGTGTATTAGTATGTGTGCTTGTGCACATGTGTGTTTATGTGTGTGTGCCTGTATGTGTGTATGTGTCTAAACATATAAACATATTACTATACATATGTACACACACATTTGCAAGTACATTTCATATAATAAGTTGCTACCATTCTATAACCCCTTGTTCACTATCAAAACCAGATACACTTCACCCACTCCATGTTGGGGATAGGATCACACATATATAATGACATTCCCCTCCAATCTCATGAGTATAATCCCTGGCTTCCAATCTAAGTAATGGCCACACATACCACAGGTTTCCATTCCTAAGGAATGAAGGGAGTGTATGAAAGTTATTCCATTTCTATGAAGAGTCAGCTCAGGTTTACAGATACAATTAATGGCATAATTCTGGAGTGCAGATTTAATGTTCTAATCAGCAACAAAGACAATGGCAGAGCATTTAGGATGTGAGAAGGATACTTAAGATTGCGTGAATACAGCCAATTAGCAGTGAGGAAGTAGAAGAATCTATTTATTTAGTGCCAGGAGCTGTAGCTTTCAGTAAGTCCATGGATGACTCAGCTGTCATGGCACCAATGCAGTTTAATTGTAAACTGTGCTAAGGGATATGAGCTCTTGCTACAGAAATAGTTATTACTGTATGCCTGTCACAAGGGCAGTGTCAAGGAGCAGAGAGTATAAATTATCTCTCACAAATGAGGGAGAGCTGTGATGTGACACACATATTATATGCAGACATCCCAACCTGCAAAAACTCATTTCAGGGAGGTGGCTCCTCCTGCTACTGTGCCGCCACCCCCCCCCCTCCCAGTTATATATTGGACACCTTGAAACCCTAAATAAAATAGACTTTTCATTAAAGTAGCTTCCCACTAAAGTCACATTAAAAAAAAGTAGCTTTATTGCACAACCACATACAACAAACTTATTTTCCAGTGATCGTACGCTTGTTGAGTGCTCAAATATTTTAGAATACGAAGTTTAATTACGTGCAGTAAATAAGGTAGTATTTGTGTTTTTATTTTTTTTAAATCAGTGGGGGCTTTTTGGTTACTGATGCATGCTTTGAGGGTTCTATAACGTCCTAGCAACTAAAGGCATTCTTTAAAGAAACACTTTTCAGGATTTGGGCCACATTGGATCATGGTAATTGGAGTTTCTGGGAGATTGCATTCCATTTGCTGGAATCAGGGAGCCGCTATTACAATCAGGGAGACTCCCATAATTTACTAGTCTGTAGAGAACAGCTACAGGTCTAGCCCACTGCATTTTCATACTAGTCTCGGAATGGAAATAGAAATGTAATTATTTATTTATTATTTTGACACTTAAAGGGACACAAAACCCAACATTTTTCTGCCATGATTTATGTAGAACATACCATTTAAAACAACTTTCCACTTTACTTCTATTATCAAAATGGCTTCATTCTCTTGATACCATTTGTTGAAGGAGCAGCAATGCACTACTGGTTTCTAACTGAACACATGGGTGAGCCAATGACAATGGTATATCTATGCAGCTACCAATCAGCAGCTAAAACCTAGGTGCTTTGCTGCTCCAGAGCTTTCCAAGATAAACCTTTCAGATAAACCTTTTCAGGATAACAAGAGAAGGAAGCACATTAAATAATAAAAGTAAACTGGTAAGTTGTTTTATGTGTCTGTCTTTTATGCCACATTGCATGCTCAGTGAGTGCCAGTGAACACCTAGGCCACCATGTATCATGCACTGGCAGACAGGGATCCCAGCCACATTTATTATTGCACAAGAAAATCTTGTGCAGCTCCACCCTCTCTTTCAAGCAACCAGTAGTCTGAGTGCAGGGCCTGTCAATCATCCTAGAATGAAGCATCTGTCAAGTTCTCGATGCTGAATCGACAGCTTGAAAAATGGAGCTAAAAATATAAACAGCACTTACTACAAATGTGAATCCAGTCAGCATACTCTGTAGTAGAAATAGATTTATACCAGAAAACACTAATGTTTTAAATAGCAGCATATTGCAATTTTGTTTTCTATTGTGTGATTTATTATATTTTTTATGTAATAGTGATGTGCATTTGGATCTTTCATGAGGATGCAGAACTAAGCAACAGCTTGTGCCCTTCAGATATTTTCGTTAGCGGATTGATTCTTGTAAAAGGTCCCCCCTGTAACATCTGGATTTGCACAGATCTTAGTGTGGGGATCTTTTACAGGAATCAATCTGGTTACAAAAATATCCGATGGGCACGAGCTGCTGCTTAGTTCCGCATTCGGATCCTCACAAAGGATTCAAATGCACATCCTTATTATATATCCTATTATATAAAAGGCCAAGTGTGTTTGTCCGAAGCTGTCATGCGCAGTAGAGACAGCACGAGGACAAACACACCTGGCCTTTGAATCCCTACCTGATCTGCGGCAGAAGTAGGCGTGGCCGGACGTTAAGGGGGCGTGGTCGGCACGAAGGCCCATGAAAGGGGCGTGGTCGGGTGTAAAATGGGGCGTGGTCGGTCGCGGTCGCTCACGCAAGATAGAGGGGATAGAGAGAGGGAGAGATAGAGAGAGAGAGCACAAAAGAGAGGGGGGAGAGAGCACAAAATAGAGGGGGGAGAGAGCACAAAAGAGAGGGGGGGAGAGAGCACAAAAGAGAGGGGGAGAGAGAGCACAAAATAGAGGGGGGGGAGAAAGCACAAAAGAGAAGGGGGAGAGAGCACAAAAGAGAGGGGGGGATAGAGCGCAAAAGAGAGGGGGAGAGAGCACAAAAGAGAGGGGGGAGAGAGAGCGCAAAAGAGAGGGGGGAGAGAGAGCTCAAAAGAGAGGGGGAGAGAGAGAGCACAAAAGAGAGGGGGAGAGAGAGAGCACAAAAGAGAGGGGGAGAAAGCGCAAAAGAGGGGGGAGAGAGCGCAAAAGAGAGGGGGGAGAGAGCGCAAAAGAGATGGGGGAGAGAGAGCGCAAAAGAGAGGGGGGAGAGAGAGAGCGCAAAAGAGAGGGGGAGAGAGAGAGCGCAAAAGTAAAGGGGGAGAGAGCTCAAAAGAGAGGGGGAGAGAGCTGAAAAAAAAAGAGAGGGGGAGAAAGAGAGCAGAAGAGGGGGGATAAAGAGAGGGAGATAGACAGCAAAAGAGAGGGGGAGAGTGCACAAAAGAGAGGGGGGAGAGCGCAAAAGAGAGGGGGGTGGAGAACGCAAAAGAGAGGGGTGAGAAAGAGAGCGCAAAAGAGGGGGGAAGAGCGCAAAAGAGAGGGGGAGAGAGCGCAAATGAGAGGGGGGAGAGAGCGCAAAAGAGAGGGGGGGAGAGAGCGCAAAAGAGAGGGGGAGAGAGCGCAAAAGAGAAGGGGGAGAGAGAGAGCAGAAGAGGGGGATAAAGAGAGGGAGAGAGACAGCAAAAGAGAGGGGGGAGAGAGAGTGCAAAAGAGATGGGGAGAAAGAGAGCGCAAAAAGAGAGGGGGAAGAGCGCAAAAGAGAGGGGGAGAGAGAGCTCAAAAGAGAGGGGGAGAGAGAGCGCAAAAGAGAGGGGAGAGAGAGCACAAAAGAGAGGGGAGAGAGAGAGCACAAAAGAGAGGGGGAGAGAAAGAGAGCAAAAGAGAGGGGGGAGAGAAAGAGAGCAAAAGAGAGGGGGGAGAGAGAGCGCAAAAGAGAGGGGAGAGAGAGAGCGCAGAAGAGAGGGGAGAGAGAAGGGGGAGAGAAAGAGAGCAAAAGAGAGGGGGAGGGAGAGAGCGCAAAAGAGAGGGGGAGAGAGAGCGCAAAATAGAGGGGGAGAGAGAAAGCGCAAAAGAGAGTGGGAAGAGAGAGCGCAAAAGAGAGGGGAGAGAGAGCACAAAAGAGAGTGGAGCGAGAGAGAGCACAAAAGAGAGGGGGAGAGAGCAAAAGAGAGAGGGGAGAGAGAGCGCAAAAGAGAGGGGAGAGAGAGAGCACAGAAGAGAGGGGAGAGAGAAGGGGGAGAGAGCACAAAAGAGAGGGGGAGGGAGAGAGCGCAAAAGAGAGGGGGAGAGAGAGCGCAAAAGAGAGGGGGAGAGAGAGAGCGCAAAAGAGAGGGGGGAGAGAGAGCGCAAAAGAGAGGGGAGAGAGAGCACAAAAGAGAGGGGGAGAGAGAGAGCACAAAAGAGAGGGGGAGAGAGAGAGCAAAAGAGAGGGGGGAGAGAGAGCGCAAAAGAGAGGGGAGAGAGCGCAAAAGAGAGGGGGAGAGAGAGAGAGCGCAAAAGAGAGGGGGAAGAGAGAGCGCAAAAGAGAGGGGAGAGAGAGCACAAAAGAGAGGGGAGAGAGAGAGAGCACAAAAGAGAGGGGGGAGAGAGAGCGCAAAAGAGAGGGGAGAGAGAGAGCACAGAAGAGAGGGGAGAGAGAAGGGGGAGAGAGCGCAAAAGAGAGGGGGAGGGAGAGAGCGCAAAAGAGAGGGGGAGAGAGAGCGCAAAAGAGAGGGGGAGAGAGAGCGCAAAAGAGAGGGGGAGAGAGAGAGCGCAAAAGAGAGGGGGGAGAGAGAGCGCAAAAGAGAGGGGAGAGAGAGCACAAAAGAGAGGGGAGAGAGAGCAAAAGAGAGGGGGAGAGAGAGCGCAAAAGAGAGGGGAGAGAGAGAGTGCAGAAGAGAGGGGAGAGAGAAGGGGGAGAGAGCGCAAAAGAGAGGGGGAGGGAGAGAGCGCAAAAGAGAGGGGGAGAGAGAGCGCCAAAGAGAGGGGGAGAGAGCGCAAAAGAGAGGGGAGAGAGAGAGCGCAAAAGAGAGGAAGAAAGAGAGTGCAAAAGAGAGGGGGGGGGAAAGAGAGCGCAAAAGAGAGGGGGGAAGAGCGCAAAAGAGAGGGGGAGAGAGAGAGAGCAAAAGAGAGGGGGGAGAGAGAGCGCAAAAGAGAGGGGAGAGAGAGAGCGCAGAAGAGAGGGGAGAGAGAAGGGGAGAGAGCGCAAAAGAGAGGGGGAGAGAGAAAGCGCAAAAGAGAGTGGGAAGAGAGAGCGCAAAAGAGAGGGGAGAGAGAGCACAAAAGAGAGTGGAGCGAGAGAGAGCACAAAAGAGAGGGGGAGAGAGAGAGAGCAAAAGAGAGAGGGGAGAGAGAGCGCAAAAGAGAGGGGAGAGAGAGAGCACAGAAGAGAGGGGAGAGAGAAGGGGGAGAGGAGAGAGAGCGCAAAAGAGAGGGGGAGGGAGAGAGCGCAAAAGAGAGGGGGAGAGAGAGCGCAAAAGAGAGGGGGAGAGAGAGAGCGCAAAAGAGAGGGGGGAGAGAGAGCGCAAAAGAGAGGGGAGAGAGAGCAAAAAAGAGAGGGGAGAGAGAGAGAGCACAAAAGAGAGGGGGGAGAGAGAGAGAGCAAAAGAGAGGGGGGAGAGAGAGCGCAAAAGAGAGGGGAGAGAGCGCAAAAGAGAGGGGGAGAGAGAGAGCGCAAAAGAGAGGGGGAAGAGAGAGCGCAAAAGAGAGGGGAGAGAGAGCACAAAAGAGAGGGGAGAGAGAGAGAGCACAAAAGAGAGGGGAGAGAGAGCACAAAAGAGAGGGGAGAGAGAGAGAGCAAAAGAGAGGGGGAGAGAGAGCGCAAAAGAGAGGGGAGAGAGAGAGTGCAGAAGAGAGGGGAGAGAGAAGGGGGAGAGAGCGCAAAAGAGAGGGGGAGGGAGAGAGCGCAAAAGAGAGGGGGAGAGAGAGCGCCAAAGAGAGGGGGAGAGAGCGCAAAAGAGAGGGGAGAGAGAGAGCGCAAAAGAGAGGAAGAGAGAGAGAGAGTGCAAAAGAGAGGGGGGGAGAAAGAGAGCGCAAAAGAGAGGGGGGAAGAGCGCAAAAGAGAGGGGGAGAGAGAGCGCAAAAGAGAGGGGGAGAGAGAGCGCAAAAGAGAGGGGAGAGAGCACAAAAGAGAGGGGAGAGAGAGAGAGCACAAAAGAGAGGGGGAGAGAGAGAGAGCAAAAGAGAGGGGGGAGAGAGAGCGCAAAAGAGAGGGGAGAGAGAGAGCGCAGAAGAGAGGGGAGAGAGAAGGGGAGAGAGCGCAAAAGAGAGGGGGAGAGAGAAAGCGCAAAAGAGAGTGGGAAGAGAGAGCGCAAAAGAGAGGGGAGAGAGAGCACAAAAGAGAGTGGAGCGAGAGAGAGCACAAAAGAGAGGGGGAGAGAGAGAGAGCAAAAGAGAGAGGGGAGAGAGAGCGCAAAAGAGAGGGGAGAGAGAGAGCACAGAAGAGAGGGGAGAGAGAAGGGGAGAGAGCGCAGAAGAGAGGGGGAGGGAGAGAGCGCAAAAGAGAGGGGGAGAGAGAGCGCAAAAGAGAGGGGGAGAGAGAGAGCGCAAAAGAGAGGGGGGAGAGAGAGCGCAAAAGAGAGGGTAGAGAGAGCAAAAAAGAGAGGGGAGAGAGAGAGAGCACAAAAGAGAGGGGGAGAGAGAGAGAGCAAAAGAGAGGGGGGAGAGAGAGCACAAAAGAGAGGGGAGAGAGCGCAAAAGAGAGGGGGAGAGAGAGAGCGCAAAAGAGAGGGGGAAGAGAGAGCGCAAAAGAGAGGGGAGAGAGAGCACAAAAGAGAGGGGAGAGAGAGAGAGCACAAAAGAGAGGGGGAGAGAGAGAGAGCAAAAGAGAGGGGGGAGAGAGAGCGCAAAAGAGAGGGGAGAGAGAGAGCACAGAAGAGAGGGGAGAGAGAAGGGGGAGAGAGCGCAAAAGAGAGGGGGAGGGAGAGAGCGCAAAAGAGAGGGGGAGAGAGAGCGCAAAAGAGAGGGGGAGAGAGAGCGCAAAAGAGAGGGGGAGAGAGAGAGCGCAAAAGAGAGGGGGGAGAGAGAGCGCAAAAGAGAGGGGAGAGAGAGCACAAAAGAGAGGGGAGAGAGAGAGAGCAAAAGAGAGGGGGAGAGAGAGCGCAAAAGAGAGGGGAGAGAGAGAGCGCAGAAGAGAGGGGGAGAGAGAGCGCAAAAGAGAGGGGGAGAGAGAGAGCGCAAAAGAGAGGGGGGAGAGAGAGAGCACAAAAGAGAGGGGGGGAGAGAGAGCGCAAAAGAGAGGGGGAGAGAGCTCAGAAGAGAGGGGGAGATAGCGCAAAAGAGAGGGGGAGAGAGCGCAAAAGAGAGGGGGAGAGAGAGAGCAAAAGAGAGGGAGGAGAGAGAGAGAGCAAAAGAGAGGGGGAGGGAGAGAGCGCAAGGGGTGGGACCGCTGTACTGCAAAAAATGGCCCGTGTGAACGGGCTTTAGGACTAGTTTATTATATTTGTGTTATTTTCAGTTTAAAAATGTATTTCCTTTAAATGGATATGAAAATCAAATGTTTTCTTTCATGATTCAGAAAGAGCATGCAGTTTTAAACAACTTTCTAATTTACTTCTATAATCACATTTTCTTCGTACTCTTTGTATCTTTTGTTGAAAAGCATGGCGTAAGCTCTTATTTATCCACCAATCAGCAAGCGCTAGCCAGGTGCTGATCTGAAAATGGGCCAGCTCCTAAGCTTACATTCTTGCTTTTCAAATAAAGATACCAAGAGAACAACAAACATTTGATAATAGGAGTAAATTAGAAAGTTGCTTAAAATGTCATGCTCTACCTGAATCATGAAAGAAAAAAAAATTGGGTTTCATATCCCTTTTTTTTTTTTAACAGACTTCAAAGGAAAAGAGTGATCAGTTTAAAATAGATTGGAGCTACTACTTTTCAAGCTAAATAGAAAAGGTTCTGACTCCTAAAATAGATCTGTAAAACGGCAGACAAGTGGTTAAAGTGTATATAGGTGTAGTGATGACTGATGATACAGCACAAGTATTGTAAGCATACAGCTACCCAGAATCCCTAGCTGCAGAGCGCACTGAGTAAGGTGGGAAAACAGGTTTTTTTGTGTTGTTTGAGATATGTAACTGAGTTTTATCATGGTTTCGGTTTAAGACATATGTAGTTACATTTAAAGGGATATAAAACCCAACATTTTTCTTTCATGATTCAGATAGGGCATGCAATTTTAAGCAACTTTCTAATTTACTACTATTATCAATTTTACTTTGTTCTTTTGGTATCCTTAGTTGAAACACAAGGACATATGATTAGGAGCTGGTGTTCTGTCGAAAACTCCAAGACATCAAGAACTCCAAGATTACTACATCACTTCCGGTGATTCCATACATCTGATTGGTTGAGCATCCTGTCACTTACAGACACACTGACCAATCAGCTGGGCACTGCAATAGCCTATTTCACTATCTATTTTGCCTCTGCCTTCGGGGTTCAAGAGTGGTGAAGCCCCCCTTGTAAACCTCAATCCCCAAGGTTCACTTGGGGTGGATGCCAGAGGATCGGCGGTGCGACCTCCAGACAGAGACAAAACAAAAAGGGAAAAGTTGAAGTCACCGGAAGTGACGTAATCTTGGAGTTCTTGATGTGTTGGAGTTTTCTACAGAACACCGGCCCATTTGTAGAGCACTATATGGCATCAGTTTAGCAAGAATGGTATCCATTTGCAAGAACACTAGATGGCAGCACTATTTCCTGTAGTGTTCGAGATGTCTACCTAGGTATCTCTATAAATTGGAAAGTTGTTTAAAATTGTATGCTCTTTCTGAATCATGAAAGTAAATGTTTGGGTTGCATGCCCCTTTAAACTTCATTATCACCAAAAAGCATTTGACTGTACAATAAAACTAGTATAATCCACAACATACTCGACACACCTAAATCAATAAAACATAAAAGACCTGAGTTATCATCAGGCAGGCAGACAAGTTTACTACATTAATTATTGCACAAGCAGACGTACACAACTGCGCACAATGTGCAGTGATGCCCCCTGCTGTTGCACAATTAATCAGAGGAACTTACTCCAAAAAGCTTACAGTCAAAAATATGTGCTTCTATGTTTGTTGCATCAGCAGCTACATTTCCCCTCTGATTGGGCAACCCTGGTTTTGTTGATTTCAGTGCACTTGTATCTAATGCATGTCTCTTGCAATGCAAATCTGATGTGTGACATCATAGGTAGCAGTTGGAGCATACTTAAGTGTGCATCAGGGCCAACCTTACCATTTGCGGGGCCCTGGGCAAGATACATTTGTGGGCCACTCAGCCAAATGCCCTTATTCCCTTCGCCTTTATGCCCTGCCCCTTGTATAGCCCACCCCTGTGCCAACATTCAGTGATACCTATATAAAGAATAGCTCAAAATATTAGACCTCCTGGTACCATAAACACTTCTCATAAACTAAATACAGCATATAATTGCACCATCTCATAACCTCATCGCTAACCATGAGGATGGCCCCCAAAGGGCGGGCGCTGGGCGGTTGCCCCTCTCGCCCTGCCCAAAGGGCACGCCTGGTGTGCATGATGTATATATATATAATTTTATTTTGCACTTTTGCTTTAATTATGTGTTTAACAGAAATAGTTAAAGTTAGCGCCAGAGCAACATTGCACTGCTGGGACTTAGCCGAACACGTCTAGTGAGCCTATGACAAAAGGCATATGTGTGTAACCACTAATCACCAGCTAGCTCCCAGTAGAGCATCACTGCGTCTGTGCCTACATAAATATGCATTTCAACAAAGGATATGAAGAGAAAGAAGTACATTTGATCATATAAGTACATTGAAAAGTCTGTTAAAATTGCACCCTTTCATTTTTTTGTCCTGGCACGTCCTTGGTCGTTAAGGGGTTAAAAAGATAGATAATCTGTTTATTAACCATTCCTCCGTTTTGCATAACTAACACTGTTATATTAATATACTTTTTACCTCTATGATTACCTTGTATCTAACCCTTATCAGACTGCCCCCTTATGTCAATACTTTTTATAGACTTGCATTTTAGCCAATCAGTGCTGAGTCAAGAATAACTCCACAGGAGTGAGCACAATGCTATCTGTATGGCAAATGTGAACGAGCAGGGTCTTGCTGTGAATAGCTATAAAAATGGCCTGAGAGGGCTTAGAAACGGGCAGAGATTTAGAGGTTTAAAGGTTATAAAGTATATTAAAGGACCAGTCAACACAGTAGATTTGCATAATCAACAAATGCAAGATAACAAGACAATGCAATAGCACTTAGTCTGAACTTTAAATGAGTAGTATATTTTTTTTCTGACAATTTTAAAAGTTATGTCTTTTTCTTCTCCCCCTGTACCATGTGACAGCCATTAGCCAATCACAAATGCATACACACTTATTCTTGCACATGCTCAGTAGGAGCTGGGGACTGAAAAAGTTTAAATATATAAAGACTGCGCACATTTAGTTAATGGAAGTAAATTGGAAAGTTGTTTAAAATGGCATGCTCTATCTGAATAATGAAAGTTTAATTTTGATTGAGTGTCCCTTTAATATAGCAATGTTGGTTGTGCAAAGCTGGGGAATGGTTAATATAGGAGTTATCTATATTTTAAAACAATAAAATTTATGGAGTAGACTGTCCCTTTAAATTATTTCACGACCATACACTATATAAGTCAAAAGCATGGTTTATGTTTCACAGAACCAGTATATCTTTATCTGTTACTATATTACAGATCATTTGGTGTTATGTCCGATATTTAGTGCCATAAGGCGCAGTATAAATTTGTGCTTACAAACTGTTTGCTATTTCATGAGAAGATGGAGCTGATTACTGTTGACAAATTGAAATACTACATATTTTCATGTCCCCTGAGATCTATTCACGCTGAAAGGAAATTGTTTTAAACTCATTTTTAGTGTCTCATTTTTAGGCCTTGTCAGCAAGTGATTGATAAATTAGTTTTTGATGAGATGAGGAAATAAAGATGTATGTCTATTAAATGTGTAAAACATTTGCACTGAATATTTATAAAATAATTTCCCTTGCATTAAAGGGACATTAAACACTAAATAGATGCTAAATAGAATGATGCATTTAAAGAAATTAGATTAGTCTGAGAAAAACCACATAGATGTATTTTTTTACATTTTATTAGTTGTTTAAATATTGACAAAATAAGTGTAAAGTTTTAATGTCTATAAAACAATGGGAGCTGCCATGTTGAACCTTAGGTTACCTGCCAATTGGAAACAGTTATAAATAGGTCACTAGAGTGTGCAGCCAATGGGTGTGTGGAATATAACAGTGTTCTGCACTTCTATTTCTAACAGGAACTGAAAAGCTCACAATTTGAGAATGGAATTACAGGAAAAGGGGACAAAATAAGTAATGAGTGTTTTTATATATACGATTTATCATTTTATATTACCATCTCAAAGTGTTTAATGTCCCTTTAATATGGCACATATAACTAACACTTACACACACACAGAGACATCCTAACTCTCCCTAAAGTTTAGGGAGTCTCCTGATTGTAATAGCGGCTCCCTGATGCCAGCAAATGGAATGCAATCTCCCTGAAACTCCAAGTACCATGATCCAATGTGGCCCAAATCCGGAAAAGTGTTTCTTTAAGGAATGCGTTTAGTTGCTGGGACGTTATAGAACCCTCAAAGCATGCATCAGTAACCAAAAAGCCCCCACTGATTCTAATAAATAAAAACACAAATACTACCTTATTTACTGCACGTAATTAAACTTTGTATTCTAAAATATTTAAGCATTCAACAAGCGTACGATCACTGGAAAATAGGTTTATTGTGTGTGGTTGTGCAATAAAGCTACTTTTTTTTTTTTTAATGTGAATTTAGTGGGAAGCTACTTTTTATGATAAGTCTCTATCTTATTTATGGTTTCAAGGTGTCAAATATATACCTGGGAGGGGGGGGGGGCGGTGGCGCTGCAGTAGCGGGTGAACTCACCTCCCTGAAATGAGTTTTTGCAGGTTGGGATGTCTGCACACACACCCATACTGTATATACAGAAAAATTAGAAAAATCTCACTAACTTCCCCTCCATTGAAATCACTCAGATATGCACACTTGGCTTGTTCTGTTGCATTAACCTTCACACAAGCAGTACTTACGCCCTATAGGGCTCGATTTATCAAGCCATGGCGGACAGGGGTGTACATATGCGCCCTCGTAGCCATCCCAGCTCACCGCTGGCAGTATTCAGCATTGCACACAAGCTCTGCAACACCGCCCCCTGCCCGCACACAGCCAGTCACGTGCGGGCAGAAGCTGTCAATCTCCCTGGTCGGATGAGACCGGGGAGATTGAAATTCTCCAAGCGGTGAAGAAGAAGCTAGGAAGCCGGTCTGATGACTGCTGCTTCATAAATACTGACTGCAAGTTCACTGGTGAGAACCTGCAGTCGTAGCGAGGCGAAGGGCTTGATAAATCGAGCCCTTAGTGTCAATGGGAATCGATAGTTCTGGAGTCATTGTGCTCGTATTACAAGTCATTGGTGCACTCCTGGGCAATCTGAAACACTGTTTTCTACTTTTGCACTGTTAAAAAAACAGGTATTAACTATCACTTGCTATTTTGCATTCACAAACATGGAAAGTACAGGACAAAGAACTTAACCAACAACTCAACAAGTTGAGTGGAACTTCTGCACTCCATCAGCTTTGTGCTAGAGCGTTATCTGACATGAATTTTCATTCGAGCCCTCATAGAAATCTATTCTCTGAGGGAAATTTGATACCTGTGCTATCCAACATGAATATGGTTTGCGCTCCAGACCTGTTTATACTTCATGTTTATGCTTCATACCACTTGCATTTTTGCAAGAGACTTGTAAACTGGCCCTTAAAGTTTTAAAATTGAACTCCTCTACCTCACAAAAATCAATAATGTTAATATGTTAATATAACAATGAAAGAGATTATTTGAGGGAGTAGTTTAAAATTTCAGATTTTCACAGCTGCGAGGCCTAAAGAGGATCCAGCCGCACCAAGCTAAATTTTAGGTGTGGTTGATGGCATGAAGTGGGGGGCACCCATGGGTGTCTTGGGGACTATAAACCAGGGCACCAGGGACTACTTTTAAGACTCCAGTAACTCCCTGGCAACTGGGTTTGTTGATAGCTGTGTTAAATATATCTATTTTGTGCCTAATAAAGGACATTTGCAGAAAAATATAATTCTATAATTCATTAGATCATTTTATTTTAGCACTTGTCCCTTGCTAACTACATGTTTAACCCTTGCAAAGGGTTTAGGCCTAAAACAAAAGTCCCTCTTGGGAGCCAGGGTAGATTGTAGCTCGAGAGCATGGCTGGTGAGCCAATTATAAGCCGTATAATCACTTAGCTGCCATTCATTGGTCCATATCCTGCGCAGTGTGCTGCGGCTCCTATGCGTTGACTTCGATGCAAGGAACTCTAGTGTTAAAAGGGACAGTAAAAGTCAAAATTAAACTTTCATGATTCAGATAGAGCATAACATATAAAAAAATCTCCCATTTTTACTTATTTTATCGAACGTATTAATTATGCGACCAAGTATCAGGAATGTTCATGTCCTTAGCACTGTATGGCAGCAGTGTTTCTAACAATGTATAACATTGCTATAAACATTGTTGTAAATGCTGCAGCCAGCTAAAGACATGTGCATGCTCTCGAGCCTGCCTAGCCTTACTTTATAACAAAGAATACCAATAGAATGAAGCATTTTTTTTAATGCCTGCTCTATCTATCTGAATCAGAAAAGTTTAATTTTGACTTTACCTGCCTTTTATTAAAAAAAAAAAAAAAAAAGCACTAAGGAATTCCAGAATTTTATATGTCCATTAGAATACTCCTTTAATTAAACACGGTGTACATTTATATTAAAAGTAGTCATTATTTCACATCTGTATTAACTGAAAGGGACAGGATTGACATAAAGAATAGGGTTATTTATGGTACATTACAGGGACAGTAAAGCCATAATTGGACATTCATGATTTAGACAGAGGGGCCTATCTATCAAGCTCCGTACGGAGCTTGAGGGCCCGTGTTTCTGGCGTGCCTGCAGGCTCGCCAGAAACACCAGTTATGAAGCAGCAGTCTAAACATCGCTACTCCATAACCCTGTCCGCCTGCTCTGATGAGGCGGACAGGAATCGCCGGAATTCAACCCAATCGAGTACGATCGGGTTGATTGACACCCCCCTGCTGGCGGCCGATTGGCCGCGAGTCTGCAGGGGGCGGCGTTGCACCAGCAGCTCTTGTGAGCTGCTGTTGCAATGCTGAATACAGAAAGCGTATTGCTCTCCGCATTCAGCGAGGTCTTGCGGACATTATCCGCACTGTCGGATCAGGTCCGCAAGACCTATGATAAATAGGCCTCAGAGCATACAATTTTAAGACTTTCCAATTTACTTCTATTTAATTTGCTTCCTTCTCTTGTTATCCTTTGCTGAAAGGTTTATTTAGGTAACCTCAGGAGCAGCAAATAACCAGGTTCTAGCTGCTGATTGGTGGCTGCATATACAGTATATACCGATTGTCATTGGCTCACCCATCTGTTCAGTTAGAAACCAGTACTGCACTGCTGCTCATTCAATAAATGATACCAAGAGAATGAAATAAATTAGATAATAGAAGTAAACTGGAAAGTTGTTAAAAATTATACAGTCGTATGCAAAAGTTTAGGCACCCCTGACAATTTCCTTGATTTTAATTTCTAAATAATTGGGTGTTTGGATCAGCAGTTTCATTTTGATCTATCAAATAACTGAAGGACACAGTAATATTTCAGTAAACATAAAAACATAGAATTTGACGGTAGATAAGAACCAAAAAGTCTACCCATATTACGTGTTACTTTTTCCTTAGGATAGTCTTATGCATGTCCCAGGCATTTTTAAATTCCTTTACAGTCTTTGTGTTTACCACCTCAAATGGAAGTTTATTCCATGAATCCACCACCCTTTCTGTAATAAAATGCTTCCTCAAATTTCTCCTGAATCTGCTACCCTCTAACTTTAGATTGTAAAACCCTTGTTTTGGCATTTATTTTTTTGTGAAAAATGCTTTCAGCTTCTATTTTATTAAGTCCCTTCATATATTTGAAGGTTTCTATCATGTCACCTTTTTCCCTTCTATCCTCTAACTGTACATGTTTAGATCATAGAGTCTTTCTTTGTACGTTTTATATTTTAGACCATGTACCATTTTAGTAGCCCTCCTTTGGACAGCTTCTAGTTTATTATCTCTTTCTGAAGATATGGTCTCCAGAACTGTACACAGTATTCCATATTTGGTCTAACTAATGATCTGTAAAGTGGCATAAGAACCTTGCTATTTCTGCTACTAAAACCTCTTCCAATGCAACCAAGCATTTGACTGGCCTTGCTGGCTGCACTGCGACATTGTGTACCAAATTTTAAATCATCTGAAATAATAATTCCCAAATCCATTTCTTCTTTAATTACAGTCAGTAATGTACCATTGAGACTATAATTGGCCTTTGGGTTTTTGGATCCTATATGCATAATTTTGCTCTTGGTAATATTAAATTTCAGATCCCATTTCAGATCCCAGTAGTAAATGAGGTTTATTGGATTAACAAAAAATGTGCAATATGCATCAAAACAAAATTAGACAGGTGCATAAATTTGGGCACCCCAACAGAAATATTGCATCAATATTTAGTAGAGCCTCCTTTAGCAGAAATAACAGCCTATAGATGCTTCCTATAGCCTGTAATGAGTGTCTGGATTCTGGATGAAGGTATTTTGGACCATTCCTCCTTGCAAAACATCTCCAGTTCAAGAAGGGTAGAAACCCTATGTAAAGAGCTTGGACTAGTCGAAACACTGGGACAGGCTCTAGCGCTCTTGCATTTGGGGGTGGACTTGCTCCCTAGCACTAAACGAAACCTACTTATCTACATGCTCATTTCCACCAAAATACTAATAGCCAGAAACTGGAAGAAAAGTCAGGCCCCCAAGTGGCGAGGAGTAGTAGAATGTGTGAATTACATAAGAAGCATGGAAACCTATGTTTATGGCGAACGCAAGAAATGGACTGATTTCTGTCTCATTTGGGAACCCTGGGACGCTTACATGTCCAGTTAAATCCACCACTAGACTACATAACCTTAGACGTAGCCGATATACCCTTACAGATCTTATCCGAGGCCCTACTAGCCGAGGAAGCCAGACACGGGATGTCCAAGAGAGCCAATGAACAGATGATTACGGTCTCTCTTGACTCCCATACAATACACGATGTGATGCCTGAATTTTCAGTTGCCTGCACCACTGTTGTGCCTGCAACATATGTTTCTCATTAGTCCTAATAACTCTATCCATTAAATTAAAAGCCGTCCCAGTTACATATCCGCTAGAGTGGGCAAACATGTTCCATACTGCCCAATCAGTTCCTAAATGACGGCCTCTGTAAAAACGAGGTACGTGACCCATCCCAGGTGTAAATCCGCCTTATGTCTCACAGTTTATGTACCATGTTATGTTGTTGTTTATTTCGTTACAATGCATAAGCTGTATGCCTTTTGACTTACCTCAATAAAAATTATTTAAAAAAAAACAAAAAAACAAAAAAAAACATCTCCAGTTCAGTTAGGTTTGATGGTTGCCGAGCATGGACAGCCCGCTTCAAATCACCCTACAGATTTTCAATAATATTCAGGTCAGGGGACTGGGATGGCCATTCCAGAACATTGTACTTGTTCCTCTGCATAAATGCCAGAGTAGATTTTGAGCAGTGTTTTGGGTCGTTGTCTTGTTGAAATACCCAGCTCCGGCGTAACTTCAACTTTGTGACTGATTCCTCAACATTATTCTCAAGTATCTGCTGATATTGAGTGGAATCCATGCGACCCTCAACTTTAACAAGATTCCCAGTACCAGCACTGGCCACACAGCCCCACAGCATGATGAAACATCCACCAAAGTTTACTGTGGACAGCAAGTGTTTGTCTTGGAACGCTGTGTTCTTTTGCCGCCATGCATAACGCCCCTTGTTATGACCAAATAACTCAATCTTTGTTTCATCAGTCCACAGCACCTTCTTCCAAAATGAAGCTGGCTTGTCCAAATGTGCGTTCGCCTACCTCAAGCGACTCTGTTTGTGGCGTGTGTGCAGAAAAGGCTTCTTCCACATCACTCTCCCATACGCTGAATTGTTGAACAATGCACAGTGACACAATCTGCAGCAAGATGCTGTTGTAGGTCTTTGGATGTTGTCTGTGGGCTGTTTTTGACCATTCTCACCATCCTTTGCCTCTCTGATATTTTTCTTCTGGCCTTAACAAGAACTGTGACTGTGGTCTTCCATTTCCTCACTATGTTCCTCACAGTGGACACTGACAGCTTAAATCTCTGCAATAGCTTTTTGTAGCTTCCCCTAAACCATAATGTTGAACAATCTTTGTTTTCAGGTCCTTTGAGAGTTGTTTTTATGCCCCCATGTTGCCACTCTTTAGAGGAGAGTCAAAGAGAACAACAACATGGAATTGGCCACCTTAAATACCTTTTCTCATGATTGGATGCACCTGTCTATGAAATTCAAGGCTTAATGGGCTCACCAAACCAATTGTGTGTTCCAATTAATCAGTGCTAGGTAGTTACAGGTATTCAAATCAACAAAATGACAAGGGTGCCCAAATTTATGCACCTGTCTAATTTCGTTTGGATGCATAGTGCACATTTTCTGTTAATCCAATAAACCTCATTTCACTACTGAAATATTACTGTGTCCTTCAGTTATTTGATAGATCAAAATGAAATTGCTGATCCAAACACCCAATTATTTATAAATGAAAATCATGGAAATTGTCAGGGGTGCCTAAACTTTTGCATATGACTGTATGTTTTACCTAAATCATGAAAGAAAAATTTTGGGTTTCATGTCCCTTTAAGCACTTAATACAATTTTATAGGAATAGAATTGCGGTTATTTCCTGGCTCCCTCTAGTCATAAGTGCCACCACGTTGAATTCTAACTTTCACCACATTCTAATGCTGACATGTTTGCACATCCGCAGCAACTCTCCTTCAGATACCTGTAGTGAAAGTTAGGTTCCAAAATGGTGGCACCCATAATTAGAGGGGTTGCATGAAATGTATATACTAGTTAATGTCCCTTTAAGCACAGGGATTTGTGTCTTACAAAAAGATATACATATACAGATGAGACATATGTATACAGACCAGTCACCAGGAATTTGAGAGACCTGTTATTTTACAGTTTAGTACGTAAAGTCTCCCTACTGCTAGAAGTATAAAATGAGTGTAAATGAGATCAGACTGCATAGAATGGGTCTCTTATGGTTCAGCAGGATATGGTGAGTAATTGATGCATTAGAAGTGAGAATGTGTGAAGGAAATGTCCCTAACACAGAGGCTTTTTACCCAGCAAGTTATTTGTATTGGAGAATGAGCAGTGATCCACTGTAAGTAACACAGTAACAGATGGCGCAGAGCATTGGCGAATTCTACAGAGCATTGAAACAATGTCTCTTTCCCTATTGTGTTCCACTTGGCGAAAATTTAAATTGGATCTTGGACAATAAATCAAACATGACATCTCATTGTGCATTAAAAAAATATCATAATTTTTAACACTTTTTGCTGTATAAAAAAGTCTAAGTGTTAGAATATGTTGTGTTTTATTGCAGCACAACCAACCACAGTTTCACCAGACATGAAAAACCTTATTGACCTTCGTAGGGGCTTCTCTCAGGGAATTATGAAAAAAAAAGTGTCTGTCCCTTTAAGTAATGGAGATTTTTGCTTGGGAGAGCGAAGTTAGCAGGGAGCATGATTCGCAGTTTATAAATTAAATCATGCAGCCAAAATAATTCAGATTCAGTTTATAGCTTCTTACAAACTCCTATATATTCGTATGCGTTAAATGTTTTCTGTATGTTGACACAATCTCGCCACCGTTCAGTTTACAAGATAAAACAGAAATATCTGCAGGAGGAAAATGTCTACAAAATATGCCAAACCTCTCACGCCCATGCAACACCTCTCTTCAGCCCACTAGCAGAGATGGGGAAACTAATAAGGAAAACAATATGGTTTGAATTTCGTATTACAGTAACTAGAAAAAAGTATGTGAACCCTTTAGAAATGAGTGCATTGTATACATTTGTCTGATGTTCATCTAAGTTACAGTAATCAACAAACACAATCTGTTTTACCTAATAACACACAAATTGTTGTATTGTTCTTGTACATATTGAATATATCATTCACTTATTCGCAGTATAGGCTGGAAAAAGTATGTGAAACCCTAGTCTAATGACCTCAACAAAAGCTAATTAGATTTGGAAATTGGCAAACCTGGTGTCTAATTAATGAAACAAGATTGGAGGTGTGAATTAGGCTCATAAAACGCACTCAAACATTTTGAGTGTGCTATTCAAAAAATGCATCTGTTGATGTGAACCATGCCTCTCAAACAAGAGCTCTCAGAAGAACTGTGATCAAGAATTGTTGCATTGCATAAAGCTGGAAAGGGTTACAAAATTATCTCAAGGAGCTTAGATATTTATCTGTCCACTGTTAGACAATTGTTTATAAATGGAGACGGTTTAGTACTGGAAGTGGCCATCCAGCCAAGATGACTTAAAGGAAAGGATATACACCTGAGGAAGAGGTGGTTGTTTTTACATAGAGAAACGCGTTGTGAGTTTTTAATTGAACATTTTTAATGCTATATTAAACATATAGTTTTATTATATCACTACACTGGTTCCGAGCTTTCTGTACCCTTACATTGGGACATTAGCATTATTGCTAAACACTGCACTTGCTAATTGTGTAAGGAGTTTGGAAATGGGTGGTCAAGGGAACTGGAAGAGAAGAAGCTGTATGCCAGTTGTAGAGCTTATTGACTGTCTTCTAAAGGTTTAGAATGCTGATTTTTGCAATCATCAGTGCATTTTAAATCTGTGAGTATCATGTATATCTTTGGATGACTGTCAATTTTAAAGATTCTACACGATTGGTGCGCCTTCTTTTTGTGTGTGTTTATGCCGATAAAATTGCTCACCACCAAGATTGCTTGTTGAAGAAGAGCTGCCTTAGACTGGGACTTTCATGATTCAGATAGGGAATGCAATTTTAAACAACTTTCCAATTTACTTTTATCATCAAATTTGCTTTGTTCTCTTTGTATTCTTTGTTGAAAATGAAACCTAGGCAGGCTCATATGCTAATCTCTAAGCCCTTGAAGGCCACCTCTTATCTCAGTGCATTTTGCCAGTTTTTAACAGCCAGACAATGCTAGTTCATGTGTGCCATATAGATAACATTGTCCTCATGCCGTGGAGTTACATATAAGTCAGCACTGATTGACTAAAATGCAAGTCTGCCAAAAGAACTGAAACAGAGGTAAAAAGTATATTATTACCCTGTTGGTTATGCAAAACAGGGGAATGGGTAATAAAGGGATTATCTATCTTTTTAAACAATACAAATTCTGGAGTATACTGTCCCTTTAATGGTATGTGTTCAATAAAGACTTGAAAAATTATAATTGTTTGTGTGTTGTTAGCTTAAGCAAATTGTGTTTTGTCTATACTTGTGACCCCTTAGGCAGAACATGCTGTGATCTGAGATGTCATCGCACTAAATACTGCGTGTCTGCAGAAAGAACAGGACACATGCAGGAACTGTTAGCGCTATCACTTTGCAGCGCTACTCCACATTAGGCTGTTCTCTTCAAACAGAGCTGTGCTCTGGCTGCACTGGGTCAGTTTTCCTTAACACAGTGCTGCCAGAGTGAAACGCTATTGGAAGAGAACAGTCAAATACGAGGCAGCTCTGCAAAGCAGCAGCGCATTGATTGATTATTGGTTCTCACCGATCTCACCGATCTTTCAACCCAGCCCCCTAGCTTTTCTGCAAAGCTGTGACTCCTGAATATAAGATGTTCTTGTGGCAATGCATCTTTTTATTACCTTATCATTAAATGTGATGTTAGACCAAGAGCAAAGGAAACAAATTTATTCAAGAGACATTTTAAAAACTTAACAAAATTCCTTTTTTTACGACTGCAAATAATTTGAAATGCAATTTTCGACTGCTGCAATATATTATAAAACTTTAAACTTTGCTTTTTTTTTTTCTCCGGTTAATCACTACATTGCATTTGAACTGGTGATTTTCTGTAGCTGCCTAATTTAAAAATTAATTTCATTTCAAAATGACCTGCAGAAAAATTTTCATAAAAAAAAAAAAACTCATTGCAGAAAGTAAAACAAAATTCTGCCTCTGGGCTTATGACTTTGATGAAGATGAGATGACATTTTATGACCAATTCATTAGGAAAACCAACTAATTCCAAAGGGTTGGTACTTTTTCTTGCCACTGAATTTCACAGAGTTTATAGGGCATTTACAGCTTAGTTTTAATACAATTTCTATTGTGTGCCTTAAAGGGACATAATACTCATATGCTAAATCACTTGAAACTGATGCAGTATAACTGTAAAAAGCTGACAGGAAAATATCACCTGAGCATCTCTATGTAAAAAAGGAAGATATTTTACCTCACAATCTCCTCAGCTCAGCAGAGTAAGTTCTGTGTAAAAAGTTATACTCAGCTGCTCCCAGCTGCAGGTAAAAAAATTTAAAAAATGAAGAAATGAAGAGCAGCCAATCAGCATCAGCAGTGCTGAGGTCATGAACTCTTACTGTGATCTCATGAGATTTGACTTAACTCTCATGAGATTTCATAGTAAGCTTCCTTTACCTGATTGGTGAAATAATATGAGAGTGCACGATGCTAGTCCCTTCAGATGTCCCGGGACAGACACACTAATATGCTGCTTAGAAATCCTTTACAATGGGAGGTGGCTACTGAGGAACTTTTGAGGTAAAATATCTTTCTTTTTACATAGAGATGTTCAGGTGATATTTTCTAATCAGCTTTTTACAGCTATGCTGCATCACTTTCAAGTGTTTAAACATTTGGGTATTATGGCCCTTTAAATAGATTTTTCTGCATAAGTTCAATATGAATTTTAATTCTTCCATAAAGTAAGATTTTTGCAGAACAATTTTGTTACGATTTATAGGCTTTATATCAATTATTTTTTATTAAAAAAACTTGTGTAATATTTAAAAATTATATTTTAACCATTTAACTGCTGATGACATGTGGCTATCATCTGCACAATGCTTTCAGTGTCGTCTGCTGTGAAGATTAAAAGGTAAGTTTTTTTTTCTCAACAGGAGTGAAATGTAAATTTTGATGAATTAAAGTGCCCCTGTTTTTAATCGAATTTTTAAAAACCGGGCACTTTAGCATCAAAATTGGCATTCACTTTAAAGGGGACATGAAACCCCACATTTTTCTTTCATGATTCAGATAGAACATAAACAACTTTCTACTTTACTTCTAGTATCAATTTTTATTAGATTTTTTTGGTAACGCAGGAAAGTAAAGTTCAGGAGCGTGTATGTTTCTGTAGCAATATATGGCAGTAGTTTTGCAAGATCACTAGATGAAAGCACTGTTTCCTGTCATGTAGTGCTCCAGAAACCTACCTAGGTATCTCTTCAACAAAGAATAAGATGGGAACAAAGAAAGTTTGATAACAGAAGCAAATTGGAAACTTTTATGAAATTGTATACTCTCTGAATCACAAAAGAAACATTTTGGGTTTCGTATCCCTTTAAGTCATTATTTTTGTTGCAGCTGAAAGGGGGTAACAAAATGTGTTGCAGATTGGTTGATTGACTGATTGATTTGTTTTTGTAAAAGTTGTGTTTTTATGTACTGACCGCCCCCCCCCCCCCCACACACACACTTTTTTTTGCTTGTGGGGTGTGTCACTATCCACCAATAATATGGTGAAAGTTTTGCTTACTTACCACTAAGTAGGCTGACCATATTGCCGCTTTAAAAAGGGACACATATGAAAAATACATATGTCAGGGTTCTTATAACAGAACATTATTTAAAGCATTTCTTTAAACAGCCCTGACATATGTATTTTTCATATGTGTCCCTTTTTAAAGCGGCAATATGGTCAGCCTACCACTAAGCATATATCCTATATACCAGATTTGGACAAACAAAGATGTCTAAGTTTAAAAAAACTAGACATCTTTAATGTCAAATATTTATATAATATAGAAATGTTCAGAGGGTAATGTCCCTTTATGTAGTTTGAGTAACAAAATGTACTAAGCTATAATTATTCTTTAAGCTTATTTTTTGTGTTTAAACATGGATCGGTTGTTTCTTTGCAGTATATTGTTCAAGATTCAATACAGTTTAAAAGAACTCAGCAGTGAGATAAAATCTCTCCAATTAATAAGTAAACCTGCTGAGCCGATTCATAAAGATTTTAAGACCTACCTCACATTTTAGTTATGGTAAAGAATTACAATTCAAACACAGTCTTTGAAAACTACATACTCATATAAGCCACACTCTTTTTTTTTTTAAAGGTTTGTATTGAAATATATTAATAAATATCTCCTATTGTCTGTATTGTGCCCTCTGCCCCTTCCTATTTCTCTGTGCAGTGAAGTGGAGCCCTGTCCTGAGATTGATTTTGCCAACCCGACATTTATTAAACATGGAAATGCGCGATTTGTCTAAAGTGAAACGCAGTGTAACTGTGCAATTGTTCCTCCATCTTGTCTGAGAATCGGGAAAGTGTGTCTGTGATTTCAAATGGGCTGTGTGTCACAGCTTTACAACGTCTGTCCTGGCTACTGTGTATAGAAAGAAAAAAATCTATTTGTAAGGGGCAGACAGCAGAGGGAAATAAAGGTAATGCAAATTGTTTAATAAAAATACTTACATTAGCGTTTTTAAATATAAAAAAAAAACGTGCTCATCTATTAAGCGTATAGAATACAAATATTAATTGCGGTCGCTTTACTTTTACTATTACTGCAGTTACATTTTTGTCACTAGGGAGCATTCCTTACAATATTTGACAGATTATTTCCAGGATGTTGGAGATTAAAGTACTTGTGTGCTGTGGCCCACCAACAGTTTGTGGCCAGGGTCATGTGTGGGAGGAGTGTAGCCACATACAGAGGGGTGAGGCTGTGGAGTCTCACAGTGCGTCTGGGCAGGTCATGGGTTTGTCTGAGCAGAGCCGCGTGGGTGGGGCAAAGACAGTCCCTTAAAACAGGGACACTGAGAGACTGTGGGTGGGAAGCAAGCTTTACCTTTCAATCCATGACAATCCCGCTGGGATTCAGCAATATATATATATATATATATATATTTTTTTTTTTTTTTTTATTGAAATATTTGTATTATAAACATAAATTAAAAAAATAAATAAATCAAAATGCATAACTGAAAGCTCAATCAGAGCAGAACATCACTGTAAGTTTTGCCTGGGAGTCAACAATGTTACTGTTTTCATTTAATAACTTGTAGTATTGTAAAATAGGGAGGAAGGTATTTAATGTGGTCTTGTAAGACCCTTGCACATGTGAGACCTTAAGAGTTCTTGTGATCTTGTGAGTGCCCTTGCACATGTGAGACAGTGACAAGCAGCTAGCTCACAGTAGTGCATTGCTTCTGAGCCTACCTGCGTATGCTTTTCTATAATGGATACCAAGAGAAAGAAGCAAATTAGATAAGAGATGTAAATTGGAAAATTGTTAAAAATGGCATGTTTCTGAATTATGAAAGTTTAATTTTGACTTTACTGTCCCTTTAATGCCATTGCTACCCTCAAAATCTATGTACACAAATTAACCCATACTAAGTTTCAAGAAGCTCACTGAATAGAAGATTTTTGGAGTCGAATAGATCTGCACAAGGACCTAAGTGGAGGGACGAGCATTAAAAATGAAATAAAATGTTATTGTTTATTTAATTAAAACTATTTAAATTCTTATTATTAAAGGAATAGTCTAGTGAAAAACTTCATGATTCAGATAGAGCATACAGTTTTAAGTAACTTTCTAATTTACTCCTATTATCAAATTGTCTTCGTTCTCTTGGTATCTTTATTTGGAAAAGCAAGAATCTAAGCATTGGCCTATTACTGCTCTATGGGAATCATGAAAGTTTAATTTTGTCTTTACAGTTCAAATATAAATGATTGACCTATTAAACTGGAGAGTTCACCTCCCAATAATTTTATTCATTTGAATGATCTACCTATGTATATCTAATGTAAATAACCAACAGCTAGATTACGAGTTGTGCGTTTGTCTTTTAACCCTGAAAATATGGCATATTCAGTGTTAAAACAGAACCGCAGCCATTACAAGTCTTGTCGGTATAGGTGTACCGCAAGCCTTTTAGCCTGTAACGCAACGTCAGTACCGCACTCTTGAAAATTATGTTTTTTCATGGGATTCCCATAGTGCTGCCATTACGAGTTTTGCGGTAAGGCCTACATCGCCCCACTATACTAAAGTTATTAAGCCCTACACCGCCGCCACTATTATAAAGCTATTAACCCCTAAACTGCACAATGAAATATACTAAAGTAAACTATTAACCCTGAAACCGAAAGCCCCCCACATCACAATAAACTAAATTAAACTACCCCCTAAACTTAACGCCCCACTAACTTTAGATTAAAATTGCAATTTCCCTATCTTAAATTAAATTAAAATTTACCTGTCAAATTAAAAAAAACTAAGTTTAAACTAACAATTAAACTAATATAACTATTAAACTAAAATTAAACTAACTACCAATTAAATAAAACTAAAATACACATTATAAAAATCCTAACACTACTCTAAAAATTACAAAGTATCTACAAAAAATAAAAAAGACTAAATTACAAAAAATAGCAAACACTAAATTACGAAAAATAACAAACAAAATGATGAAAAATAAAAAAGAATTACACCTAATCTAATAGCCCTATCAAAATAAAAAGCCCACCCAAAATAAAAAAAACCCTAGCCTACAATAAACTACCAATAGCCCTTAAAAGAGCCTTTTGTAGGGCATTGCCCTAAGTTAAACAGCTCTTTTACCTGTAAGAAAAAATACAAAGACCCCCCCAACAGTAAAATCCACCACCCAACCAACCCCCCAAAATAACCTAAAAAAACCTAACTCTAAAAAAAGCCTAAGCTACCCATTGCCCTGAAAAGGGCATTTGTATGGGCATTGCCCTTAAAAGGGCATTTAGCTCTTTTACAACCCCAAACACTAAACTAAAAAAAAAACACCCAAAAAACTAATACCCAAAGATCCACTTACAGTCTTTGAAGTCCCGCTTGAACGATCTTCATCCTGGCGGCGAGAAGTCTTCATCCAGACGGCCTCTTCAATCTTCATCCCGGCGGCGAAGTCCTCATCCAAGCGGCGAGAAGTCTTCATCCAGATGGCCTCTTCAATCTTCATCCAGGCCGCATCTTCTATCTTGATTCTGGCAGCGTGGAGTGGGTCCATCCTGAAGACATCTGGCGCGGAGCATCCTCTTCATACGGTCGCCGCCGTACACTGAATCTTCAATGCAAGGTACGCGATTCAAGATGGCGTCCTTTGCATTCCTATTGGCTGAAAAATTTGAATCAGCTAATAGGAATTAGAGCTGCTAAAATCTTATTGTCTGTTCAAATCAGCCAATAGAATGTAAGCAGCTCTCATTCTATTGGTTGATTTTTATTTTGGGGTGTTTTTTTTGTTTTTGTTTTTTTTTAAAGGGTATTAGAATAGGAATAATTTTTATTTTTTGGGATAATTTTGTTTTTTGTTTTTTTTGTAATGGTAGCTTTTTTGTGTGTGTGATTTTAGTGTTTTTATTTTTTGTAATTTTAAGTTTTAGTGTAAGGTAGCTTAGGTTTTATTTCACAGGTAATTTTGTATTTATTTTAACTAGGTAGTTAGTAAATAGTTAATAACTATTTACTAACTAGTCTACCTAGTTAAAATAAATACAAACTTATCTGTGAAATAAAAATTAAATCTAAGCTAGCTACAATATAAATATTAGTTATATTGTAGCTAGCTTAGGTTTTATTTCACAGGTAAGTATTTTGTTTTAAATAGGTAATATTTAGTTAATAATTGTAATTTTAATTTAGCTCTATTGTAGTTATGGTAAAGTTAGGGGGGTTAGGGTTAGGTGTAGGGGTAGGTGTAGGGGTTAATAGTTTAATTTAGATTTCTTCTGTTAAGTGTGATCAGTCCACAGGTCATCATTACTTCTGGGATATTACTCCTCCCCAACAGGAAGTGCAAGAGGATTCACCCAGCAGAGCTGCATATAGCTCCTCCCCTCTACGTCACTCCCAGTCATTCTCTTGCACCCAACGACTAGATAGGATGTGTGAGAGGACTATGGTGATTATACTTAGTTTTATATCTTCAATCAAAAGTTTGTTATTTTAAAATAGCACCGGAGTGTGTTATTACCTCTCTGGCAGAGTTTGAAGAAGAATCTACCAGAGTTTTGCTATGATTTTAGCCAGAGTAGTTAAGATCATATTGCTGTTCTCGGCCATCTGAGGAGTGAGGTAAACTTCAGATCAGGGGACAGCGGGCAGATGAATCTGCATAGAGGTATGTAGCAGTTTTTATTTTCTGACAATGGAATTGATGAGAAAATCCTGCCATACCGATATAATGTCATGTATGTATACTTTACACTTCAGTATTCTGGGGAATGGTACTTCACTAGAATTACACTGTAAGAAAGACATAAAGCTGTTTAATAACTAGAGATTATGTTTTTTTAAACTTTTATTTATATCCAACAAGGTATACAGTCATACATATCACATATATTGCGCCACGCAGGGCAGAGCACATTGTGTTAAAAGGTAGATAATTCACAGATAGATCAGTAGTAACATTCCTTAGATTATGCTAATGTAGGCTTACCATATGTAGAGTAGTTGCATACAATGTTGGGGTTTTTCCATTTTTATAACATAACATAACAAAACGAAAACAAAACAATACTAAACTAAAGTAAAACTAAGCTAATACTAATACCTTCTCCTACCGCGAGTACATATGTGCCACCTTGTGAAATGAATGTGTGAGACAGCCACTTATCAAGAGTTTTAGGTTCAGAATGAATTACAATCCTGTGTGAGTATGAATCAGATTGAGATACAATCCTATGAGTGCTTGCAGGCCTCATATATAAATGATATGCAAAAGTGGACTAGTTCCTGTGGGATGAGACCTAAAACAACATTGTCATTTATGAATAATTAGCACGGCTCAAAGGGGCAGAGTGAGATCTATGGGGATGTTTTTGTCAGAGTTTACAATAAAGTTGTTGGGAAGGTGAATAAATGAAGACAGCAGTGCCATAACAGTCTTTTGGTGAATAGGATTGGATGTAAAGCCTCTCCGGAGACAAAGATACTGCAGTGTTGAGGGGAGGCAATGCGGGTACAACTTGCAAACTCTATCTCTTGGTGGTAGAATGAATGTTGTCTCTTAAGTTAGAACTGTAAGTGCAGTGAGCAAACAGACCCCCTGTATTACAGTAGGTGTCAGCACACATGGCATATCAAAGTACAGCCCTCATTTTCACAAAATGTTAAAACAATAAAGACCCAATTAAGTGAGTAGCAGAGTATATAGCGTCGCCTCAGCATTCTCTTCTATTGAAACTATACGGGATGGACCAGAGTAAAGGGGACAGCAACAGGAGCCATTGAAACCTCAAGTCCAGCACATGGGTGATTAATAAGACACCACACACACACTGTCTGTTTATGAAACACACGTGCTAAGCTAACAGTGGAGCCTCTACAGCCACTCCACACCACACCACCAAAAACAGGCGTACACAATTACACACTCACTCAGGGAGCCAACAGGACAAGGGCCCTAAGTTACTGGATGTTACATAGGATTGCACTAGAGGTCTTTTGCTGGTGAGATTGAAATAATGTAGGGGGCACCTGTCACACTCACATGTAGGATGATAATAATGTCAACCGTCCAACTGAACACATGATCCCCTGATAGCCTTATGTAGCTTGGGCTATAAGTTACTTAGAAGATTTGGTAAGGTGACCCCCCTAAAAGTATGGCACTAATATGCCTATCTTAGGCTACTACAAGAGAAATCTAAAAATTATTACAAAGGTGTTAACCCTCTGGGCAAGTAAATTTGAGAACATACTTAGCTAAAAGGGGGAGCATCCATGTTTCCACATTGACAGGTATAGTTATAGTGGTAGGGTGGCAGCGTGTGGTAAAAGTTGTCTCAACAAGATCAGTCAGAGTATCAAAACTGGGGTAGACCTACATACACATGCCAGGAAAATAAAGATCAACTATTGCAACAGGGGGTAAAGGGTAGGTTACACTGAAACATTACCTATATCACACATGTAGAGGGATCCCCTGTTACCTCGGGGTAGTCAGCATTAGTAAAAGAAAATCTAGCTCTAAAAGTAAAACAGATAAGACCATCAAATTTATAGTAGTTATAAGCAGCAGTTCCATCCCTGGGGTATACTCAGTTGTGAGTTAAACAGTGTTTCTGAGCAGTTCAAAACATGGGATAATTACAGCGGTATACTGGCCAGCAGTTGGGACAGTCATGCAGATAGTCAGCCGATGCCCCTTGCTCTGCAGTCATATTTAATATTGACCTGAACATGGGTTCTCCGTGTGTATACGTGTGCCGGTACCTGGCATCTTCCAATAGCTCTGCGGGCACTGCTCCATGCTTCTTCAGTTTCGACGATAAGTGGTGTAGCTGTGAGGCTATTTATACCTGGATGGTAGTTTTGCCGGTCTCCACGTTTGATAATGGGCCGTTGTTGCAAGACAAGGGAATTCTTGGTGCGGTCTGTGGGGTCGCAGATGTGGTGGGCAAAGCAGTTAACGGGCCTGTCAGTTCCCGAGTCGCTGGCTGAGCGTACAGGTAGGTTTTTGGGTCCATACATGTAGTGATCCTGCCTATCCTCGGGTGCAGTGGAAATAGCACACGAGGCGATAGAAGTCACTGCTGCAGTCGTAATGGGGTAAACAATGCCATGAGCCACTGTCATTTCCAAGTGTGGACTCAGATCTGTAGCTGGGGCTGTGACACTTGCCGATCGGGTCATAGGCGGCAACAGTGCGCTGTTCTCTAAAGACATAGCAGGTTTCCAGACGAGTTTCATATGGGATACCAAATCCGGAGCCTTGCTTGTTAGCATGTGGGCCAACTGAGAAGTTGGCAATTTCTCTTGTAGGTCGCTGGTCGGTTCCTTTATACGATGTACTAGTTTGATAGCGGGAGAGAGCGCTCCGGTCACCATTTCATTCCTCCATAAGGATTTAGGGGTTATTAGGCTGTCATCAACCAGTGTTTGGGACCCGGGGCAGAGTGTAGCATTTTGTGACGTAGGTTTGATGCCCAGCGTCCCCTGATGGCCTGCTTGTTGCTTAGATTGCAGCATCGTGCACAAGCCTGCACAAGAGTCTAAGAGTCTCTCCAGTTTAGGTAAGAGCAAATTCTGTAGTTCGGTTATAATGTAGGTAGCATCATGACAGTCTTTAGTGGTGGGTATCTCCATTATATCGGAGCAGGAGCCAAGTGCTAGAGTATATACAGCGTGGCAGTAACTCCCGCCACAGAGCCTAACGGCTGTTATTCTTCAGATTGACTTTCCGGGGTAGAAGAGCTGTTATTACTTCTGTCTGCTAGTTGGTCTCGGACAGCTTGCCTGTCAAGAGAAATGCAGATGGCATGGGTAGGTGACTGCAATATTAAAATAAGAAGAGATTTTCCTCAGAGCTGAAACAGCTTGCAGCCATCTTGTAGAGCCGCCCACCGGAAGTCAACTAGAGATTATGTTTAACGTTTTTGCTGGAATGTAAAATCGTTTTCATTTGCTGAGGTACTGAGTGAATAAATGTTTGGGCACTATTTTTCCACTTGGCAGTTGCTTAATCTGTTTTCTGACAGTTTCTGTTCTCCCTCACTGCTGTGTGTGAGGGGGAGGGGCCGTTTTTTGGCGCTTTTACTAAGCATCAAATATTTCAGTCAGCAACTCATTGTATTCCCTGCATGATCCGGTTCATCTCTACAGAGCTCAGGGGTCTTCAAAACTTATTTTGAGGGAGGTAATTTCTCTCAGCAGAGCTGTGAGAATTATAGTTTGACTGAGATAAAAAACGTTTATTCTGTAATTTGTTTCCTGCTTTCAGAATTTGTTATCTTTGCTAATGGGATTAAACCTTTGCTAAAGTTGTGTTGTTTACAAGGATTGAGGCTATAACTGTTTCAAGCTAGCTCTAGTGGTCTAGTAGATAGCTGAACCGCCTAGCAATCAGAGGGTTGGGAGTTTGAATCCAGCACCAGCTAATTTTCCCTGCACTTTGCATTGCAAAAAAAAAAAAATATATAGGGAACAGGGACAGGGGTTTTACTCAAATCTGTTTGTGGTTCCCAAAAAAGAGGGAACTTTCAGACCAATCCTGGACTTAAAGATCCTAAACAAATTCCTAAGAGTTCCATCGTTCAAGATGGAGACTATTCGGACAATTTTACCTATGATCCAAGAGGGTCAGTACATGACCACTGTAGATTTAAAAGATGCTTACCTTCACATACCGATTCACAAAGATCATTATCGGTACCTAAGGTTTGCCTTCCTAGACAGGCATTACCAGTTTGTGGCTCTTCCATTCGGATTGGCTACAGCTCCAAGAATCTTCACAAAGGTTCTGGGTGCTCTTCTGGCGGTACTAAGACCGCGGGGAATCTCGGTAGCTCCATACCTAGACGACATTCTGATACAAGCTTCAAGCTTTCAAACTGCCAAGTCTCATACAGAGTTAGTGCTGGCATTTCTAAGGTCACATGGATGGAAGGTGAACGAAAAGAAAAGTTCACTCGTTCCACTCACAAGAGTTCCCTTCCTGGGGACTCTTATAGATTCTGTAGAAATGAAGATTTACCTGACAGAGGACAGGCTAACAAGACTTCAAAGTGCTTGCCGCACCCTTCATTCCATTCAACACCCGTCAGTGGCTCAATGCATGGAGGTAATCGGCTTAATGGTAGCGGCAATGGACATAGTACCCTTTGCACGCTTACACCTCAGACCACTGCAACTGTGCATGCTAAGTCAGTGGAATGGGGATTACTCAGACTTATCCCCTTCTCTGAATCTGGATCAAGAGACCAGAAATTCTCTTCTATGGTGGCTTTCTCGGCCACATCTGTCCAGGGGGATGCCATTCAGCAGACCAGACTGGACAATTGTAACAACAGACGCCAGCCTTCTAGGTTGGGGTGCCGTCTGGAATTCTCTGAAGGCTCAGGGACAATGGAGTCAGGAGGAGAGTCTCCTGCCAATAAACATTCTGGAATTGAGAGCAGTTCTCAATGCCCTCCTGGCTTGGCCCCAGTTGACAACTCGGGGGTTCATCAGGTTTCAGTCGGACAACATCACGACTGTAGCTTACATCAACCATCAGGGAGGGACAAGAAGCTCCCTAGCTATGATGGAAGTATCAAAGATAATTCGCTGGGCAGAGTCTCACTCTTGCCACCTGTCAGCAATCCACATCCCGGGAGTGGAGAACTGGGAGGCGGATTTCTTAAGTCGTCAGACTTTTCATCCGGGGGAGTGGGAACTTCATCCGGAGGTCTTTGCCCAAATACTTCGACGTTGGGGCAAACCAGAGATAGATCTCATGGCGTCTCGACAGAACGCCAAGCTTCCTCGTTACGGGTCCAGATCCAGGGATCCAGGAGCAGTCCTGATAGATGCTCTGACAGCACCTTGGGACTTCAGGATGGCTTACGTGTTTCCACCCTTCCCGTTGCTTCCTCGATTGATTGCCAGAATCAAACAAGAGAGAGCATCAGTGATTCTAATAGCACCTGCGTGGCCACGCAGGACTTGGTATGCAGACCTGGTGGACATGTCATCCTGTCCACCTTGGTCTCTACCTCTGAAACAGGACCTTCTGATACAGGGTCCCTTCAAACATCAAAATCTAACTTCTCTGAAGCTGACTGCTTGGAAATTGAACGCTTGATTTTATCAAGACGTGGATTTTCTGAGTCAGTTATTGATACCTTAATACAGGCTAGGAAACCTGTTACCAGAAAGATTTACCATAAGATATGGCGTAAATACCTATATTGGTGTGAATCCAAAGGTTACTCTTGGAGTAAGGTTAGGATTCCTAGGATATTGTCTTTTCTACAAGAAGGTTTAGAAAAGGGTTTATCTGCTAGTTCATTAAAGGGACAGATCTCAGCTCTGTCCATTCTGTTACACAAACGTCTGTCAGAAGTTCCTGACGTCCAGGCTTTTTGTCAGGCTTTGGCCAGAATTAAGCCTGTGTTTAAAACTGTTGCTCCACCATGGAGTTTAAACCTTGTTCTTAATGTTTTACAGGGCGTTCCGTTTGAACCCCTTCATTCCATTGATATAAAGTTGTTATCTTGGAAAGTTCTATTTTTAATGGCTATTTCCTCGGCTCGAAGAGTCTCTGAATTATCAGCCTTACATTGTGATTCTCCTTATTTGATTTTTCATTCGGATAAGGTAGTCCTGCGTACTAAACCTGGGTTCTTACCTAAGGTAGTTACTAACAGGAATATCAATCAAGAGATTGTTGTTCCTTCTTTATGCCCAAATCCTTCTTCAAAGAAGGAACGTCTACTGCACAACCTGGATGTAGTCCGTGCTCTAAAATTTTACTTACAGGCAACTAAGGAATTTCGACAAACGTCTTCTCTGTTTGTCATTTACTCTGGGCAGAGGAGAGGTCAAAAAGCTTCCGCTACCTCTCTTTCTTTTTGGCTTCGTAGCATAATTCGTTTAGCTTATGAGACTGCTGGACAGCAGCCTCCTGAAAGAATTACAGCTCATTCTACTAGAGCTGTGGCTTCCACTTGGGCCTTCAAGAATGAGGCCTCTGTTGAACAGATTTGCAAGGCTGCAACTTGGTCTTCGCTTCATACTTTTTCCAAATTTTACAAATTTGACACTTTTGCTTCATCGGAGGCTATTTTTGGGAGAAAGGTTCTTCAGGCAGTGGTTCCTTCTGTATAAAGAGCCTGCCTATCCCTCCCGTCATCCGTGTACTTTTGCTTTGGTATTGGTATCCCAGAAGTAATGATGACCCGTGGACTGATCACACTTAACAGAAGAAAACATAATTTATGCTTACCTGATAAATTCCTTTCTTCTGTAGTGTGATCAGTCCACGGCCCGCCCTGTTTTTAAGGCAGGTAAATATTTTTTAATTTATACTCCAGTCACCACTTCACCCTTGGCTTTTCCTTTCTCGTTGGTCCTTGGTCGAATGACTGGGAGTGACGTAGAGGGGAGGAGCTATATGCAGCTCTGCTGGGTGAATCCTCTTGCACTTCCTGTTGGGGAGGAGTAATATCCCAGAAGTAATGATGACCCGTGGACTGATCACACTACAGAAGAAAGGAATTTATCAGGTAAGCATAAATTATGTTTTTTGGGATGTGGGGGCTGGCGGTTTTGGGGTTAATAGATTTATTTAGTGGTAGTGATGTGGGAGGCCAGAGGTTTAGGGGTTAATAGCTTTAGTTAGTTGCAGTGATGTCAGGGAGCGGCGGAATAGGGGTTAATAGATTTATTATAGTGTGGGTGATGTTGGGGTGCAGGGGAATAGGGGTTAATAACTAGTATAGTGGCGGCGATATCGGGTGCGGCAGATTAGGGGTTAATAGTTTTATTTAGGTGTTTGCGATATCGGGGGTGGCAGATTAGGGGTTAATAGCATTATGTAGGTGTCGGCATTGTCGGGGGCAGCAGATAAGGGGTGTTTAGACTTAGGGTTTATGTTAGGGTGTTAGGTTTACACGTTAGTTTTTTTCCCCCATAGACATCAATGGGGCTGCGTTACGGAGCTTTTCATTCCGCGATCGCAGGTGTTAGGCTTTTTTCTGACCCGCTCTCCCTATTGATGTCTATGAGGAAAGCGTGCACGAGCACGTCAAAACAGCACTTGTTTTTGGTGTGGAGCTTAAAAGTACCATTTCGCACGCACAAGCCAGGTTTTTAAAAACTTGTAATGACTGCGCTATAGGGGGTTAAATAAGGTAACTTTTGTTGCGTTCGTTAATTTCCCTATAGCGTGCATAACTCGTAATCTAGCTGCAAATTAGTAATGGTAAAATGTAACCCAGAAAAATAATCTAAAAAGTTATTATTCTAAAAATGAAAACCGTGATTTAAATTGGTCTTACTGACTAGTGATAAAAATAGTGATTTATCATTAAATCAAGTCCACCCTGTGTGAGACCTTATAAGTTTGTCTAGTTAGCTGTTTATATTATGTTGGTTTCATTAAAGGGACAGTCTAGTTCAAAATAAACTTTCATCATTCAGATAGAGAATGTAATTTTAAACAATAATTTACTTTTATCACCAATTTTGCTTTGTTCTCTTGGTATTCTTAGTTAAAAGCTAAACCTAGGAGGGGGGCGGAGCTCGGCCGTGCAGGCAAATGGCCGCAGGGTGATTAAGCTCCGTGTTGGAGAAAGGACCTAGAGACATCTTTACGCCACGCAGCTGCTCCAAAAGTGCCCTATGTGAGCATAATAGTATGGGGATACCTCCCGGACAGGAATGTCGGCTCATTGAGCCCGCTTAGAGACGCTGCTGACAAAATTTATCCTGCGCTGGAGAGACCGCCGCCATTTCGGATCAGTCAGCGTACAGGCCATGCGGCCACTTTAAGCAATCATCACACGGACACAGCTAATGAACTGGGGTAAGCTATCCAAGGTGGGCACGAAACATAAGGGCCCCATGACTTGACCGAAAGCCTCCGACACTAATTATTAACCCCTACGGGACCGCAACTCATTTTAGGCGCAGTGGCAGCTGTTGATGCCTCATCTCACCACAAAACCAGATGTTCGCACACAGAAAGGGGATGCAGGGGCTAAGCATGACCTTATGATTGTTAAGAGGATGTGCCATATGCAGACCACAGTATACACAAAACGCTGAGGCTGAATGATATGAGTGTGAGCTGGAACATCTGCAGACGCCATTAATAGTTTATACCACGCTCTCATTTTATTTTTCTACATCTCACGCTGCTAATGCAAAACAACCTGTGATATAGCTGAATGTCAATGCTAACTTTATAACAAAATATGGCAGCCAGACGCTTAACTAAAGGGGAAAAGCTCACTAAAAGCCAAGCTGCAGCACCTATTTCAGTGAGCACCTTTATCCAGCTACCGGACACAATACATAGTCCTGCTTCTCAAACAACAGCACCTACTGAAACCCACATGGAGTCGACTAACACAGTAGACACGCAGGCAACTGCTGCATATATCTCCCAATTAAAGCAGGACATAGCCAATCTGCCATCAAAAGAAGATTTTGCGTCTTTAAAGTCCCTGATAACCACGGAACTGACATCTATGAGAAAGGACATTAACAACCTGGGAGATAGGGTGGAGGAGGTGGAGGACACATAAAATACGATCAGTGAAATGATAGGAGCCCTTGACACCCATGCAAATGTTCAGGCCTCACAGATAACAAGACAAAATCGAGGATCTCGAAAATCGTAGTAGGAGGTCCAACCTAAGGGTACGGGGTATCCCAGAATCAATAAAGAGCTCTGAGCTTAGAGAATATTTACAGAACTTGTTTCAGCAACTTTTGGGGACAACAGAAATTCCAGACATGGAACTGGAGAGAGTTCACCGTGCTTTGCGACCTCCCCCACCTACGGGTGCTCCCCCCAGAGATGTTATTTTTAAATTTTTAAGATTCACTGACAGAGAAGAAATCTGGTCCAAAGCGAGACAAGCGAGAAAGATTTCCTACTTGGATCATTCACTACAAATCTACCCAGACCTCTGCTCAAGCACCTTACAACGCAGAAGAGATGTTCGATTTATCACCACTGTGCTCCAAGAGAAGAACATTAAATATTGCTGGGGGTTCCCCTTCAGCCTAGTTGTGGTCAATGAAGGACACCCTCACACATATAGAGGGCCACAGGACCTGGACTCCTTCAAAGGACTGGGACTGTCCATACAGCCGCCTCATCCTCTAGAGAGCCCACCTGGAGATCTCACATCAAAGTTGCATCTAACGACTGGGACACAGTGGCATAAGGTGGTACATAAGAAAAAGAAGAATAGTCTGAAATCCTGATGTAAAGACGAGAGACTTATCCTGCTTCCAGTTCCCTTGGTTGGGTGAGATTGTTACAGTCACTTACTGTTAAAATTGTTATATGTTTTTCTTTATTTTCAACGGGGCATGGGACATTACCGCTTTATCTCTATTGAGGAGAGAAAGCTCTGTTTAAGGGCACACACTAAAATATGGTCGGACTAAAGAGACTGCTGAAGGCACATGTGTGCTTACATAATTACCTGGATACATTGACTTTTCGCCCTGTTGAGCTGCATAGTCCACTTAATATAGGTTGTTCATAGCTGAGTTAAGACATGGGGGCCTACTTAATCCAAATTTAAAGGTGGCCACCAAATATCCTTACAATTACTGGGGTCCGAGTAACCGGCCGACCCTTATTCTCTTATTATTGTAAGTTCATTGGGGAGACTATCTTTATTCTCCCCCAATAATGTTTTTGTTTATATTAATAGTTATTGGTTTTTTAAATATGTTATTCCTATTGTTGTTTATTACCATGTAATGCACTGTACTCGCTGGTCCGCTTTTACACCCATGAATGACCACCTATCGATACACTATATCTCATACAAGATGCTTGCTGTTATGTTGTGTGTAAATGTGATTTATTCTGAATCCTGTGCATACCGATTTTCTTATCCCTGCACTGATAACTCATGACTCCTAATAACAATGTGTTGAATATAATAACTATCAACGCCAAAGGCCTTAACTCCCCAAATAAGAGGAGCATAGCCCTTAAGGACTTTAGGGACAACAGAGGGGATATAATTTTAATACAAGAGACCCATGTCATACATAAGAAAGAACCCAAGACTTTTAAATATAAATTTGGAGAGTCATTCTACGCATCTAACCATAATAAAACCAATGGGGTGGGTATATTGATCAGAAAAGGTATTCCCTTTACTCTATTCAACTTAATAAGAGACCGTGAGGGCAGGTACTTAATATTGGTCGGCAAACTTTGTAACACAGTTGTCACATTAGAGTGTGTATACGCCCCCAATGGCCGACAGGACCACTTCTTTAAACGTCTATCTGACTTCCTGCTGGAGAACAAAAAGGGCTTACTGATAATGGGAGGGGATTTTAACGTGTCAGTTAATACTGACTTAGATACCTCAACAGGCTTGTCCTCCACCCCTAATAGGGTCCTATACAAAGTCAAACAACACATCAGGGATCTAGCGATACATAATGTCTGGAGGATACACCACATGACTGATCGACAATACACATTTTTTTCTTTCCCCCATTCCCGCTTCTCCCGCATTGATTACATATTCCTAGATGTTTCTTGTTTATCACTAGCATCTAGGTCAACAATATCCCCTACAGGCTGGACGGATCACTCTATGGTGAGCTGCACGATTGAATGGCCGTCTGCCCTACATTCCATGTTTGTTTGGAAATTGAATAATGATTTACTAGACCACCCACTCTATCAGGATAAGATAGAATCCCGACTGCAGGAATATTTTAATATTAATATATCCTCTATAGCTGACTTTAGACTTATCTGGGAGGCCCACAAGAGCACAATTAGGGGGGATCTTATTAGCATGCAGTCCCACCATAACAAACAAAAGCGTGCTACACTTCAGGACACACTGTCTGCCATTACAATAGTGGAGGGGAAACTTAAACTCTCATCGTCAGCCGAAAATTTGAAAAAAGAACTTCAAACACTCAGAGAGAAAGTCAATACATTATTGGTTAGGGACTGTAAACAACTTGCACTCAAACTGCAACAAAATTATTATGCTAGCGACAATAGATGCAGTAGACTATTAGCACGCAAACTGAGAAGACGAACAAATAGGTCTTATATATTATTCATTGATAGACCAGGTGCGGACAGGGCACATTCCACGTCCGATATATCTGAAGCATTCCGCACGTATTATGAATCCCTATATAACCTCCCACAGGCCTCTCATACAGACACGTCTCAAGCAGTTCTAATAGAATCCTTTCTTAGGGACTTGCCTATACCCACTATTACACAGGCCCAGGAGGAGGCCCTCAATTCCCCCTTTAAAATATAAGAACTCCTTTTAGTCTTGAAAGATTTACCGTTGGGGAAAGCCCCAGGCCCAGACGGCTTCACTAACTATTACTATAAGAAATATAGCAATATATTAGCTCCGCACCTGTTGTCGCTGTTTAACTCTATCTCTCATACCAATCCCTTCCTTAGTAGTTCTTTGATGGCACATATCTCATTGATCCCCAAAGAGGGCAAGGACCATACGAGGGTTGAAAACTATAGGCCGATATCTTTGTTGAATACTGACATTAAAATATATTCTAAGCTGCTGGCGACCCGGTTGAACGCCTTACTCCCAGATTTAATACACGCAGATCAGGTGGGCTTTATCCCTACAAGAGAGGCAAAAGACAACACTGTGAGGGCAATAGATCTAATCGATTATGTGAATAACCACTCTATCCCCACAGTTATAGTATCCACAGATGCAGAAAAGGCGTTCGACCGGGTCAGTTGGGGTTTCCTTTGTGTGGTTCTGATGAGGATGGGCCTGGGTGAGTCCATTGTAAACAGAGTGTTTGCTATGTATTCAGCCCCGATAGCCAAGGTCCGTGTTAATGGCACTCTTTCGGCCCCCTTTGGGATAGCTAATGGGACTAGGCAGGGCTGCCCCTTATCCCTGCTCCTATTTGCTTGTGTGATTGAGATACTAGCCCTTAAAATAAGGTCCACAGCTGACATTACAGGTGTACAAGTTAAAGATCATCACCATAAGCTCCTACTCTATGCAGATGACGTGCTTTTCTTTCTGACGAAACCGACCACATCCATTCCAAACTTACTACATCAACTTGATGAATTTGGGATAATCTCTAACTTCCTTATAAATCAGACCAAATCTGAGATAATAAATATTAATATCCCAACAGACGATATATCACCCATACGACAAGTATGCCCATTTAGGTGGCAAAACCGAAAACTAAAATACTTAGGGATGTATCTGACCCCTACGGTCCATGTAATTTTCGAAGCCAATTTTACACCACTACAAACACTTGTCATAGCCACTCTTTCCTCCTGGCAGAGAAAACCCTTGACGTGGACAGGTAGGATTAGCGCATTTAAAATGAGCATATTCCCGAAAATATTGTACATAATACAAACACTACCCATAGCCCTCCCCCGAACATATCTTACATCCCTACAAATAATTTTTTTTTAATTTATATGGAATAAGCGGCACGCGAGGATAAATAGAAAGGACATGTGTCAGACGATTGATAATGGGGGACTGGGAGTCCCTGACCTGGTAGCATACTGGAAGGCCACACATTTACAGAGAATAGTGGATTGGTTTACCAACTTTAAAAATAAACTGTGGGTACGCCTTGAACATGACATGGCAGGTAGCTTGCACCTAGGTACACAGTGCTGGACACCAGCAGTCACAGGACCAACGCAGAATTTCCTCACTCACACGGTCCAGGAGACCATGTTGATCTGGGAGAGAACAATGGCAGAGTTTCCCAACATTTCCTCTTAGTACTCCCCACTTACTTCCTTTATTGCTAACAAGGAATTCCCCCCAGGTCAATTAGCTATGGTAAAAGGTGACATACAACAGGATAGGGTGTTGATGATGTGCCACCTAGGGAATGAATCTCAGCTACATGATAGGACCACACTAATTGAGAAAGGCTTTATTTGTTTCAGAAATTGGTTTTTCCACTTACAGTATAATTACTTATCAGGACACCCACACAAGAGGAATATGCTGAGACCTCTGACAGCTTACGAATCCTTATGCTATAAGACGGTCCCTACAAGACATACCCTGTCCATTATATATTTATTACTAAAACAAAATTCTCCGGGCCATACACCTCATTTCATTGATAAGTGGGGGGAAGAACTAGGCGTACAACTTTCTTATGTAGATGCGTCTAAGATATTCACGGCAATTAGGAAATCGGCCACATCTAGTAAATTCCTAGAATTAAATATGAAGCTCTTGCATAGGTGGTATTTAACCCCGGCACGTTGTAAGAATCTTTTTAGTAACTCTTCTGACATATGCTGGAGATGTCAAACCGACATAGGCCATATGGCACATGTCTGGTGGCAATGCCCTAATATAACCCCTGTATGGGAAGAAATCACGAAGGAGGCATCAAGGCTATTGGGTAGGAACTTACCTCTGGACTCAACTCTTTGGCTATTCCATATTACCCCTAAAAAACTCACAGTGGAGCAGAATAAACTATTTAATATTGCTAGTAATAGTATTAAGTTATTAATTGCCAGGAACTGGAAAAGCCAGAATGTCCCGACTATAGCACAATGGATACAAGAATGTAACTACTCTATCTCATTAGAGGAATACCATTACCTTAAACAGCGTAAGCTAGACAGATACCTACAAATTAAGGTACAATGGGAGGAATACTTGGGAGAGAGGTTCGGCCCTTGAAACTAAAACAGTCATTACAAGTAGAACACCCCAGTAGGAGATCTGGCTAGTTGCATGAATAAAGCACACAAGCAGGACTTATGAGGAGACTCAGAAGGGCTAGTGCCCATCAGTATAAGTCCATAATGTGTAACTTTAGGCTTCTGAGCCTACGATACCGAGTAATAACCTATTTCAGATGATAAATTAACAGATCAATGTATTGGACAGCACAGTGTATTTTGATTTGTTTTGTTTTGTTCTGTACTGTTTGTTCCATTTCTTTTATTTTTATTTTGTTGTTGTTGTTGTAAAACTGTCAATATCTTTGTAATAATACTAATTGCACTTATGTAATGCTTATTCTTTACAAAATAAAAACTATTTAAAAAAAAACATTTTGACAGTTTTTTCACCACTAGAGAGTGTTAGTTCATGTGTGTAATATAGATAACACTGTGCTCACGCACGTGGAGTTCAAGTAGAAGCCAGCACTGATTGGCTAAAATGCAAGTCTGTCAAAAGAACTGAAATAAGGGCGCAGTCTGCAGAGGCTTATATATAAAGTAATCACAAAGGTAAAAAGTGAATTAATATAACTGTGTTGGTTATGCAAAACTAGGGAATGGGCAATAAATGGATTATCTATCTTTTAAAACAATAAAAAATCTGGTGTAGACCTTTAAGCTATAGACAAACAAATACAAATATTTGATAACAGTGCTCTAAAATATTATATACCTTATAAATGTAGTTATTTAATACCACTAACACCACCAATATCTTAAAGTGACAAGATCCGTAACATCATAGTACTATGTTTTCATTCAAAAATATTTTTTATTCAGCATAAGTTATTAAAGGGCAGTATACACCAATTTCCATTTAACTGCATGTAATAGACACTACTATAAATAATAATATGCTAAGATACTGATATAAAAATCGAGTGTAAAATATTTTAAAAACTTACTTAGAAGCTCCCAATTTAAAACTGTTAATGAGATAAGCCTTGGACACCCACTGAAAGAGGCTGATAGCAGAAACTCCCCTCTCCCCAGCATATGAAAAGACTCATTATACAAACAGAAGCAATCTGAAGTCTGTATACAGCAGTATACATCTATAACTTTGGGGTTTGGTTAGGAGTCTGAAAATCAGCACAATGTTATTCAAAAATAAGCAAAACTATACATCTTTACAAAAACTCACCCAGGTGGGCTGTATAAATGGATCATCTACAAAATATTTATGCAAAGAAAAGAAAAATCTAGTGTACAATGTCCCTTTATCAGCTTGGCTGCCACAGAGAGTGCGACCCATTAACTGGCAACCCTCTCTCTGGCAGCCAGTGGCTTATGTGCAGCTAATACCACATATAATGTGCCCTTTCTTTTATGACAATTCTAAACCAAGGATCTTATTTTTACTTAGCAATAACTTGACATTTACAAAGAACGAAAAACCAACAGTATTTCTGAGCTGTGATACCAACAAATAATTAACTTCATTGTGTTATTGCCTGTTTACAATATCCCTGAATAAATAGTGAAATGGATTAGTTTCGTCAACATTCATCACTTTACAGGGAAACAGTCGTCACTTAATCTTATATCTAATAAAGTCTACAAATGTCATAATTTCCTGTACAGTTTTAATCTGTGCTGATTTACCGTTCATTCAACTTTACCTTTATTGGAAGATAGTCAGTGCTTTCTGTTGAGTCAGCCTCTTTTATGACAAGCGCCTTATCAAACGGCAATCAGTGCTGGTTTATAACTTTTAAGTAACTTTTGTATCCCACACACACAAATACACTCATACATACACACACACATAAACACATACAAACTCATGCATACATACATACACAAATGCAAACTCATGCATACATACATACACAAATGCAAACTCATGCATACATATACACCAACATACACACATTAACTCATGCATACATACATACATACACACACATAAACACATACACCAACATATACACATTCATTCATACTAACACATACATACATAATCAGACAAACACACACATACACACATGCAAACCCATACATATACACTTACACTAACACATACATACACACACATACTCACACGCATACTCATACATACATACACAAATTCACTCATACTAACACATACATAATCACACAAACACACACATAACACACATACTCACATACACACTCATACATACACTGACATACACACATGCACTCACACTAACACATACATACATACATACACACACATATACACACACACATACATACAAACACATATACACACACATATATTCCACCATACGCATATGCACTCACACATACATACATACATACATATACATAAACACACACATACATACACACAAAAACACACATACACATATACATGCAAACGTATACACACACACATACGCAAACACTCACTCACACATATGCATCCATAAACACATACATACATACATACACACACACTAACATTCACATGCATAGTTATATACCTAAACACAAACAATCACACATACACACACAAAAGACATACACTCAGAAACATGCACACACATATAAACAAATATACACATATACCCAGGCAGGGAACCTGTCCGCCTGCTCTTGCCACCAGCAATTCAAGCATCACTGGTGGTAGTGGTAAAGATTTTACAAAAAGTCTCTGTGCAGTCCTGCTTCCTGCTCTTGCGCAACTAATCCCATGAGAGCAGGGGTTGTCAATCAAACAGGTTGAATTAGTCCAGGGTGATTTTAATCCTTTACTTCAGAGATCGCAGGGAGGTTAGGAAGCAGCATTCATAAGAAGCATAAGCAAGCCTGCACCACAAGGGCTCAGAAGCTGCGTACTCCATTTCATAAATAAAGCCCAGAATGATGTGGGCATTTAAAGGGACATTTTTTTCTTTAATGAATCAGATAAATAATACAATTTTGAGCAACTTTTCAATTGCCATTTTTTGTTATCTTGTTATCCTTTGTTGAAAAGCCTAAAGGTAAGTTTAGGAGTGTGCACCTGTCTTGTAACAATGTTATACATTGTCTGCAGCACTATATGACAGCCATTTGTAACAATGTTATTCATTAGCAAGAGCACTAGATGGTATCACTATGTCCTGTCATGTAATGCTCCAGACGTGTGCACATTGCCTATCTAGATATCTGTCCAACAAAGAATAACATGAGAATTAAGCAAATTTGATAATAGAGGTAAATTGGAAACTTTGTTTTTATATTGTATTTTCTTTCTGAATCATGAAAGAAAAAAATTGAGTTTCATGTTCTTTTAAGATATATTATACCTTGAAATGTTATGAGACAATTTTACACAGATTTACACATACAATAAAGGCCCTTTGGTCACAATTGAAAGAGATCATAAGAACATATTTCTCCAACATAGGTGTGTCCGGTCCACGGCGTCATCCTTACTTGTGGGATATTCTCCTCCCCAACAGGAAATGGCAAAGAGCCCAGCAAAGCTGGTCACATGATCCCTCCTAGGCTCCGCCTACCCCAGTCATTCTCTTTGCCGTTGTACAGGCAACATCTCCACGGAGATGGCTTAGAGTTTTTTAGTGTTTAACTGTAGTTTTTCATTATTCAATCAAGAGTTTGTTATTTTCAAATAGTGCTGGTACGTACTATTTACTCAGAAACAGAAAAGAGATGAAGAATTCTGTTTGTATGAGGAAAATGATTTTAGCAACCGTAACTAAAATCCATGGCTGTTCCACACAGGACTGTTGAGAGCATTAACTTCAGTTGGGGGAACAGTTTGCAGTCCTTTGCTGCTTGAGGTATGACACATTCTAACAAGACGATGTAATGCTGGAAGCTGTCATTTTCCCTATGGGATCCGGTAAGCCATGTTTATTACGATTGTAAATAAGGGCTTCACAAGGGCTTATTTAGACTGTAGACATTTTTTGGGCTAAATCGATTGATATTAACACTTATTTAGCCTTGAGGAATCATTTATTCTGGGTATTTTGATATAATTATATCGGCAGGCACTGTTTTAGACACCTTATTCTTTAGGGGCTTTCCCAAAGCATAGGCAGAGTCTCATTTTCGCGCCGGTGTTGCGCACTTGTTTTTGAGAGGCATGACATGCAGTCGCATGTGAGAGGAGCTCTGATACTGATAAAAGACTTCTGAAGGCATCATTTGGTATCGTATTCCCCTTGGGTTTGGTTGGGTCTCAGCAAAGCAGATACCAGGGACTGTAAAGGGGTTAAAGCTTAAAACGGCTCCGGTTCCGTTATTTTAAGGGTTAAAGCTTCCAAAATTGGTGTGCAATATTTTCAAGGCTTTAAGACACTGTGGTGAAAGTTTGGTGAATTTTGAACAATTCCTTCATGTTTTTTCGCAATTGCAGTAATAAAGTGTGTTCAGTTTAAAATTTAAAGTGACAGTAACGGTTTTATTTCAAAACGTTTTTTGTACTTTCTTATCAAGTTTATGCCTGTTTAACATGTCTGAACTACCAGATAGACTGTGTTCTGAATGTGGGGAAGCCAGAATTCCTATTCATTTAAATAAATGTGATTTATGTGATAATGACAATGATGCCCAAGATGATTCCTCAAGTGAGGGGAGTAAGCATGGTACTGCATCATTCCCTCCTTCGTCTACTCGAGTCTTGCCCACTCAGGAGGCCCCTAGTACATCTAGCGCGCCAATACTCCTTACTATGCAACAATTAACGGCTGTAATGGATAATTCTGTCAAAAACATTTTAGCCAAAATGAACCCTTGTCAGCGTAAGCGTGGATGCTCTGTTTTAGTTACTGAAGAGCATGACGACGCTGATATTAATATCTCTGAAGGGCCCCTAACCCAATTTGAGGGAGCCAGGGAGGTTTTGTCTGAGGGAGAAATTACTGATTTAGGGAACATTTCTCAGCAGGCTGAATCTGATGTGATTACTTTTAAATTTGAATTGGAACATCTCCGCATTTTGCTTAAGGAGGTATTATCCACTCTGGATGATTGTGAAAATTTGGTCATCCCAGAGAAACTATGTAAAATGGACAAGTTCCTAGAGGTGCCGGGGCTCCCAGAAACTTTTCCTATACCCAAGCGGGTGGCGGACATTGTTAATAAAGAATGGGAAAGGCCCGGTATTCCTTTCGTCCCTCCCCCCATATTTAAAAAATTGTTTCCTATGGTCGACCCCAGAAAGGACTTATGGCAGTCAGTCCCCAAGGTCGAGGGAGCGGTTTCTACTTTAAACAAACGCACCACTATTCCCATAGAGGATAGTTGTGCTTTCAAAGATCCTATGGATAAAAAATTAGAAGGTTTGCTTAAAAAGATGTTTGTTCAGCAGGGTTACCTTCTACAACCCATTTCATGCATTGTCCCTGTCACTACAGCCGCATATTTCTGGTTTGATGAGCTGATTAAGGTGCTCGATAGTGACTCTCCTCCTTATGAGGAGATTATGGACAGAGTCAATGCTCTCAAATTGGCTAATTCTTTCACTCTAGACGCCTCTTTGCAATTGGCTAAGTTAGCGGCTAAGAATTCTGGGTTTGCTATTGTGGCGCGCAGAGCGCTTTGGTTGAAATCTTGGTCGGCTGATGCGTCTTCCAAGAACAAGCTACTAAACATTCCTTTCAAGGGGAAAACGCTGTTTGGTCCTGACTTGAAAGAGATTATCTCTGATATCACTGGGGGTAAGGGCCATGCCCTTCCTCAGGATCGGCCTTTCAAGGCAAAAAATAGACCTAATTTTCGCCCCTTTCGTAAAAACGGACCAGCCCAAGGTGCTACGTCCTCTAAGCAAGAGGGTAATACTTCTCAGGCCAAGCCAGCTTGGAGACCAATGCAAGGCTGGAACAAGGGAAAGCAGGCAAAGAAACCTGCCACTGCTACCAAGACAGCATGAAATATCGGCCCCCGATCCGGGACCGGATCTGGTGGGGGGCAGACTCTCTCTCTTCGCTCAGGCTTGGGCAAGAGATGTTCTGGATCCTTGGGCGCTAGAAATAGTCTCCCAGGGTTATCTTCTGGAATTCAAGGGACTTCCCCCAAGGGGAAGGTTCCACAGGTCTCAGTTGTCTTCAGACCACATAAAAAGACAGGCGTTCTTACATTGTGTAGAAGACCTGTTAAAAATGGGAGTGATTCATCCTGTTCCATTGAGAGAACAAGGGATGGGGTTCTACTCCAATCTGTTCATAGTTCCCAAAAAAGAGGGAACATTCAGACCAATCCTAGATCTCAAGATCTTAAACAAATTTCTCAAGGTCCCATCTTTCAAGATGGAAACCATTCGAACTATCCTTCCTTCCATCCAGGAAGGTCAATTCATGACCACGGTGGACTTAAAGGATGCGTATCTACATATTCCTATCCACAAGGAACATCATCGGTTCCTAAGGTTTGCATTCCTGGACAAACATTACCAGTTCGTGGCGCTTCCTTTCGGATTAGCCACTGCTCCAAGGATTTTCACAAAGGTACTAGGGTCCCTTCTAGCTGTGCTAAGACCAAGGGGCATTGCAGTAGTACCTTACCTGGACGACATTCTGATTCAAGCGTCGTCCCTCCCTCGAGCAAAGGCTCACACGGACATCGTCCTGGCCTTTCTCAGATCGCACGGCTGGAAAGTGAACGTGGAAAAGAGTTCTCTATCCCCGTCAACAAGGGTTCCCTTCTTGGGAACAATTATAGACTCCTCAGAAATGAGGATTTTTCTAACAGAGGCCAGAAAGACAAAGCTTCTGGACTCTTGTCGAATACTTCATTCCGTTCCTCTTCCTTCCGTAGCTCAGTGCATGGAAGTGATCGGGTTGATGGTAGCGGCAATGGACATAGTTCCTTTTGCGCGCATTCATCTAAGACCATTACAACTGTGCATGCTCAGTCAGTGGAATGGGGACTATACAGACTTGTCTCCAAAGATACAAGTAAATCAGAGGACCAGAGACTCACTCCGTTGGTGGCTGTCCCTGGACAACCTGTCACGAGGGATGACATTCCACAGACCAGAGTGGGTCATTGTCACGACCGACGCCAGTCTGATGGGCTGGGGCGCGGTCTGGGGATCCCTGAAAGCTCAGGGTCTTTGGTCTCGGGAAGAATCTCTTCTACCGATAAATATTCTGGAACTGAGAGCGATATTCAATGCTCTCAAGGCTTGGCCTCAGCTAGCGAGGACCAAGTTCATACGGTTTCAATCAGACAACATGACGACTGTTGCGTACATCAACCATCAGGGGGGAACAAGGAGTTCCCTAGCGATGGAAGAAGTGACCAAGATTATTCTATGGGCGGAGTCTCACTCCTGCCACCTGTCTGCTATCCACATCCCGGGAGTGGAAAATTGGGAAGCGGATTTTCTGAGTCGTCAGACATTGCATCCGGGGGAGTGGGAACTCCATCCGGAAATCTTTGCCCAAGTCACTCAACTTTGGGGCATTCCAGACATGGATCTGATGGCCTCTCGTCAGAACTTCAAAGTTCCTTGCTACGGGTCCAGATCCAGGGATCCCAAGGCGGCTCTAGTGGATGCACTAGTAGCACCTTGGACCTTCAATCTAGCTTATGTGTTCCCGCCGTTTCCTCTCATCCCCAGGCTGGTAGCCAGGATCAATCAGGAGAGGGCGTCGGTGATCTTGATAGCTCCTGCGTGGCCACGCAGGACTTGGTATGCAGATCTGGTGAATATGTCATCGGCTCCACCTTGGAAGCTACCTTTGAGACGAGACCTTCTTGTTCAGGGTCCGTTCGAACATCCGAATCTGGTTTCACTCCAGCTGACTGCTTGGAGATTGAACGCTTGTTTTTATCGAAGCGAGGTTTCTCAGATTCTGTTATCGATACTCTTGTTCAGGCCAGAAAGCCTGTAACTAGAAAGATTTACCACAAAATTTGGAAGAAATATATCTGTTGGTGTGAATCTAAAGGATTCCCTTGGGACAAGGTTAAGATTCCTAGGATTCTATCCTTCCTTCAAGAAGGATTGGAAAAAGGATTATCGGCAAGTTCCCTGAAGGGACAGATTTCTGCCTTGTCGGTGTTACTTCACAAAAAACTGGCAGCTGTGCCAGATGTTCAAGCCTTTGTTCAGGCTCTGGTTAGAATCAAGCCTGTTTACAAACCTTTGACTCCTCCTTGGAGTCTCAATCTAGTTCTTTCAGTTCTTCAGGGGGTTCCGTTTGAACCCTTACATTCCGTTGATATTAAGTTATTATCTTGGAAAGTTTTGTTTTTAGTTGCAATTTCTTCTGCTAGAAGAGTTTCAGAATTATCTGCTCTGCAGTGTTCTCCTCCTTATCTGGTGTTCCATGCAGATAAGGTGGTTTTACGTACTAAACCTGGTTTTCTTCCAAAAGTTGTTTCTAACAAAAACATTAACCAGGAGATTATCGTACCTTCTCTGTGTCCGAAACCAGTTTCAAAGAAGGAACGCTTGTTGCACAATTTGGATGTTGTTCGCGCTCTAAAATTCTATTTAGATGCTACAAAGGATTTTAGACAAACATCTTCCCTGTTTGTTGTTTATTCAGGTAAAAGGAGAGGTCAAAAAGCAACTTCTACCTCTCTCTCTTTTTGGATTAAAAGCATCATCAGATTGGCTTACGAGACTGCCGGACGGCAGCCTCCCGAAAGAATCACGGCTCATTCCACTAGGGCTGTGGCTTCCACATGGGCCTTCAAGAACGAGGCTTCTGTTGATCAGATATGTAGGGCAGCGACTTGGTCTTCACTGCACACTTTTACCAAATTTTACAAGTTTGATACTTTTGCTTCTTCTGAGGCTATTTTTGGGAGAAAGGTTTTGCAAGCCGTGGTGCCTTCCATTTAGGTGACCTGATTTGCTCCCTCCCTTCATCCGTGTCCTAAAGCTTTGGTATTGGTTCCCACAAGTAAGGATGACGCCGTGGACCGGACACACCTATGTTGGAGAAAACAGAATTTATGTTTACCTGATAAATTTCTTTCTCCAACGGTGTGTCCGGTCCACGGCCCGCCCTGGTTTTTTAATCAGGTCTGATAATTTATTTTCTTTAACTACAGTCACCACGGTACCATATGGTTTCTCCTATGCTATTATTCCTCCTTAACGTCGGTCGAATGACTGGGGTAGGCGGAGCCTAGGAGGGATCATGTGACCAGCTTTGCTGGGCTCTTTGCCATTTCCTGTTGGGGAGGAGAATATCCCACAAGTAAGGATGACGCCGTGGACCGGACACACCGTTGGAGAAAGAAATTTATCAGGTAAACATAAATTCTGTTTTTTTTTAAAATCTGGGACTAGGAGGGTAGGTGCTGCTGTTCTGAACTTCATGTAAGTTCATCTTATACACAGCACTAAATACAACGTGCTTAGCCCCGCCCACAGACACACAACCCTAACTATGGGGCCCTTGCAGCATCCTAACTCCCAGCACCAGCAGAACCTTCATTTTCACTCTGTCCTTACACAATCCACAGTTATGCCCTGCCCACAGTGTAAATGATCATAGAGACTGGATTCTATATTCATATATATAAATATTTATAATTGCTGGCCATTGCTGCGCGAGTTCTCATGCTGTGTCACACGGCATGAGAATGAGGCTCTCTTTGGAGCTTCCGAGCAATACGAACGCGAGGTCGTGTTCGCATTGCACCTAACTTTTAAGTTTACGCGGAAGCGATATTTTGCACTCAACTTGTAATCTAGTCCAAAGTGTTTAAATGTATATGAAACCCATTTGTTTTCTTAAATGATTCAGATAGAGATACATCGGGTCAGCCAATGACAAGAGGCACATAATTTCAGCCACCAATCACCCGCTAGCTCCATATGTGCATTCCTGCTCCTAAGCCTATCTAGGTTTGTTTTTCAACAAAGGATACCAAAAGAATGAAACAAATTAGATAACAAAAATAAATTGGAAAGTTGTTTAAAACTGCATGTTGTATCTGAATCATGAATGTTTAATTTCACCATTCAGATGATTATTTCACCTGTACTCTAGTTAAGATATAATGAAAATCTGGCCTGTTAAGGACTGGAGTTGAGAAACACTGGCCTAGACAGATAGGGCCCATTTATTAACTGCTGGACAGACAATGTTCCCAACAATGAAACTTGTTCATCCCTCGCTTGGGTAGAATGAAGCGCAACTGCCACCCACGCAGCCCTGCCCCCTGCTGTTGCACAACCATTCGCACTAGAGTAGGGCTTGTCCAGATGAGTCCGGATGTTTTATGTGGTTAGGAAGCAGATGTACTAAAGGGACAGTCATGGATAATCCCTTTATTACCCATTACCCAGCTTTGTATAATTAACACTGTTATATTAATATACTTTTTACCTCTTTGATTACCTTGTATCTAAGCCCCTGCAGACTGCCCCCTTATCTGTGATTTTTATTTTTTATTTTTTTTACAAACTTGCATTTAAGCCAGTTAGTGCTGGTTCATGCATAACTCCATAGGAGTGAGCACAATGTTATCTATATAGCACACATGAAAATGCTCTGAGATCAGAGGCGACCTGCTGGGGCTTAGAAACAGGCTGAATTGTAGAGGTATAAAGGTCATAATAAAGTATATTAATATAACATTATTGGCTGTACAAAGCTGGAGAATGGGTAGTAAAGGCATTGGGGTAGATTTATCATAGTGCGAGCGGACATGATGCAATGTAGCGTATCCTGTATATGCTGTCGGCATTTATCATTGCACCAGCAATGCCTTCCCCTCGGCCGCTAGCAGGGAGTGTCAATCAACCCGATCGTATTCCTGAAGGCTCGCGCGGAAACATCTTTTCTCTTGTTAAGTGTATCCAGTCCACGGATCATCCATTACTTATGGGATATTCTCCTTCCCAACAGGAAGTTTCAAGAGGATCACCCACAGCAGAGCTGCTATATAGCTCCTCCCCTAACTGTCATATCCAGTCATTCTCTTGCAAGCCTCAACCAAGATGGAGGTCGTAAGAGGAGTGTGGTGTTTTATACTTAGTTTATTCTTCAATCAAAAGTTTGTTATTTTTAAATGGTGCCGGAGTGTACTGTTTATCTCAGGCAGTATTTAGAAGAAGAATCTGCCTGCGTTTTGTATGATCTTAGCAGAAGTAACTAAGATCCATGGCTGTTCTCACATATTCTGAGAAGTGAGGTAACTTCAGAGGGGGAATAGCGTGCAGGTTTTCCTGCAATAAGGTATGTGCAGTTAATATTTTTCTAGGGATGGAATTTGCTAGAAAATGCTGCTGATACCGAACTAATGTAAGTAAAGCCTTAAATGCAGTGATAGCTACTGGTATCAGGCTTATTAATAGAGATGCATACTCTTATAAAAATGTAATATAAAACGTTTGCTGGCATGTTTAATCGTTTTTATATGTATTTGGTGATAAAACTTATTGGGGCCTAGTTTTTTTCCACATGGCTGGCTTGAATTTTGCCTAGTAACAGTTTCCTTAGGCTTTCCACTGTTGTAATATGAGTGGGAGGGGCATTTTTAGTGCTTTTCTGTGCAGATAAAAATACTGACAGAGACATTCAGTTTCCCTCTGCATGATCCAGGACATCTCTGGAGGGCTCAAAAGGCTTCAAAGTCGTTTTTGAGGGAGGTAAAAAGCCACAGTAGAGCTGTGGCAGTTGTTGTGACTGTTTGAAAAAAAAAAAAAAAAAAAAACAACTTTTTGTCTTTTATTATTCCATTTTGGGTATTAAGGGGTTAATCATCCATTTGCAAGTGGGTGCAATGCTCTGCTAACTTGTAACATACACTGTAAAAATTTCGTTAGTGTAACTGCCTTTTTTGACTGTTATCTCAAATTTTGACAAAATGTGTGTTTCTTAAAGGTGCAGTAACATTTTTTATATTGCTTGTAAACTTGTTTAAAGTGTTTTCCAAGCTTGCTAGTCTCATTGCTAGTCTGTTTAAACATGTCTGACACAGAGGAAACTACTTGTTCATTATGTTTGAAAGCCATGGTGGAGCCCCATAGGAGAATGTGTACTAAATGTATTGATTTCACCTTAAACAGTAAAGATCAGTCTTTAACTATAAAAGAAATATCACCAGAAGATTCTGACGAGGGGGAAGTTATGCCGACTAACTCTCCCCACGTGTCAGACCCTTCGCCTCCCGCTCAGGGGATGCACGCTAATATGGCGCCAATTACATCAGGGACGCCCATAGCGATTACCTTGCAGGAAATGGCTGCAATCATGAATAATACCCTGTCAGAGGTATTATCCAGGTTGCCTGAATTAAGAGGCAAGCGCGATTGCTCTGGGGTTAGGAGAAATACAGAGCGCGCATATGCTGTAAGGGCCATGTCTGATACTGCGTCACAATATGCAGATCATGAGGACGGAGAGCTTCAGTCTGTGGGTGACATCTCTGATTCGGGGAAACCTGATTCAGAGATTTCTAATTTTAAATTTAAGTTTGAGAACCTCCGTGTGTTGCTTGGGGAGGTATTAGCTGCTCTGAATGACTGTAACACAGTTGCAGTACCAGAGAAATTGTGTAGGCTGGATAAATACTATGCGGTACCGGTGTGTACTGATGTTTCTCTTGTTAAGTGTAGTCAGTCCACGGGTCATCCATTACTTATGGAATATATCTCTTCCTAACAGGAAGCTGCAAGAGGATCACCCAAGCAGAGCTGCTATATAGCTCCTCCCCTCACATGTCATATTCAGTCATTCTCTTGCAGCCTAACTAAAGATAGGTCGCTGTGAGAGGTCTGTGGTGTTTTTTAACTTAGTTTATTTCTACAATCAAAAGTTTGTTATTTTAAATGGCACCGGAGTGTGCTGTTTATTCTCAGGCAGCATTAGAAGAAGAATCTGCCTGCGTTTTCTATGATCTTAGCAGACGTAACTAAGATCCACTGGCTGTTCTCATCTGAGGAGTGAGGTAACTTCAGAGAAGGGGAATAGCATGCAGGGCCCCCCTGCAAATGAGGTATGTGCAGTAATTATTTTTCTGAGGAATGGAATTGACTGAGAAAATACTGCTGATACCAATGTAAAGTAAGTTCAGCCTTAAATGCAGTGATAGCGACTGGTATTAGGCTGATGAGTGTGTGTACACTGAATGTATTTTTCTAAGGAATGGAATTGACTCTGAAAATACTGTTAATACTGAAATAATGTATGAGCCTTAACTGCAGTAAAAGCGACTGGTAGCAGGCTTATTAATAACAATTCATAACTTTTCAAATGTATGTTTAAAACGTTTACTGGCATGTTAATCGTTTTTTGTGAGGTACTTGGTGATAAAACTTATTGGGGCATGATTTTTACCACATGGCCATCTTTGTTTTCTGCATAGAAACAGTTTTCTGAGCTTCCCCACTGTTGTAATATGAGTGGGAGGGGCCTATTTTAGGGCTTTTTTGCGCAGTAAAAATTCAGTCACAATCTGTCTACTTCATCCTCCATGATCCAGATCGTCTCTAGAGAGCTCAGGGGTCTTCAAAATTCATTTTGAGGGAGGTAATCAGTCACAGCAGACCTGTGACAGTGTGTTTTGACTGTGAGAAAAACGTTAATTATTAAATTGTTATCCGTTTTTGGGTATTAAGGGGTTAATCATCCATTTGCTGGTGGGTGCAATCCTTTGCTAACTTAATACATTTGCTGTGAAAAATTGGTTGCTATATCTATTTTGGTTCATTGTTATTTCAACTGTGACAGCTTTTTGTGCTTCTTAAAGGCACAGTAGCGTTTTTTATATTGCTTCTAAATTTATTTAGAAAAGTATTTCCAAGCTTGCTAGTCTCATTGCTAGTCTGTTTAAACATGTCTGACACAGATGAATCTCTTTGTTCACTATGTTTAAAGGCCAATGTGGAGCCCAATAGAAATTTGTGTACTAATTGCATTGATGCTACTTTAAATAAAAGTCAATCTTTACATGTAAAGAAATTATCACCAGACAACGAGGGGGAAGTTATGCCGACTAACTCTCCTCACGTGTCAGTACCTTCGCCTCCCGCTCAGGAGGTGCGTGATTTTGTGGCACCAAGTACATCAGGGAGGCCCTTACAAATCACTTTGCAAGACATGGCTACTGTTATGACAGAAGTATTATCTAAATTGCCAGAATTAAGAGGCAAGCGCGATAGCTCTGGGTTAAGGATAGAGCGCGCGGATGAGGTGAGAGCCATGTCAGATACTGCGTCACAGTTTGCAGAACGTGAAGACGGAGAGCTTCATTCTGTGGGTGACGGATCTGATCCAGGGAGACTGGATTCAGAGATTTATAATTTTAAATTTAAGCTTGAGAACCTCCGCATATTGCTAGGGGAGGTATTAGCGGCTCTGAATGATTGTAACACGGTTGCAATTCCAGAAAAATTATGTAGGTTGGATAGATACTATGCGGTACCGGTGTGTACTGACGTGTTTCCTATACCTAAAAGGCTTACAGAGATTATTAGCAAGGAGTGGGATAGACCTGGTGCGCCTTTTTCCCCTCCTCCCATATTTAGGAAAATGTTTCCTATAGACGCCACCACACGAGACTTATGGCAGACGGTCCCTAAGGTGGAGGGAGCAGTTTCTACTTTAGCTAAGCGTACCACTATCCCGGTGGAGGATAGTTGTGCCTTTTAAGATCCAATGGATAAGAAATTAGAGGGTTACCTTAAGAAAATGTTTGTTCAACAAGGTTTTATCTTACAGCCCCTTGCATGCATTGCGCCTGTCACTGCTGCGGCGGCATTCTGGTTTGAGTCTCTGGAAGAGGCCATTCGCACAGCTCCATTGGATGAAATTATGAACAAGCTTAAAGCACTTAAGCTAGCTAACGCATTTGTTTCTGATGCCGTCGTACATTTAACCAAACTTACGGCTAAGAACTCCGGATTCGCCATCCAAGCGCGCAGAGCGCTATGGCTTAAATCCTGGTCAGTTGACGTGACTTCTAAATCTAAATTGCTTAATATTCCTTTCAAAGGGCAGACCTTATTCGGGCCCGGTTTGAAAGAAATTATAGCTGACATTACGGGAGGTAAGGGCCATGCTCTACCTCAGGACAGGGCCAAATCAAAGGCCAAACAGTCTAATTTTCGTGCCTTTCGTAGCTTCAAGGCAGGAGCAGCATCAACTTCCTCCGCTCCAAAACAGGAAGGAGCTGCTGCTTGTTACAGGCAGGGCTGGAAAGTTAACCAGTCCTGGAACAAGGGCAAGCAGGCCAAGAAACCTGCTGCTGCCCCCAAGACAGCATGAAGAGAGGGCCCCCTATCCGGAAACGGATCTAGTGGGGGGCAGACTTTCTCTCTTCGCCCAGGCTTGGGCAAGAGATGTCCAGGATCCCTGGGCGTTGGAGATCATATCTCAGGGATATCTCCTGGACTTCAAAACTTCTCCTCCACGAGGGAGATTTCATCTTTCAAGGTTATCAGCAAACCAAATAAAGAAAGAGGCGTTTCTACGCTGTGTACAAGACCTCTTACTAATGGGGGTGATCCACCCAGTTCCGCGGACGGAACACGGGCAGGGATTCTATTCAAATCTATTTGTGGTTCCCAAGAAAGAGGGAACCTTCAGACCAATCTTGGACTTAAAAATCCTAAACAAATTTCTAAGAGTTCCATCATTCAAAATGGAAACTATTCGAACCATCCTTCCCATGATCCAAGAGGGTCAGTACATGACCACAGTGGACTTAAAGGATGCCTACCTTCACATACCGATTCACAAGGATCATTATCGGTACCTAAGATTTGCTTTCCTAGACAGGCATTACCAGTTTGTAGCTCTTCCCTTCGGATTAGCTACGGCTCCAAGAATCTTTACAAAAGTTCTGGGCTCACTTCTGGCGGTACTAAGACCGCGAGGCATAGCGGTGACTCCGTACCTAGACAACATTCTGATACAAGCGTCAAGTTTTCAAACTGCCAAGTCTCATACAGAGATTGTTCTGGCATTTCTGAGGTCGCATGGGTGGAAGGTGAACGTGGAAAAGAGTTCTCTATTACCACTTACAAGAGCTCCCTTTCTAGGGACTCTTATAGATTCTGTAGAGATGAAAATTTACCTGACAGAGGCCAAGTTATTAAAACTTCTAAATGCTTGCCGTGTCCTTCATTCCATTCCACACCCGTCAGTAGCTCAGTGCATGGAAGTAATCGGCTTAATGGTAGCGGCAATGGACATAGTACCATTTACGCGCCTGCATCTCAGACCGCTGCAATTGTGCATGCTAAGTCAGTGGAACGGGGATTACTCAGATTTGTCCCCCCCTACTAAATCTGGATCAAGAGACCAGAGATTCTCTTCTATGGTGGCTTTCTCGGCCACATCTGTCCAAGGGGATGACCTTTCGCAGGCCAGATTGGACGATTGTAACAACAGACGCCAGCCTTCTAGGCTGGGGCGCAGTCTGGAACTCCCTGAAAGCTCAGGGATTATGGACTCAGGAGGAGAAACTCCTCCCAATAAATATTCTGGAATTAAGAGCAATATTCAATGCTCTCCTAGCTTGGCCTCAGTTAGCAACTCTGAGGTTCATCAGATTTCAGTCAGACAACATCACGACTGTGGCTTACATCAACCATCAAGGGGGAACCAGAAGTTCCCTAGCGATGCTGGAAGTCTCAAAGATAATTCGCTGGGCAGAGTCTCACTCTTGCCACCTGTCAGCGATTTACATCCCAGGCGTGGAGAACTGGGAGGCGGATTTTCTAAGTCGCCAGACTTTTCATCCGGGGGAGTGGGAACTTCATCCGGAGGTCTTTGCTCAACTGATTCATCGTTGGGGCAAACCAGATCTGGATCTCATGGCGTCTCGTCAGAACGCCAAGCTTCCTTGTTACGGATCCAGGTCCAGGGACCCGGGAGCGGTGCTGATAGATGCTCTGACAGCCCCTTGGGTCTTCAACATGGCTTATGTGTTTCCACCGTTCCCGATGCTTCCTCGTTTGATTGCCAAGATCAAACAGGAGAGAGCTTCGGTGATTCTGATAGCGCCTGCGTGGCCACGCAGGACCTGGTATGCAGACCTAGTGGACATGTCGTCCTGTCCACCGTGGTCTCTGCGTCTGAGACAGGACCTTCTAATTCAGGGTCCTTTCAACCATCCAAATCTAATTTCTCTGAGGCTGACTGCATGGAGATTGAACGCTTGATTCTATCAAAGCGTGGCTTCTCGGAGTCGGTTATTGATACCTTAATACAGGCTAGGAAGCCTGTTACCAGAAAAATTTACCATAAGATATGGCGTAAATATTTATATTGGTGCGAATCCAAGAGTTACTCATGGAGTAAGATTAGGATTCCTAGGATATTGTCCTTTCTACAAGAGGGTTTAGAAAAGGGCTTATCTGCTAGTTCGTTAAAGGGACAGATTTCTGCTCTGTCTATTCTTCTACACAAACGTCTGGCTGAAGTTCCAGACGTTCAGGCTTTTTGTCAGGCTTTAACTAGGATTAAGCCAGTGTTTAAGACTGTTGCTCCGCCGTGGAGCTTAAACTTAGTTCCTAATGTTCTTCAAGGCGTTCCATTTGAACCCCTTCATTCCATTGATATCAAGCTGTTATCCTGGAAGGTTTTGTTTTTGATGGCTATTTCCTCGGCTCGAAGAGTCTCTGAGTTATCTGCCTTACATTGTGATTCTCCTTATCTGATTTTTCATTCAGACAAGGTAGTTCTGCGTACTAAACCTGGGTTCTTACCTAAGGTAGTTACTAACAGGAATATCAATCAAGAGATTGTTGTTCCATCACTGTGTCCTAACCCTTCTTCAAAGAAGGAACGACTTTTGCATAATCTGGACGTAGTCCGTGCCCTGAAGTTCTATTTGCAGGCAACTAAAGATTTTCGTCAAACTTCTTCCCTGTTTGTCGTTTACTCTGGACAGAGAAGAGGTCAAAAGGCTTCGGCTACCTCTCTCTCTTTTTGGCTTCGTAGCATAATACGTTTAGCCTATGAGACTGCTGGACAGCAGCCTCCTGAAAGGATTACAGCTCATTCTACTAGAGCTGTGGCTTCCACCTGGGCCTTTAAAAATGAGGCCTCTGTTGAACAGATTTGCAAGGCTGCAACTTGGTCTTCGCTTCACACCTTTTCAAAATTTTACAAATTTGACACTTTTGCTTCTTCGGAGGCTATTTTTGGGAGAAAGGTACTTCAGGCAGTGGTTCCTTCTGTTTAATGTTCCTGCCTTGTCCCTCCCTTCATCCGTGTACTTTAGCTTTGGTATTGGTATTCCATAAGTAATGGATGACCCGTGGACTGACTACACTTAACAAGAGAAAACATAATTTATGCTTACCTGATATATTTATTTCTCTTGTAGTGTAGTCAGTCCACGGCCCGCCCTGTCTTTAAGGCAGATCTAAATTTTAATTAAACTCCAGTCACCACTGCACCCTATGGTTTCTCCTTTCTCGTCTGCTTTGGTCGAATGACTGAATATGACATGTGAGGGGAGGAGCTATATAGCAGCTCTGCTTGGGTGATCCTCTTGCAGCTTCCTGTTAGGAAGAGATATATTCCATAAGTAATGGATGACCCGTGGACTGACTACACTACAAGAGAAATAAATTTATCAGGTAAGCATAAATTATGTTTTTTCCTATACCTAAAAGGCTTACAGAAAATATTAGCAAGGAGTGGGATAGACCGGGTGTGCCTTTTTCCCCACCTCCTATATTTAGAAAAATGTTTCCAATAGACCCCACTACACGGGACTTATGGCAGACGGTCCCTAAGGTGGAGGGAGCAGTTTCTACTTTAGCAAAGTGTACTACTATCCCGGTTGAGGACAGTTGTGCTTTTTCAGATCCAATGGATAAAAAATTGGAGGGTTACCTTAAGAAAATGGTTATTCAACAAGGTTTTATTTTACAGCCCCTTGCATGCATTGCGCCTGTCACGGCCGCGGCGGCATTCTGGTTTGAGGCCCTGGTAGAGGCCATCCATACAGCTCCATTGACTGAAATTATTGACAAGCTTAGAAAACTTAGCTAGCTAACTCATTTGTTTCTGATGCCATTGTTCATTTGACTAAACTAACGGCTAAGAATTCCGGATTCGCCATCCAAGCGCGTAGGGCGCTATGGCTTAAATCCTGGTCAGCTGACGTGACTTTGAAGTCTAAATTACTCAACATTCCTTTCAAGGGGCAGACCTTATTCGGGCCTGGTTTGAAGGAAATTATTGCTGACATTACTGGAGGTAAGGGTCACACCCTTCCTCAGGACAGGGCCAAAGCAAAGGCCAAACAGTCTAATTTTCGTGCCTTTCGAAATTTCAAGGCAGGTGCAGCATCAACTTCCTCTGCTTCAAAACAAGAGGGAACTTTTGCTCAATCTAAGCAGGCCTGGAAACCTAACCAGTCCTGGAACAAAGGCAAGCAGGAAAGTAAGCCTGCTGCTGCCTCTAAGACAGCATGAAGGAACGGCCCCCTATCCGGCGACGGATCTAGTAGGGGACAGACTTTCTCTCTTCGCCCAGGCGTGGGCAAGAGATGTTCGGGATCCCTGGGCGTTGGAGATCATATCTCAGGGATATCTTCTGGACTTCAAAGCTTCCCCTCCACAAGGGAGATTTCATCTTTCAAGGCTATCTGCAAGTCAGATAAAGAAAGAGGCATTCCTACGCTGTGTGCAAGACCTCCTAGTTATGGGAGTGATCCATCCAGTTCCTCGGACGGAACAAGGACAGGGTTTTTATTCGAATCTGTTTGTGGTTCCCAAAAAAGAGGGAACCTTCAGACCAATTTTGGATCTAAAGATCTTAAACAAATTCCTCAGAGTTCCATCTTTCAAAATGGAAACTATTCGGACCATCCTACCCATGATCCAAGAAGGTCAGTACATGACCACAGTGGACTTAAAGGATGCCTACCTTCACATACCGATTCACAAAGATCATCATCGGTTTCTAAGGTTTGCCTTTCTAGACAGGCATTACCAATTTGTAGCTCTTCCCTTCGGGTTGGCTACAGCCCCGAGAATCTTTACAAAGGTTCTGGGCTCACTTCTGGCGGTTCTAAGACCGCGAGGCATAGCGGTGGCTCCGTACCTAGACGACATCCTGATACAGGCGTCAAGCTTTCAAGTTGCCAAGTCTCATACAGAGATAGTTCTGGCATTTCTGAGGTTGCACGGGTGGAAAGTGAACGAGGAAAAGAGTTCTCTAGCCCCACTCACAAGAGTCTCCTTCTTAGGGACTCTTATAGATTCTGTAGAAATGAAAATTTACCTGACGGAGTCCAGGTTATCAAAACTTCAAAATGCTTGCCGTGTTCTTCACTCCATTCCGCGCCCTTCGGTAGCTCAGTGTATGGAGGTAATCGGCTTAATGGTAGCGGCAATGGACATAGTGCCATTTGCGCGCCTTCATCTCAGACCGCTGCAATTATGCATGCTGAGTCAGTGGAATGGGGATTACACAGATTTGTCCCCTCTGCTAAATCTGGATCAAGAGACCAGAGATTCTCTTCTCTGGTGGTTGTCTTGGGTACACCTGTCCAAGGGTATGACCTTTCGCAGGCCAGATTGGACAATTGTAACAACAGATGCCAGCCTTCTAGGTTGGGGTGCAGTCTGGAATTACCTGAAGGCACAGGGATCGTGGACTCAGGAGGAGAAACTCCTTCCAATAAATATTCTGGAGTTAAGAGCGATATTCAATGCTCTTCTGGCTTGGCCTCAGTTAGCAACACTGAGGTTCATCAGATTTCAGTCGGACAACATCACGACTGTGGCTTACATCAACCATAAGGGGGAACCAGGAGTTCCCTAGCGATGTTAGAAGTCTCAAAAATAATTCGCTGGGCAGAGTACCACTCTTGCCACCTGTCAGCAATCCATATCCCAGGCGTGGAGAACTGGGAGGCAGATTTTCTAAGTCGTCAGACTTTCCATCCGGGGGAGTGGGAACTCCATCCGGAGGTGTTTGCTCAGTTGATTCATCGTTGGGGCAAACCAGAGTTGGATCTCAGGGCGTCTCGCCAGAACGCCAAGCTTCCTTGTTACGGATCCAGGTCCAGGGACCCAGAAGCGACGCTGATAGATGCTCTAGCAGCGCCTTGGTTCTTCAACCTGGCTTATGTGTTTCCACCGTTTCCTCTGCTCCCTCGACTGATTGCCAAAATCAAACAGGAGAGAGCATCAGTGATTCTGATAGCACCTGCGTGGCCACGCAGGACTTGGTATGCAGACCTAGTGGACATGTCATCCTTTCCACCATGGACTCTGCCTCTAAGACAGGACCTTCTGATACAAGATCCTTTCAATCATCCAAATCTAATTTCTCTGAGACTGACTGCATGGAGATTGAACGCTTGATTCTATCAAAGCGTAGCTTCTCCGAGTCAGTCATTGATACTTTAATACAGGCACGAAAGCCTGTTACCAGGAAAATCTACCACAAGATATGGAGTAAATATCTTTATTGGTGTGAATCCAAGAATTACTCATGGAGTAAGGTTAGGTTTCCTAGAATATTGTCTTTTCTCCAAGAGGCCTTGGACAAAGGATTATCAGCTAGTTCCTTAAAGGGACAGATTTCTGCTCTGTCTATTCTTTTGCACAAGCGTCTGGCAGAGGTTCCAGACATCCAGGCATTTTGCCAGGCTTTGGTTAGAATTAAGCCTGTGTTTAAACCTGTTGCTCCCCCGTAGAGCTTAAACTTGGTTCTTAAAGTTCTTCAATTAGTTCAGTTTGAACCCCTTCATTCCATTGATATTAAACTTTTATCTTGGAAAGTTCTGTTTTTGATGGCTATTTCCTCGGCTCGGAGAGTCTCTGAGCTATCTGCCTTACAATGTGATTCTCCTTATCTGATTTTTCATGCAGATAAGGTAGTCCTGCGTACCAAACCTGGGTTTTTACCTAAGGTGGTTTCTAACAAGAATATCAATCAAGAGATTGTTGTTCCATCATTGTGTCCTAATCCTTCTTCAAAGAAGGAACGTCTTTTACATAATCTGGACGTAGTCTGTGCCTTGAAGTTTTACTTACAAGCTACTAAAGATTTTCGTCAAACATCTACCCTGTTTGTCGTTTACTCTGGACAGAGGAGAGGTCAAAAAGCTTCGGCAACCTCTCTTTCCTTTTGGCTTCGGAGCATAATACGCCTAGCCTATAAGACTGCTGGACAGCAGCCCCCTGAAAGGATTACAGCTCATTCCACTAGAGCTGTGGCTTCCACCTGGGCCTTTAAAAATGAGGCCTCTGTTGAACAGATTTGCAAGGCCGCGACTTGGTCTTCGCTTCACACTTTTTCCAAATTTTCCAAATTTGATACTTTTGCTTCTTCGGAGGCTGTTTTTGGGAGAAAGGTTCTTCAGGCAGTGGTTCCTTCCGCTTAATCCTGCCTTGTCCCTCCCATCATCCGTGTACTTTAGCTTTGGTATTGGTATCCCATAAGTAATGGATGATCCGTTGACTGGATACACTTAACAAGAGAAAACATAATTTATGCTTACCTGATAAATTTATTTCTCTTGTAGTGTATCCAGTCCACAGCCCGCCCTGTCCTTTTAAGGCAGGTCTAAATTTTAATTAAACTACAGTCACCACTGCACCCTATGGTTTCTCCTTTCTCTGTTTGTTTTCGGTCGAATGACTGGATATGACAGTTAGGGGAGGAGCTATATAGCAGCTCTGCTGTGGGTGATCCTCTTGCAACTTCCTGTTGGGAAGGAGAATATCCCATAAGTAATGGATGATCCGTGGACTGGATACACTACAAGAGAAATAAATTTATCAGGTAAGCATAAATTATGTTTTTCCGTTGAGTCGATAGAATTCACATGCCCCATTTTTCTCAAAGAAGATTACTGGGACAATAAACAGAGGGAAAGTATGGTAATTACTTTGACACTCCTTCCCAATATTGTTTCAGAATTAAATTATATTACTTTCTGATAAATACAAATGTCCGATTGATGTTATATAGCAGCCCTACAACCCAATTGCATCCATTAATCACCCCTTTAAATTGTAGCTTTCCAGCCCCAGCTGCTGCAGCCCACTGGGAAATCTCTTGGTATCCTGGTAGGCCAATCCGGCCCTGGTTTTGCATTATGAGCGGCTCGGTACTAACTTGCAAGTTATTTCCACCGCTCACCTCCCTATAGCGCCGCTATTACAGGTTTTCATAAACCCGGCATTATCAGGTAATATGTGAGCATTGAGCAAAATTGAGCTTCATACCGCACACAAATACCAGCGCTGCTTTGAGCTGGTTTTACGTGCTTGTGCACGATTTCCCCATAGACATCAATGGGGAGAGCCAGCTAAAAAAAAGCTTAACACCTGCAGTAAAGGAGCATAAAGCTCCGTAACGCAGCCCCATTGATTCCTATGGGGAAAGAAAATTTATGTTTACACCTAACACCCTAACATAAACCCCGAGTCTAAACACCCCTAATCTGCTGCCACCGACATCGCTGACACCTACATTACACTTATTAACCCCTAATCCGCCGCTCCCAATATCGCCTCCACACACCTACACTTATTAACCCCTAATCTGCTGCCCCCAATGTCGTCGCCACCTACATAAATGTAATAACCTCTAATCTGCCACCTCTGCCACCGCCGCCACCTACATTATACTTATTAACCCCTAATCTGCTGCCCCCAACGTCGCCGCCACTATACTAAAGTTATAAACCCCTAAACCTAACCCTAAGTCTAACCCTAACACCCACTAACTTTAATATAATTAAAATAAATTTATATAAAAATTACAATTACTACCTAAATAATTCCTATTTAAAACTAAATACTTACCTATAAAATAAACCCTAAGATGAATCACACTACAAACTGTTGAGCAGGTGGTACCTCACGCCAAATAGACTAAAAAAGATCTACCCAGCCACTACTGGGAGGTGCTGGAGGGGCTGTGGGATGGAGGGTACTCTGGTGCATGTTTGGTGGGACTGCCCACGACTAGAACACTTTTGGGAGGAGATTTGGGAAAAGATATGCTTGATCACTGAACTGACAGTTCCCAGAACCCCTGAGACATTGTTATTCCATTTCCCATTTAAGTTCCAGACCCAGGCCAAAAAATCATTACTTATGCTCCTGCTGTCTTGTGCCAAGACTCTAATCCCTCTTAACTGGAAGTCCACTTCTATACCTACTCTCTCAGACTGGAGAGCAAGGGTGAACACAACACTACAATTAGAGAGATACCATTACTACCTAACAGGGCAATTGGACATACATGAGACAATGATGATAATGTGGTCAGCGGTACATACAGACAGTGACCCTACTGGGAGTGCCCAGGAGCTGTGATCTGATGGGGTGTGAGGGGTGCTCACTGACTGAACTCGTTTGGGGGGAGGAATGGAGACCTGACTGGGGCCCGCCCTGAGCGTCTGAACTCTAACTTTTCGTTATAATGCATAACTTAGACTGTGTACTGAATTCATAAGTAGGAAGCAAGATTAAACCTTGCACGCACTTTTACATATAAGATGATAGAATATCATTGTTATTTTGAAACATGTTTATAGAGGTAAAGTGTTTTTGTTGATAATTATTACTTACATGCTTTAGAAGAACTTTCAATGGAGGTTATTCTATAAAAAAAAAAGAGAGTAAAATTGAACAGCAATCTATAATCATGGGACTATTATATGGACTTCCCGGTGGCCCTACTCAGGGAGTTATAAATCTCCACTTCCTTCCACATAAGATTTAGCCCATGTTAACGTTGTTTTCATTGAAACCTTGTACTCATTCATCATCCTTGTACTTTGTGAAAACCTTTGTGTATATTTTTATGATGCTCAATAAAAATTGTTTTAAAAAGTAAATAAACAAATAAATAAATAAACCCTAAGATAGCTATAATATAACTAATAGTTACATTGTATCTATCTTAGGTTTTATTTTTATTTCACAGGCAAGTTTGTATTTTTTTTTAACTAGGTAGAATAGTTACTAAATAGTTATTAACTATTTACTAACTACCTAGTTAAAATAAATACAAATTTATCTGTAAAATAAAACCTAACCTTACACTACAATTAAATAAATTACATTAATTAAATTCAGTTAACTAAATTACAAAAAACAAGCAAACACTAAATTACACAAAATAAAAAAGAAATTATCAAATATTTAAACTAATTACACCAAACCTAATAGCACTATCAAAATAAAAAAGCACCCCCAAAATAAAAAAAAAACTAGCCTAAACTAAACTGCCAATAGCCCTTAAAAGGGCATTGCCCCAAAGAAATCAGCTCTTTTACCTGTAAAAAAAAAATACAAACAACCGCCAACAGTAAAACCCACCACCCACACAACCAAACCCCCCAAATAAAATCCCATCTAAAAAACCTAAGCTCCCCATTGCCCTGAAAAGGGCATTTGGATGGGCATTGCCCTTAAAAGGGCATTTAGCTCTTTTTCCGCCCAAACCCTAAGCTAAAAATAAAACCCACCCAATAAACCCTTAAGAAAACACTAACCCCCGAAGATCCACTTACAGTTTTTGAAGACCCGACATCCATCCTCAACGAAGCGGCAGAAGTCCTCATCGAAGCCAGCAGAAGTCTTCATCCAAGCAGGCCGAAGTCTTCATCCAAGCCGGCAGAAGTCTTCATCCAGATGGCATCTTCTATTTTCATCCATCGGCGCGGAGCGGCTCCATCTTTAAGACATCCGGCGCGGAGCATCCTCTTCAATCGACGGCTCTTCCAGAATGAAGGTTCCTTTAAGGGACGTCATCCAAGATGGCGTCCCTTGAATTCCGATTGGCTGATAGAATTCTATCAGACAATCGGAATTAAAGGGTAAAAAATCCTATTGGCTGATGCAATCAGCCAATAAGATTGCACTCACATTCTATTGGCTGATTGGAACAGCCAATAGAATGCAAGCTGAATCCTATTGGCTTGCATTCTATTGGCTGTTCCAATAGGATTTTTTACCCAATAGGATATTTTACCCTTTAATTCCGATTGGCTGATAGAATTCTATCAGCCAATCGGAATTCAAGGGACGCCATCTTGGATGACGTCCCTTAAAGGAACCTTCATTCTGGAAGAGACATCGATTGAAGAGGATGATCCGCGCCTGATGTCTTGAAGATGGAGCTGCTCTGCGCCGGATGGATGAAGATAGAAGATGCCGTCTGGATGAAGACTTCTGCCGGCTTCGATGAGGACTTCTGCCGCTTCGTTGAGGATGGATGTCGGGTCTTCAAAAACTGTAAGTGGATCTTCGGGGGTTAGTGTTAGTTTTTTTTTAAGGGTTTATTGGGTGGGTTTTATTTTTAGCTTAGGGTTTAGAGTGGAAAAAGAGCTAAATGCCCTTTCAAGGGCAATGCCCATCCAAATACCCTTTTCAGGGCAATGGGGAGCTTAGGTTTTTTAGATAGGATTTTATTTGGGGGGTTTAGTTGTGTGGGTAGTGGGTTTTACTGTTGAGGGGTTGTTTGTATTATTTTTTTACAGGTAAAAGAGCTGATTTCTTTTGGGCAATGCCCGGCAAAAGGCCCTTTTAAGGGCCATTGGTAGTTTATTGTAGGCTAGGGCTTTTTTTATTTTGTGGGGGCTTTTTTATTTTGATAGGGCTATTAGATTAGGTATAATTAGTTTAAATATTTGATCATTTCTTTTTTATTTTGTGTAATTTAGTCTTTGTTTTTTCTTGTAATTTAGTTAATTGTATTTAATTAATGTAATTTATTTAATTGTAGTGTAAGGTTAGGTGTTAGTGTAATTCAGTTTAGGTTTCATTTTACAGGTAAATTTGTATTTAGTTTAGCTAGGTAGCTAGTAAATAGTTAATAACTATTTACTAACTAGTCTACCTAGTTAAAATAAATACAAACTTACCTGTGAAATAAAAATAAAACCTAAGCTAGATACAATGTAACTATTAGTTATATTGTAGCTAGCTTAGGGTTTAATTTATAGGTAAGTATTTAGTTTTAAATAGGAATTATTTAGTTAATGATAGTAATTTTTATTTAGATTTATTTTAATTATATTAAAGTTAGGGGTGTTAGGGTTACACTTAGGGTTAGGTTTAGGGGTTAATAACTTTAGTATAGTGGCGGCGATGTTAGGGACAGCAGATTAGGGGTTAATAATATTTAGTTTTCAAAGGGCTTTATTTTGAAACATTAGACATACACATCATAGGTTGAATGTACACATCATACATCAAAGTTGATACAGTAAAATGCTTTGTCACAATAAACCTTTGTAGAAACTGTAAAAAGGTGAGAGACACGCTTATGAACATTCATTTTATCACTGCAAGGAACCATCTAAATTCAGTGTATGTCTTCGCTGTTCCCCAATGTCTAGTTATGTGGACCACTCTTGGGCCCGTAACATATTCATAAGTGAACAGTATTGGGTATCAATAGAGACATGGGGGGAAACTAGGGTTAAGGGAAGCCAACAATTATAGTATGAAAACCATAGAACATATGTGTTTTAAGTTTAAATCAGGCTTATAAATTTTAAAGCTGAGCCACATATATGTAAGAGATAAAGCTTATTATGGTGTAAGAATAGGTTATGGGGGATAGCTGGGTTATTCCAAATAATCATGGGAATATTATGTAAGATCTGAGGTCAGGGGACTAAAATTATATATCATGTTCAAGAATTAATTCTATTTAAGCAGTGTTTCATTATATAGTAATAATTCTATCTCGCTGGCCAAACTATGCTTAGATGAGTGGAAATGAGATTAGGAAGCATTAGTTATACACTACGAAAGGAGCATAGGGGTTATAGATCCTCTGTAAATGCTTTCTGTGGTGTATCTAACTAGCCTTTTAAGGAGAGTAGGAAGAGACGTGTGACAGGTATCTTGAAGGCCAGAGTTGAGGGAAATATGGGTTAGGTATTAGTAGATTAGATCTGGAGGAAATAGGCACAGGTTGCCACTACATTTTCAAAATATATTAGCTTATCTTTTATTGATCCCGGCTGTTGACCAAAACGAAAGGGGTTTGTGTGACTTATGCTATTGTGCCTTATTTGTCTGTTAATATGCTGCTAAAGTAGGTATACACATTGTAGCTCAAACAACCAATCAAAAATACCTTATAAAATATTTACACAAAAACAATCTCAATACATTTCTAAAACTATCTTCATGAAATTGAACATCTCCATCTTATTTTTATTATCGTTCATTTAAGATGGCCTTAGATAACAATGTTCATCAACAATCCCCAAGTCCTGTTAGTTTTACTCCAGTCATCTAACAGACTGACAAGCTGCTTGATGGAAGTACTGATGCTTATGTGTCCCCAAATAAAAGAAAGATAACAAATAAGGAAAAATAAGGAGTGTATCTTTAACTTATGGAAAAAAAAAACGTCAAACCCTCACAATACACAGCCCACAATACAAAGTTGGTCATGAATCTTTTGAACTTTACCGCAGTCCATTTTATATAGCGATAGCTGGGGGTATCTGTTACTCCGATGAACAAAACCAGCCACATGCTGTCTGAGAGGGCTACCCCTCTCCTTTCTTGGAGATAGGATCACTGCGGTGTGGGCAGAAAATGTTATGTCCATTGCTTGCTTGGGATACGATCTTGGATCTCCTCGCCATTTCGTCTGGCAGCTGCGTTGCCGATGTTAAGAGGGTATGTTGAACTGCTAACCTTCCCGCCGTAATGCATGTCATCTTCTTCTCGCCTACCCGGAGCCCCGGGGTTTCTAATGAAAGCTTCTGTTGAAGCTGAATGACGAGATTGTTGTGATTCTTTGTAATGCCAGCAGGAGAAGGCAATATCGGCGTGGAAGGTCTCATGTGAGGTTCTCTGCGAGTTTTTTTGCTGCGCTCCGTGAGGGCTTTCTGTAATGGCGGGTGGCCATGCTGGATCTCCGGCAAACCCCTTTGAATCGGAGGTGCTGTACCAACAAGGTTCTCCTTTCCTGAGGGCTGCAGTGAGCTCCCTTGCATGCGTTGAAGTAGGTAGTCGTACGGTGCCCTGTCTATTAAATTTTGCATTAGGAGCTCAATTTTCTTTAGTTGAGTATCAGGCTGCTGTATAGGACACACTTCAGCCATATCGGATGTCTTCCGGGTACAGCCGGAGAAAGAAAAAGTTCCAATACTGCTGTCCGAAAGTACAGCTTTCTTTCCCGTTAATGTTATGCAGTTAAGAAATTTCAGCAAGTCGGGTTATACCGACGGCGCCGATACCCCGTTTCTTCTCGGGGGGGGGAGTGTATGCCTAACAGTGGGCCGCTGCCCTAGGCCTCTTTGTTCCGATCTGGTTCCCCGGAGTCATAAAAACAGACAAGAGATCAAATGACGTGTCACAAGTAGTGACTTTGTGTTGTCGTAATGTAATAAGGTATTAGTCTTGCTGTTTGTTAATAATAATCAGCGGATTATTAATATTTCTGCCGGAGCCTTCAGAAGATGCGTCCTAGCCAGAACGCTGCACGGACACGCCCCAGGGGTTAATAATATTTAAGTAGTGTTTACGATGCGGGAGTGCGGCGGTTTAGGGGTTAATATGTTTATTATAGCGGCGGTGATGTCCGGAGCGGCAGATTAGGGGTTAATAATTTTATTTTCGTGTTTGCAATGCGGGTGGGCCTCGGTTTAGGGGTTAATAGGTAGTTTATGGGTGTTAGTGTACTTTTTAGAACTTTAGTTATGAGTTTTATGTTACGGCGTTGTAGCATAAAAGCCATGACTACTGACTTTCAGTTTACGGTATGGGCTGTACCGCTCACTTTTTGGCCTCCCAGGCAAACTTGTAATACCGGCGCTAAGGAAGTCCCATTGAAAAAGGACTTTTGGTAGTTACGTTGCGTTACGGCCAAAAAAGTGTGCGGTGCAGCTAAACCTGCAAGACTCGTAATAGCAGCGGTAGTGAAAAAGAGCCATAACGCTGCTTTTTCACTCATACCGCAAAACTCGTAATCTAGCCGAAAGATACTAACGGCTAGATTTAGAGTTTTGTTGGTAACGACCCGCATAGCTAACGCTGTTTTTTCCCCCCCGCACCTTTTAAATACCGCTAGAATCAGCCAATCAGATTGAGCTCACATTCTATTGGCTGTTCCGATCAGCCAATAGAATGCGAGCTCAATCTGATTGGCTGATTGGATCAGCCAATCGGATTGAACTTGAATCTAATTGGCTGATTCCATCAGCCAATCAGAATTTTCCTACCTTAATTCCGATTGGCTGATAGAATCCTATCAACCAATCGGAATTCAAGGGACGCCATCTTGGATGACGTCATTTAAAGGAACCGTCATTCGGCGAGTAGGCGTCGGTAGAAGAGGATGGATCCGCGTCAGCTGGACGAAGATGGCTCCGCTCCGGATGGATGAAGATAGAAGATGCGGCTTGGATGAAGATGTCTACCGGTCCGGATGTCCTCTTCTGCCCGGATAGGATGAAGACTTCTGCCCGACGATGGACCTCTTCAGCCCGATGATGGATCTCTTCAGCCCCCGCTTGGGCTTGGATGAAGACTTCGGAGGCTCTTCTGGACCGATCGGTGATACCCGGCGTGGTGAAGATAAGGTAGGAAGATCTTCAGGGGCTTAGTGTTAGGTTTATTTAAGGGGGGGTTTGGGTTAGATTAGGGGTATGTGGGTGGTGGGTTTTAATGTTGGGGGGGGTATTGTATGTTTTTTTTTCAGGCTAAAGAGCAGAATTCTTTGGGGCATGCCCCGCAAAAGGCCCTTTTAAGGACTGGTAAGGTAAAAGAGCTTTTCTATTTTTATTTTAGAAAAGGGTAGGGAATTTTTTTATTTTGGGGGGCTTTGTTATTTTATTAGGGGTAATTAGCTTAAAATTGTTGTAATATTTTTCTAATGTTTGTAAATTATTTTTTTATTTTTTCTAACTTAGTTCTTTTTTTATTTTTTGTACTTTAGTTAGTTTATTTAATTGTATTTATTTGTAGGTATTTTATGTAATTAATTTATTGATAGTGTAGTGTTAGGTTTAATTGTAGATAATTGTAGGTATTTTATTTAATTAATTTATTGATAGTGTAGTGTTAGGTTTAATTGTAACTTACGTTAGGATTTATTTTACAGGTAATTTTGTAATTATTTTAACTAGGTAGCTATTAAATAGTTATTAACTATTTAATAGCTATTGTACCTGGTTAAAATAAATACAAAGTTACCTGTAAAATAAATATTAATCCTAAAATAGCTACAATATAATTATAATTTATATTGTAGCTATATTAGGGTTTATTTTACAGGTAAGTATTTAGCTTTAAATAGGAATAATTTATTTAATAAGATTTATTTTATTTCGTTAGATTTAAATTATATTTAACTTAGGGGGGTGTTAGGGTTAGGGTTAGACTTAGCTTTAGGGGTTAATACATTTATTAGAGTAGCAGCGAGGTCCGGTCGGCAGATTAGGGGTCAATACTTGAAGTTAGGTGTCGGCGATGTTAGGGAGGGCAGATTAGGGGTTAATACTATTTATTATAGGGTTATTGAGGCGGGAGTGAGGCGGATTAGGGGTTAATAACTTTATTATAGTAGCGGTGAGGTCCGGTCGGCAGATTAGGGGTTAATAATTGTAGGTAGATAGCGGTGACGTTGGGGGGGGGCAGATTAGGGGTTAATAAATATAATATAGGGGTCGGTGGTGTTAGGGGCAGCAGATTAGGGGTACATAGGGATAACGTAGGTTGCAGCGGTGTGCGGTCGGCAGATTAGGGGTTAAATTTTTTTATTAGAGTGGCGGCGATGTGGGGGGGGCCTCGGTTTAGGGGTACATAGGTAGTTTATGGGTGTTAGTGTACTTTAGAGCACAGTAGTTAAGAGCTTTATTAACCGGCGTTAGCCTAGAAAGCTCTTAACTCCTGGCTTTTCTCTGTGGCTGGAGTCTTGTTGTTAGATTTCTAACGCTCACTTCAGCCAAGACTCTAAATACCGGCGTTAGGAAGATTCCATTGAAAAGATAGGCTACGCAAATGGCGTAGGGGGATCTGCGGTATGGAAAAGTCGCGGCTGCAAAGTGAGCGTTAGACCCTTTCCTGACTGACTCTAAATACCAGCGGTAGCCCAAAACCAGCGTTAGGAGCCCCTAACGCTGGTTTTGACGGCTAACGCCAAACTCTAAATCTAGCCGAAAGAAAATTTGATAATAGGAGTAAATTAGAAAGTTGCTTTAAATCGCATGCTCTATCTTAATCATGAAAGTTTAATTTTGACTAGACTATCCCTTTAAGATATATGTGACATTTTATTTAATCTGTCATGTAAGAGCACTTTTATTATTACTTTCAACATCGCAATCCAAAAACTACACCTAGCATCTTGTAGTCTTCTTTTTCTAAAAAAGAATTCACTTTTGTGTGTGTGTGTACACATATTTTTATTGTTTTCAGTATAAACTACGTGATGCAAAATTCAGTTTGCAAATAATATGAGACAAAGTGATTATCAGCCTTTCTTGCTGCCAGAGAAACCCAAGGGATAAGATAATGTCGTATGGCTCCTGGTTCCTATTCTTAATTTACATCTACCCATTTTCAAGCTGTTTCGAAACATTTTTATGGGCCAAAATGAAATTATTATCACGCTGCAACAGCATTGTTAGGAAATGTATTTTATTCAGCAAACAAGCAGAATATATCCGGTAACCTGAGCTGTTATTTTTGCGATGGTTTTCTTCCAGCAAGTCTCATGAGAAATTCAGAAAGCATCTGTCGCGTTTTTTTCATTCTCTCTTGTGCTATATTTTAATATTTAAACATTTTTAGAAAATGATGTATATATACAATAAATACTTTTGTGAAATAGATTCAGCTTTTCGGTGCATTTTTAGTTAGTGAATATCAAAACTAGACAAGAAGAACAGATGGAACTAACTGCACTGCTATTTGTGAGACCTCAGAGACACTCACTTTGCATCAAGATACTGTATCCAGCGAAAAGCAATTTAAAAGTATATGAAACCCAAAATGTTTTGTTCATTCATTTCATTCAGATAGAGCATGAGGATGAGATTTTAAATAACTTTCTAATTTCTCTTGCAAGGTGTATCCAGTCCACGGATTCATCCTTTACTTGTGGGATATTCTCATTCCCTACAGGAAGTGGCAAAGAGAGCACACAGCAGAGCTGTCCATATAGCTCCCCCTCTAGCCCCACCCCCCAGTCATTCTCTTTGCCGGCTCTAAGCACTAGGGTCTCTCTCGGGAGGGTAAAGTGAATGTGGTGTTAGAATTTTACAAATTCGATACTTTTGCTTCTTCGGAGGCTATTTTTGGGAGAAAGGTTTTGCAAGCAGTGGTGCCTTCCGTTTAAGGTACCTGTCTTGTTCCCTCCCTTCATCCGTGTCCTAAAGCTTTGGTATTGGTATCCCACAAATAAAGGATAAATCCGTGGACTGGATACACCTTGCAAGAGAAAACAGAATTTATGCTTACCTGATAAATTACTTTCTCTTGTGGTGTATCCAGTCCACGCCTGCCCTGGCATTTAAGTCAGGTAAAAATTTTTTGTTTAAACTACAGTCACCACTGCACCCTATGGTTTCTCCTTTTTCTTCCTAACCTTTGGTCGAATAACTGGGGGGTGGAGCTAGAAGGGGAGCTATATGGACAGCTCTGCTGTGTGCTCTCTTTGCCACTTCCTGTAGGGAATGAGAATATCCCACAAGTAAAGGATGAATCCGTGGACTGGATACACCGCAAGAGAAAGTAATTTATCAGGTAAGCATAAATTCTGTTTCTCCAACATAGGTGTGTCCGGTCCACGGCGTCATCCTTACTTGTGGGATATTCTCTTCCCCAACAGGAAATGGCAAAGAGCCCAGCAAAGCTGGTCACATGATCCCTCCTAGGCTCCGCCTACCCCAGTCATTCTCTTTGCCGTTGTACAGGCAACATCTCCACGGAGATGGCTTAGAGTTTTTTAGTGTTTAACTGTAGTTTTTATTATTCAATCAAGAGTTTGTTATTTTAAAATAGTGCTGGTATGTACTATTTACTCTGAAACAGAAAAGAGATGAAGATTTCTGTTTGTATGAGGAAAATGATTTTAGCAACCGTTACTAAAATCCATGGCTGTTCCACACAGGACTGTTGAGAGGAATTAACTTCAGTTGGGGGAACAGTGAGCAGTCTTTTGCTGCTTGAGGTATGACACATTCTAACAAGACGATGTAATGCTGGAAGCTGTCATTTTCCCTATGGGATCCGGTAAGCCATTTTTATTCAGACAGTAAATAAGGGCTTCACAAGGGCTTATTAAGACTGTAGACATTTTCTGGGCTAAATCGATTCATATATTACACATATTTAGCCTTGAGGAATCATTTAATCTGGGTATTTTTGTTAAATAATATCGGCAGGCACTGTTTTAGACACCTTATTCTCTAGGGGCTTTCCCTAATCATAGGCAGAGCCTCATTTTCGCGCCGGTATTGCGCACTTGTTTTTGAGCAGCATGACATGCAGTCGCATGTGTGAGGAGCTCTGATACATAGAAAAGACTTTCTGAAGGCGTCATTTGGTATCGTATTCCCCTTTGGGCTTGGTTGGGTCTCAGCAAAGCAGATACCAGGGACTGTAAAGGGGTTAAAGTTAAAAACGGCTCCGGTTCCGTTATTTTAAGGGTTAAAGCTTCCAAATTTGGTGTGCAATACTTTTAAGGCTTTAAGACACTGTGGTGAAATTTTGGTGAATTTTGAACAATTCCTTCATACTTTTTCGCAATTGCAGTAATAAAGTGTGTTCAGTTTAAAATTTAAAGTGACAGTAACGGTTTTATTTTAAAACGTTTTTTGTACTTTGTTATCAAGTTTATGCCTGTTTAACATGTCTGAACTACCAGATAGACTGTGTTCTGAATGTGGGGAAGCCAAGGTTCCTTCTCATTTAAATAAATGTGATTTATGTGACACTGAAAATGATGCCCAAGATGATTCCTCAAGTGAGGGGAGTAAGCATGGTACTGCATCATTCCCTCCTTCGTCTACACGAGTCTTGCCCACTCAGGAGGCCCCTAGTACATCTAGCGCGCCAATACTCCTTACTATGCAACAATTAACGGCTGTAATGGATAATTCTATCAAAAACATTTTAGCCAAAATGCCCACTTATCAGCGTAAGCGCGACTGCTCTGTTTTAGATACTGAAGAGCATGAGGACGCTGATGATAATGGTTCTGAAATGCCCCTACACCAGTCTGAGGGGGCCAGGGAGGTTTTGTCTGAGGGAGAAATTTCAGATTCAGGGAAAATTTCTCAACAAGCTGAACCCGATGTGATTACATTTAAATTTAAGTTGGAACATCTCCGCGCTCTGCTTAAGGAGGTATTATCCACTCTGGATGATTGTGAGAATTTGATCATCCCAGAGAAACTATGTAAAATGGACAAGTTCCTAGAGGTCCCGGGGCTCCCAGAAGCTTTTCCTATACCCAAGCGGGTGGCGGACATTGTAAATAAAGAATGGGAAAGGCCCGGTATACCTTTCGTCCCTCCCCCCATATTTAAAAAATTGTTTCCTATGGTCGACCCTAGAAAGGACTTATGGCAGACTGTCCCCAAGGTCGAGGGAGCGGTTTCTACTTTAAACTAACGCACCACTATACCCATAGAAGATAGTTGTGCTTTCAAAGATCCTATGGATAAAAAATTAGAAGGTTTGCTTAAAAAGATGTTTGTTCAGCAAGGTTACCTTCTACAACCAATTTCATGCATTGTCCCTGTCACTACAGCCGCGTGTTTCTGGTTCGATGAGCTAGTAAAGGCGATCGATAGTGATTCTCCTCCTTATGAGGAGATTATGGACAGAATCCGTGCTCTCAAATTGGCTAATTCTTTCACCCTAGACGCCACTTTGCAATTGGCTAGGTTAGCGGCGAAGAATTCTGGGTTTGCTATTTTGGCGCGTAGAGCGCTTTGGTTGAAATCTTGGTCAGCGGATGCGTCTTCCAAGAACAAACTCCTTAACATTCCTTTCAAGGGGAAAACGCTGTTTGGCCCTGACTTGAAAGAGATTATCTCTGATGTCACTGGGGGTAAGGGCCACGCCCTTCCTCAGGATAGGTCTTTCAAGGCCAAAAATAAACCTAATTTTCGTCCCTTTCGTAGAAACGGACCAGCCCCAAGTGCTACGTCCTCTAAGCAAGAGGGTAATACTTCTCAAGCCAAGCCAGCCTGGAGACCAATGCAAGGCTGGAACAAGGGAAAGCAGGCCAAGAAACCTGCCACTGCTACCAAGACAGCATGAAATGTTGGCCCCCGATCCGTGACCGGATCTGGTGGGGGGCAGACTCTCTCTCTTCGCTCAGGCTTGGGCAAGAGATGTTCTGGATCCTTGGGCACTAGAAATAGTCTCCCAAGGTTATCTTCTGGACTTCAAGGGGCTTCCCCCAAGTGGGAGGTTCCACAGGTCTCAATTGTCTTCTGACCACATAAAGAGACAGGCATTCTTACATTGTGTAGAAGACCTGTTAAAAATGGGAGTGATTCATCCTGTTCCATTAGGAGAACAAGGGATGGGGTTCTACTCCAATCTGTTCATAGTTCCCAAAAAAGAGGGAACGTTCAGACCAATCTTAGATCTCAAGATCTTAAACAAGTTTCTCAAGGTTCCATCGTTCAAAATGGAAACCATTCGAACAATTCTTCCTTCCATCCAGGAAGGTCAATTCATGACCACGGTGGATTTAAAGGATGCGTATCTACATATTCCTATCCACAAGGAACATCATCGGTTCCTAAGGTTCGCATTCCTGGACAAGCATTACCAGTTCGTGGCGCTTCCTTTCGGATTAGCCACTGCTCCAAGGATTTTCACAAAGGTACTAGGGTCCCTTCTAGCGGTGCTAAGACCAAGGGGCATTGCAGTAGTACCTTACTTGGACGACATTCTGATTCAAGCGTCGTCCCTTCCTCAAGCAAAGGCTCACACGGACATAGTCCTGGCCTTTCTCAGATCTCACGGATGGAAAGTGAACGTGGAAAAGAGTTCTCTATCTCCGTCGACAAGGGTTCCCTTCTTGGGAACAATAATAGACTCCTTAGAAATGAGGATTTTTCTGACAGAGGCCAGAAAAACAAAACTTCTAAGCTCTTGTCAAACACTTCATTCCGTTCCTCTTCCTTCCATAGCGCAGTGCATGGAAGTCATAGGTTTGATGGTAGCGGCAATGGACATAGTTCCTTTTGCGCGCATTCATCTAAGACCATTACAACTGTGCATGCTCAGTCAGTGGAATGGGGACTATACAGACTTGTCTCCGAAGATACAAGTAAATCAGAGGACCAGAGACTCACTCCGTTGGTGGCTGTCCCTGGACAACCTGTCACAAGGGATGACCTTCCGCAGACCAGAGTGGGTCATTGTCACGACCGACGCCAGTCTGATGGGCTGGGGCGCGGTCTGGGGATCCCTGAAAGCTCAGGGTCTTTGGTCTCGGGAAGAATCTCTTCTACCGATAAATATTCTGGAACTGAGAGCGATATTCAATGCTCTCAAGGCTTGGCCTCAGCTAGCAAAGGCCAAGTTCATACGGTTTCAATCAGACAACATGACGACTGTTGCGTACATCAACCATCAGGGGGGAACAAGGAGTTCCCTGGCGATGGAAGAAGTGACCAAAATCATTCAATGGGCGGAGACTCACTCCTGCCACCTGTCTGCAATCCACATCCCAGGAGTGGAAAATTGGGAAGCGGATTTTCTGAGTCGTCAGACATTACATCCGGGGGAGTGGGAACTCCATCCGGAAATCTTTGCCCAAATTACTCAACTGTGGGGCATTCCAGACATGGATCTGATGGCCTCTCGTCAGAACTTCAAGGTTCCTTGCTACGGGTCCAGATCCAGGGATCCCAAGGCGACTCTAGTAGATGCACTAGTAGCACCTTGGACCTTCAAACTAGCTTATGTATTCCCGCCGTTTCCTCTCATCCCCAGGCTGGTAGCCAGGATCAATCAGGAGAGGGCGTCGGTGATCTTGATAGCTCCTGCGTGGCCACGCAGGACTTGGTATGCAGATCTGGTGAATATGTCATCGGCTCCACCATGGAAGCTACCTTTGAGACGAGACCTTCTTGTTCAAGGTCCGTTCGAACATCCGAATCTGGTCTCACTCCAGCTGACTGCTTGGAGATTGAACGCTTGATCTTATCAAAACGAGGGTTCTCAGATTCTGTAATTGATACTCTTGTTCAGGCCAGAAAGCCTGTAACTAGAAAAATTTACCACAAAATATGGAAAAAATATATCTGTTGGTGTGAATCTAAAGGATTCCCTTGGGACAAGGTAAAGATTCCTAAGATTCTATCCTTTCTTCAAGAAGGATTGGAGAAAGGATTATCTGCAAGTTCCTTGAAGGGACAGATTTCTGCCTTGTCTGTGTTACTTCACAAAAAACTGGCAGCTGTGCCAGATGTTCAAGCCTTTGTTCAGGCTCTGGTTAGAATCAAGCCTGTTTACAAACCTTTGACTCCTCCTTGGAGTCTCAACTTAGTTCTTTCAGTTCTTCAGGGGGTTCCGTTTGAACCCTTACATTCCGTTGATATTAAGTTATTATCTTGGAAAGTTTTGTTTTTGGTTGCAATTTCTTCTGCTAGAAGAGTTTCAGAATTATCTGCTCTGCAGTGTTCTCCTCCTTATCTGGTGTTTCATGCAGATAAGGTGGTTTTACGTACTAAACCTGGTTTTCTTCCAAAAGTTGTTTCTAACAAAAACATTAACCAGGAGATAGTCGTGCCTTCTTTGTGTCCGAAACCAGTTTCGAAGAAGGAACGTTTGTTGCACAATTTGGATGTTGTTCGCGCTCTAAAATTCTATTTAGATGCTACAAAGGATTTTAGACAAACATCTTCCTTGTTTGTTGTTTATTCTGGTAAAAGGAGAGGTCAAAAAGCAACTTCTACCTCTCTCTCTTTTTGGATTACAAGCATCATCAGATTGGCTTACGAGACTGCCGGACGGCAGCCTCCTGAAAGAATCACAGCTCATTCCACTAGGGCTGTGGCTTCCACATGGGCCTTCAAGAACGAGGCTTCTGTTGATCAGATATGTAGGGCAGCGACTTGGTCTTCACTGCACACTTTTACCAAATTTTACAAGTTTGATACTTTTGCTTCTTCTGAGGCTATTTTTGGGAGAAAGGTTTTGCAAGCCGTGGTGCCTTCCATTTAGGTGACCTGATTTGCTCCCTCCCTTCATCCGTGTCCTAAAGCTTTGGTATTGGTTCCCACAAGTAAGGATGACGCCGTGGACCGGACACACCTATGTTGGAGAAAACAGAATTTATGTTTACCTGATAAATTACTTTCTCCAACGGTGTGTCCGGTCCACGGCCCGCCCTGGTTTTTTAATCAGGTCTGATAATTTATTTTCTTTAACTACAGTCACCACGGTATCATATGGTTTCTCCTATGCAAATATTCCTCCTTAACGTCGGTCGAATGACTGGGGTAGGCGGAGCCTAGGAGGGATCATGTGACCAGCTTTGCTGGGCTCTTTGCCATTTCCTGTTGGGGAAGAGAATATCCCACAAGTAAGGATGACGCCGTGGACCGGACACACCGTTGGAGAAAGTAATTTATCAGGTAAACATAAATTCTGTTTTTTCTTCTGTTATCAATTTTTCTTCGTTCTCTTGGTATGTTGTGTGAAAAGCAGGGACTATTTCCTGCCATTTAGTGCTCCAGATGCCTACCTAGGTATCTCTTCAACACATAGGGGCTGATTTATCATTGTCTGTCCGACATGATACACTGTAGCATATCATGTCCGACAGACTTTGCGGAATGCCGACAGCATAGGCTGTCGGCATTTAACATTGCACAAGCAGTTCTGGTGAACTGCTTGTGCAATGCCGCCCCCTGCAGATTTGAAGCCAATCGGCCGCTAGCAGGGGGTGTCAATCAACGTATAGGATAGGGCGGATTAAAGACCGCAGCCTCAGAGGCAGTGGACCAGTTATGGAGCAGTGGTCTTAAGACTGCTGTTTCCGGCAGCAACAGGGGCATCAAACTCCATTCAGAGCTTGATAATTCGGCCCCATAATATCATAGGAACAAAGCAAATTTGATAATAGAAGTAAATTGGAAACTTTTTTTAAATTATGTGCTCTGTCTGAATCTCAAAATATTTTTTGGGGGTTTCATATCCCTTTATGGGAAAATGTTGTTGTTGATCAATAAATGGTCCTTTTAATACATAATTGTATTTCTTTACAAATTTACTATTATTATTCTTTTGTAACTCATAAAATGCTGTAAAAAGTATAGAGAGACGTTTGATACCCAAACTAGCTCATCCAAATCCTTTTAGAACTTTTAAAGAATGTAACGCCTTAAAGGAATAGTCTAGTCAAACTTTATGATTCAGATAGAGCATGCAATTTAAAGCCATGTGTAATTTACGCCTATTATTAAATGTTCTTTGTTCTCTTGATATCTTTATTTAAAAAAGGCAAGAATGTAAGCTTAGGAACCGGACAATTTTTGGTTTAGCACTTGGGTAGTGCTTGCTGATTGGTGTCTAAATGTAGCCACCAATCAGCAATCGCTACCCAGGTGATGAACCAAAAAAGATCTGGCTTTTGAGGTTACATTCCTGCTTTTTCAAATAAAGATACCAAGAGAATGAAGAAAAAATGATAATAGGAGTAAATTAGAAAGTTGCTTAAAATTGCATGCTATGGGGCACATTTATCAAGCTCAAAACGGAGCTTGTGGGCCCGTGTTTCTGGCGAGTCTTCAGACTCGCTAGAAACACCAGTTATAAAGCAGCGGTCTAAAGACCGCTGCTCCATAACCCTGTCCGCCTGCTCTGATGAGGCGGACAGGAATCGCCGGAAATCAACCTGATCGAGTACGATCGGGTTGATTGACACCTCCCTGCTGGCGGCCGATTGGCCGCGAGTCAGCAGGGGGCGGCGTTGCACCAGCAGCTCGTGTGAGCTGCTGGTGCAATGTTAAATGCGGAGAGCGTATTGCTGTCCGCATTCAGCGAGGTCTTGCGGACCTGATCCGCACTGTCGGATCAGGTCCGTAAGACCTTTGTTAAATAGGCCCCTTTATCTGAATCATGAAAGTTTGATTTTGACTAGACTATCCCTTTAAAACGTTTTAATATTTCACATATGCATGTAGCTATAACGTATATAGTAAAAGGGACATTCTAGCCAACATTGACTGCTGTAATCTGCACGGGGGAATAACAACAACAGCTAATTAGCGCTGAGTTCACTGTTTACTGTGATCTTGTGGTATTTCACCATAATCTTGCAAGATTTCATAGTAAAGATCCCTACATTAGTGCCTGATGCACTCTCATTTGCATATCCTAGAACTAGCATCCTGATTGGATGTTTTAAGTACCTCTACAGTGGAATGTGGTTATTGAGGAAATATTGTGGTAAAATATCTTCCTTTTTAATAGAGATTCTCAAGTGATATTTTATAGTCAGCTTTATACAGAGATGCTGCATCACTTCCAAGTGAGTGAGCAGTTGGGTACTCAAGAGCCACAATCCATTGCTGCTGCGGAATCAGATACAGCCTGTGATTGGTGGCTATATGTGCATGCTGCCTCTGACGATAGGCTAGTACCTTTTCTCTCCATAGACATCAATGGAGAGTGCGCTAACCCAAGAGGAGTTATTAACATTTCACATTCCAATGTTCTTCACATACAGGACAATGTTATTTTTATTTTAAATAAATATTTCTATTTATATCTGTATATAATATATAGGTATAGATATATATTTTATTTTACATTAACATTATCACATATATATATATATATATATATATATATATATATATATATATATATATATATATATATAAAAATATACATTTAATAATAAAAAAATAAAAAAATGTATGTGAAGAGCATTGGAATTTAAAATGTGTAACGCACTTCGGATTTTGTGCTTTAGGTCTAACACGGTGTCGGGTTAGCGCACATGAAGAATTATTTATCTTAAGGCACGGTATGGAAATATTAAAGGGACACTCAAGTAAAATCAAACTTTCATTATTCAGATAGAGCATGCAATTTTAAACAACTTTCCAATTTACTTCCAATTACAAGATGTGCACAGTATTTTTATATTTATACTTTTTGAGTCACCAGCTCCTACGTAGCATGTGCAAGAATTCACAGAATATACGTATATGCATTTGTGATTGGCTGATGGCTGTCACATGATACAGGAGGAGTTGAAATAGACTTACATTCTTGTGTTTTCAAATAAAGATCTAAGAGAATGAAGAAAAGTCACATTTTGGAGTTTTGCGTGGAATGTGTCAGATTTGGCTTTGTTTTCTCCATTTTTTGTGTCATAACAATACAAACAAAAGAAATAAACACTAGAATGCCTTAACATTTGTAATCGCTATGATTTTCTGGGTGAATTGGTGCATTATCTGACAGAAATGCAGGGGTGCCAATATTCTTGGCCATGACTGTATGTGTGTGTATAGATAGATAGATAGATAGATAGATAGATAGATAGATAGATATTGCATGAATTATTAAGAATTTTTAGTACATCTATAATAATTATAAAAAAATATAATAATTCATATTTTTCAATATTTTATATTTAACACTTAGGCCCAGCATACAAAATCCATAAGGATTATATTTCCTTTGCGAATAATATTGTGTTGTGGTCATGTCTCTCGTTTTATTTTTACTTTATTTCTCTTGAACTGTTTTCGGTTTTTCTTTTGTACAGATGCTAGAGTGGTCTGTTTTATAGTGGAAGTTTTTATTTTGTATAATTTTTTTCTGTAAGGTTTTGAATGCATTTTTTGTGATGTCAGTATGCTTCATAGTGGACCTTCTATACGCCAAGGTGAACAGTTATGAGATAGATGCTGCTCCTTTAATTATAAGAATAATTATTTTAGAATTAAGCAGTTTTCAAGTTGCAAGTTATTGGATTTACAAACGAGTTTTAGTGAATCTAGGCCAGTGATTGCTAACCTTGGCACCCTTAATGGTTCTTAACTTCATTTCCCATGATGCTTAATTAGACTGCAGCGTGCCTAAGCATCATGGGAAATGTAGTTCCGAAACATCTGGGGTGCCAAGGTTAGCCATCACAGGTCTAGACCTGGGGTGAGCAACCTTGGCTCTCCAGAGGTTTTGGAACTACATTTCCCATGATGCTCATACACTTGAAGCTGGCTGAGTTTCATGGGAAATGTAGTTTTAAAACCTCTGGAGAGCCAAGGTTGATGACCCCTAGTCTAGACCAATGGCATTTTACTAACTAACAAAATAGGAACATGTTTTGGGAATGATTATTCCTGATAATTTGAATTTTAGTAAAAAGCAGGCAAGTTCAGTAGGATATTTAATTGTATAGATATAGGCATTGTCAGCATAAATGTGAGATTTCAGTACCACTATATGGCTCACTAGTAAGATGTCATGTTGAATATTGTGCAAAAATAGTAAAAAAACAAAACCAAACCCATATTCAGGGAAGACTACTAACATAGTACATAGTAAACATGAATCATTTCTGAACTTATTCTGTATAATTTAGAGGTGAGAATGGGAGTGGTGATTGGGTAAATGCCTTCAAGTATTAATGAAGCTAATAAAATTTAGGATGAAAGCATTTTTCAGAAAGAGCAACACCAGAACAATGGGTTATGATCTCGTTGGAAGATATCAGGTTCAGAAGTAATCTGTGTAAGAATGTAGACGTACTTATTGTGCAGGAGACATAATATATTCAGTGCTGAAATGGTTTGTTCCATAAACAAGTATAAGAATAACTGCAAACAGCACACACACACAGCTGATCTGACACATTTCCTGCCAAGAAGGGCACTTCATTAGGGATAGTCATCTGATGACAGAATATGTCATTTAAAATTCCAAAATGTAACCACAATATAAGGATGTAATAGGTATAATATAACAATTTGCATCAAAATGGGTCATTATAACAAAAATACTTATTTAAAAGTGCAAACAGGAAAACAAATGTAACCCCTAGTAAGTTCTTGTTAAAGGTACAGAAAACCCCAAAAGTTTCGCTTATGATTTGGATAGAACATACTATTATGGGGTCGATTTATCAAGGGCTTCGCCAGCCTGTCGCCCCTCTACGACTGCAGTCCGTACTTATGAAGCAATGGTCATTAGACCGCTGCTTCCCTGACCTCTTCGCTACCTCTAAGGTGGCGAATTTGAATCTCCCCAGTCTCATGCAACCGGGGAGATTGACAGCTCCTGCCCGCACAAGATTGGCTATGTGCGGGCAGGGGGCAGCGTTGCACAAGAGCGCAAAATTGCGTTCTTGTGCAGTGCTGAATAACCGGCAGTGGAATTCAGCTCCCCAGAGGCGAGCTGTCTTAAAATGACATGCTCTGTCTAAATCATGCAAGTTTAATTTGACTTTCCTATCCCTAAACCTCATATATTGTAACTAGACATGTGCATGGCGAAAAAATTCGGTTCGGTTCGGATTGATTCGGAATTTTTCGAAGTTCGGTTCGGATCGATTCGAATTCGGAAAATATTGATTCGTTTCGGATTCGTTTCGGATTCATTTGGATTAGAAGAAATTCGGCTGGATTCGGTTCGGAAATTCTGCAATTCGGTAAGTGTTAAGTGGGATTAGACTAGTGTTATACTGTATATTAGGTGTTAACCTAACATACTGTATAATACTAGTGTAATCCCAATGGCCATCCGAATTTACGAATCGATTCGGTTTGATTCGGAAAATTCAGCAACATTTGAATTCGGAAATTCGGTTCGATCCGAATCGCTGAATTTGCCGAATTTTCCGAATTTCCAAACCGAATCGCACATGTCTAATTGTAACAAAGTTCTAGTCCCAAACTAAAACCCCAGATAAACCAAATAATGATATATAAGGCCACCACCTATTAAAATATCTCATTTTGGAGCACCATAATTAAAAGACAGAAACATAAAACAAACAAATGTATATGTTTACAAAGTTCGGAAAGCTGCATAATTCTATAAAATTATATAAGAAAAAGGCTTCGTAATATTAAAAAATATAAACTATATGGATTTAAAAACATTTTAAAATAAGTATTAATGTAATGTAACGTTTTTCACTTTCTGCATTGAGATTTTTTTAGTGAAAAATTTTCTGCAGGCCATTTTGAGATGAAAATTAAATTTAGGCATTTACACTAAAGCAACAGCTCAATTTCATTGTATTGAATAAATGGAGAATAATGCAATTTTCAAAACTTTATAATGTATTGCAGCTGTTGAAAATTTCCTCCCAAATTATCTGCAAAGAAAAATGTTTTTACATTTTTAAAATCTCTCGAAAAAAAAATAGTTTTCTTTGCACTTGGTCTAATATCATATTTAGAAGGTAAAAATTCAGTAATAAAAAAGGGTGCATTGCTTACAAGAACATCTTACATTCAGGAACCACAGCTTTACAAACGGGAAAGGCTACTGGGCAGGGTGGAAAAAAATCTCTGAGAGACAATAATCAACGCGCTGCCGCTCTTCAAACAGATCTTTGTTCTGGATGCACTGTGTTAAAGCGACATAAAACCCAATTTTTTTCTTTTATGATTCAGATAGACCACAGAATTTTAAACAACTTTCCAATTTACTTCAATTTTTCAAATTGCCTGTTTTCATGGTATCCTTTGTTGAAAAGCAGGAAGATAAATTCAGTAGTGTGCACGTGTCAACAGCACTATATGTCATCAGTTTTGCAACAATGTTATACATTAGCAAGAGTACTAGATGGCAGCACTATTTCCTGTCATGTAGTTCTTCAGGCATGTGCACGCTACCTATCTAGATATCTATTCAACAAAGAATACCATGAGCACAAAGAAAATTTGATAATAGTAGTAAATTGGAAACTTTTTTTAAAATTGGATTCTCTATCTGAATAATGAAATATTTTTTGGGGTTTAATGTCCCTTTAAGGAAAACTTAAACAGGGCAGACAGAGCACAGTGCTGTTTGAAGGGAACAGCCTGATACGGAGCAGCGCTGCAAAGTGAAAGCGCCAACATTTCTTGAATGTGTCTCATTCTTTCTGCAGACATGCTGCATTTTCTGCAATCTCAGATCACAGCATGTTCTGCCGTAGGGAATGCAAAAAGGAAAACAATCTATACATATTAAATAAAATAATTTGTGTAAATACTTCTTTATGGAACGGGTGGTTGATTTATAGAACAGATGTCTAGTAGAAATGGTAAAGTAGATTTAAAGGGTCATTCCAGTCAAAATTTAAATGCATATAGATAAATGACATCTTTGAATAGTATTGGCAAAAATGCTTCTAGTAAAAGTTATCACTGTTTTAGTGTTAACATTTTTCTCTGCACGTGCATGTGAAGCATAATTAGATATTCTCAGTGCACCTGTGTTTTTAATAATGCAGCTGCTCAGAACACTAGTGGGGCTCATATCATGTTAGCAATTAACAAATTGAGTCATTAGCAGATGGTACAAGCACCTTAGTCTCTGCACAAGTGCTGTGTTTAAAATGTTGGTGCATGGTGCATACTTAAATATGATTTTGAAACAGCTATAGCTTTTATTAGAAACAATTTTGCCAATACTTATATATTACAAACATGTTTCTATTCAAAACGGAAATGCATCCATGTGGATTCCAATTTCGGCTGGACTGTCCCTTGAAGAATACCAGGCACTAGATAGAAATGCACCGCACTCAACCTACAGCCATATGCTTGGCAGACTGCATGCAAGTAGGGTGACCATTTTGCCGCTTTAAAAGGGACACATATGAAGAATACATATGTCAGGGTTCTTATACAAAACATTTCTTTAAACAGCCCTGACATATGTATGTTTCATATGTGTCCCTTTTTAAAGCGGCAATATGGTCACCCTGAGTTACTGTTATTAATAAACTTATACATCTTACTGTAAATCAAGTATTGCACAGTTTGGATTTTTATTTATTTATTATTGGTTTAAAAAAAATCACATTGCACTTCCTAGAACTGAACACTCCTGAACACCGTCCATTCTTCCAGCTGTTCAGTACCTGGTAGACTTCCCTTCTGTATAAAACTGTGCAATTAATTGTATTTCTCTACTCTGGTAGCAATCATCCGTTTCAAGATGGTCTAATTAGTGATAAATGAAGTGACCGCCATAGCTTGCTTATGCATGATTTGGTCCAAGGACAGAAAATTAATGCCTAAATTAAAATTTGCACTCTTGAAATATAGGCTCATCCATCAATGAATATGTATATAATTATGGTGCTGGAACTACCAGATACATTTGGGAATTTGACTAAAATAGTTATTAAGATATAATTAGTCTTAAAAGAACATTGAAAACCTTTGTGTGAAAGTTATACTTGTCCCCACACTCGCTAGTGGTTAAAAAGCTTCTTGTGTAACCTGCAAATGCTGTAAATCATTAAGTGGTTTAAGCAATTTGCAGCATTTTTAAAAACCTAGGTTACAGGTTTTGCTTTTTGGCCTTTTTATTTAAAAAAAAAAAAAAACACATTCAGCTAGATTACGAGTTTTGAGCGATATAGGGAAATTAACGACCGCAACATTTTCGGCGTTATTTCACCTTCCTATAGCGCTGGTATTACGAGTTTTAAAAAAGCAGGCTTGTGTGGGCGATATGGTTGCGTTAAGCTCCATACCGCACCGAAATCAAGCGCTGCTTTGACGTGCTCGTGCACTATTTCCCCATAGACATCAATGGGGAGAGCCGGTAAAAAAAAGCCTAACACCTGCGATCGCGGAAACAAAAGCTCCATAACGCAGCCCCATTGATGTCTATGGGGAAAAAGAAAAAGTTACGTTTAAACCTAACACCCTAACATAAACCCCGAGTCTAAACACCACTAATCTGCTGCCCCTAACATCGCCGCCACCTACATTACAGTTATTAACCCCTAATCTGCTGCCCCCAATATCGCCGTCACCTACATACTGTTTTTAACCCCTAATCTGCTGCCCCTAACATTGCCGCCACCTACATACAGTTATTAACCACAAATCTGCTGCCCCTAACATCACCGCCACCTACATACAGTTATTAACCCCTAATCTGCTGCCCCTAACATCGCCGCCACCTACATTACAGTTATTAACCCCTAATCTGCTGCCCCTAACATCGTCACCACCTACATTAGTTATTAACCCCTAATCTGCTGCTCCCAATGTCGCCGCCACTATACTAAAATTATTAACGCCTAAACCTAACTATAACGTAACCCTGAGCCTAAGTCTAACCCTAACACCCCCTAACTTAAATATAATTAAAATAAATCTAAATAAACCTTACAATTATTAACTATCGGCTAGATTACGAGTTTTGCGGTAAGCTGAAAAAGCAGCGTTAACAGGTCCTAACGCTGCTTTTTCACTACCACTGGTAATACGAGTCTTGCAGGTTTAGGGGCACCGCACACTTTTTTGGCCTTACCGCAAACCGACTTACGTAAAGTTCATAAACCCTTTTTTCTATGGGACTTCTATAGCGCTGGTATTACGAGTTTGTCCTGGGAGACCAAAAAGTGAGCGGTACAGCCTATATCGACAAGATTCCTAACGCATTTTAAAGTCAGTAGTTATGAGTTTTACACTACAACGCTGTAGCATAAAACTCATAACTAAAGTGCTAAAAAGTACACTAACACCCATAAACTACCTATTAACCCTTAAACCGAGGCACTCCTGCATCGCAAACACTATAATAAAATGTTTAACCCCTAATCTTCCGCTCCGGACATTGCCGCAACCTACATTATATTTATTAACCCCTAATCTGCTGCCCCCAACATCGCCACCACCTACCTACATTTATTAAACCCTAATCTGCCGTCCCCAACGTTGCTGCCACTATTCTAAATTTATTAACCCTTTAAACTTAAGTCTAACCCTAACACCCCTAACTTAAATATAATTGAAATAAATCTAAATAAAATTCCTATCATTAACTAAATTATTCCTATTGAAAACTAAATACTTACCTATAAAATAAACCCTTAGCTAGCTACAATATAACTAATAGTTACATTGTAGCTAGCTTAGGTTTTATTTTTATTTTACAGGCAAATTTATATTTATTTTAACTAGGTAGAATAGTTATTAAATAGTTATTAACTATTTAATAACTACCTAGCTAAAATAAATACAAATTTACCTGTAAAATAAAACCTAACATGCCTTACACTAAAAACTAACATTAGTTACACTAGTTACACTAACACTACACTACACTACAATTAAATCAATTCCCTACATTAAATACAATTAAATAAATTCAATTAGCTAAATCACAAAACCCCCCACTAAATTACAGAAAATAAACAACAAATGACAAGATCTTTAAACTAATTACACCTAATCTAATAGCCCTATCAAAAAAAAAAAAAAAAAACCTAGCCTAAACTAAACTACCAATAGCCCTTAAATGTGCCTTTTGCGGGGCATTGCCCCAAAGAAATCAGCTCTTTTACCTGAAATTTTTTTTACAAACAACCCCCCAATAGTAAAACCCACCACCCACAGAACCAACCCCCAAATAAAAGCCTAACTAAAAAAACCTAAGCTCCCCATTGCCCTGAAAAGGGCACTTGGATGGGCATTGCCCTTGAAAAAGGGCATTTAGCTCTATTGCAGCCCAAAGCCCTAACCTAAAAAATAAACCCACCCAATACACCCTTAAAAAATCCTAACACTAACCCCCGAAGATTCACTTACCAGGAGAAGTCTTCATCCAAGCGGCAAGATGTCCTCAACGAAGCCGGCAGAAATGGTCTTCCAGACGGGCAGAAGTGGTGCTCCAGACGGGCAGAAGTCTTCATCCAGACGGCATCTTCTATCCTCATCCTTCCGACGCGGAACGACTCCATCTTCAAGACATCCGGCGCGGAGCATCCTCTTCAAACAACATCTTCTTCCGAATGAATATCTCTTTAAGTGACATCATCCAAGATGGCGTCCCTTAGATTCCGATTGGCTGATAGAATTTTCTCAGCCAATCGGAATTAAGGTAGAAAAAATCCTATTGGCTGATGCAATCAGCCAATAGGATTGAGCTTGCATTCTATTGGCTGATTGGAACAGCCAATAGAATGCCAGCTCAATCCTATTGGCTGATTGCATCAGCCAATAGGATTTTTTCTACCTTAATTCCGATTGGCTGAATCGGAATCTAAGGGACACCAACTTGGATGACGTCACTTAAAGAGATATTCATTCCGAAGAAGACGTCGTTTGAAGAGGATGCCCCGTGCTGGATGTCTTGAAGATGGAGCCGCTCCGCGTCGGAAGGATGAAGATAGAAGATGCCTTCTGGATGAAGACTTCTGCCCGTCTGGAGGATCACTTCTGCCGGCTTCGTTGAGGACATCTTGTCGCTTGGATAAGGACTTCTCCCGGTCAGTGAATCTTCGGGGGTTAGTGTAAGGATTTTTTAAGGGTGTATTGGGTGGGTTTATTTTTTAGGTTAGGGCTTTGGGTGCAATAGAGCTAAATGCCCTTTTAAGGGCAATGCCCATCCAAATGCCCTTTTCAGGGCAATGGGGAGCTTAGGCTTTTTTAGTTAGGGTTTTATTTTGGGGGTTGGTTGTGTGGGTGGTGGGTTTTACTGTTGGTGGGGTTGTTTTTATTTTTTTTCAGGTTAGTTTAGGCTAGGGTTTTTTTTTTATTTTGGGTGGGCTTTTTTATTTTGATAGGCCTATTAGATTAGGTGTAATTAGTTTAAAGATCTTGTAATTTGTTTTTTATTTTCTGTAATTTAGTGGGGTTTTTTTGTGATTTAGCTAATTTAATTTAATTTATTTAATTGTATTTAATGTAGGGAATTGATTTAATTGTAGTGTAGTGTTAGGTGTTAGTGTAACTTAGGTTAGGTTTTATTTTACAGGTAAATTTGTATTTATTTTAGCTAGGTAGTTATTAAATAGTTAATAACTATTTAGTAACTATTCTACCTAGTTAAAATAAATACAAACTTGCCTGTAAAATAAAAATAAATCCTAAACTAGCTACAATGTAACGATTAGTTATATTGTAGCTATCTTAGGGTTTATTTTATAGGTAAGTATTTAGTTTTAAATAGGAATAATTTAGTTAATGATAGTAATTTTATTTAGATTTATTTAAATTATATTTAAGTTAGGGGGTGTTAGGGTTAGGGTTAGACTTAGGTTTAGGGGTTAATACATTTAGAATAGTGGCGGCGACGTTGGGGGCGGCAGATTAGGGGTTAATAAATGTAGATAGGTTGCAGCGACATTGGGGGAGGGAGATTAGGGGCTAATAAATATAATGTAGGTGTTGCCGATGTTGGGGACAGCAGATTAGGGGTTAATAAATATAATGTAGGTGGCGGCGATGTCCGGAGCGGCAGATTAGGGGTTAATAAGTATAATGTAGGTGTCGGCGATGTCGGGGGCGGCAGATTAGGGGTTAATATGTGTAAGATTAGGGGTGTTTAGACTCGGGGTTCATGTTAGGGTGTTAGGTGTAAACATAACTTTAGTTTCCCCATAGGAATCAATGGGGCTGCGTTACTGAGATTTACGCTGCTTTTTTGCAGGTGTTAGACTTTTTCTCACCCGGCTCTCCCCATTGATGTCTATGGGGAAATCGTGCACGAGCACATACGACCGGCTCACCGCTAACTTAAGCAGCGCTGGTATTGGAGTGCGGTATGGAGCACAATTTTGCTCAACGCTCACTTCTTGTCTTTTAACGCCGGGTTTGTATAAACCTGTAATACCAGCGCTGCAGGTAAGTGAGCGGTGAGAAAAAACTGCACGTTAGCACCGCACAGCTCATAACGCAAAACTCGTAATCTGGCCGTAAATAATTCCTATTTAAAACTAAATATATACCTGTAAAAAAAAAAAAAAGCTAGCTACAATATAACTAATAGTTATATTGTAGCTATCTTAGGTTTTATTTTTATTTCACAGGTAAGTTTGTATTTATTTTAACTAGGTAGACTAGTTAGTAAATAGTTATTAACTATTTACTAACTACCTAGTTAAAATAAATACAAAGTTACCTGTAAAATAAAACCTAACCTGCCTTACACTAAAAACTAACATTAAAATAAAATAAAATAAATTAAATTATTAAAATACAATTTTCTAACGTACAAAAAAAAAATAAACACTAAATTATAATAAATAAAAAACTAAATTATCAAAAATAAAAATGAATTACTCCTAATCTAATAGCCCTATAAAAATAAAAAAGCCCCCCAAAATAAAAAAAAACCTAGCCTACACTAAACTGCCAATGGTCCTTAAAAGGGCCTTTTGCGGGGGATTGCCTCAAAGAAATCAGCTCTTTTACCTGTAAAAAAAATACAAACACCCCCCAACAGTAAAACCCACCACCCACCCAACCAACCCCCCCCCCAAATAAATAAATCTAAATAAACCTAAGCTAACCATTGCCCTGAAAAGGGCATTTGGATGGGCATTGCCCTTAAAAGGGCATTTACCGTATTTTTCGCTCCATAAGACACACTTTTTTCCCCTTCAAAAGTAAGGGGAAATGTCTGTGCGTCTTATGGAGCGAATGTGACTGCCTATGATAAAAAAAATTAAATAAATGACACCGCACAGTGACCTGGCTGGCTGGCCCGGCTGCCCGCCCCGGCTATTATTGCTTTTAACTTGTTGGCACCGTGGTGGTCTGTGCACGCCGTGTGTGCGTGTGTTGTCAGACTCAGTCTCAGAGTCATAGAGTGGAGGACTGGAGCGCGAGGCGGAGTTCAACTGCCTTGCGCAGCTGCTGCGCTGCCTGTTGCTGCCAGGGGCTGACTGAGTCCTGACGTCACTCACTCTGAGATTGAGAGGGAGAAATCTTGCGGGATGAGTCGCGGCCGCCTGACATCTCCAAGTGAGTCGTGACACAGGCTTACACACTGTCTGCAGCAGCAGCACCATCCATCCCTCTGAGCCAGGTGAGGTGGTGACTGAGTGAGCCCGCACGCTGCTGCCTGCAGAAGACAGTCGACGAGTGAGGAGCATCTGAGCAGGTAGGAATGGTTGCAGCACTGGTGGGGGTCTCTGAGGAGCCAGCATTTCTTGGAATGGGGGGGGGCTCTATGAGGAGGGGCATTTGATTTCTACTAGGATGGGGCCTGGGGGGGTCTCTCTGACTCTGAGGGGGCCGGAGCGGCCAGGCACACACAGTATGAGTGTCAGTCACTCAATTAAAAATGACTTCTTCACTAGTTACAGTACCGGTAGTTTCCTTCCTGTCCTCATAATAATTATATTGGCATCAATTGATGGTTGACCTGACAGCAAGCAGCCAGCGCCAAGGTCTGTTAGCACACCTCTGTAACAGTTTGCCAAATACTAACAATGGAATGCTATGTAATGTACCGGTAATAAGGTGGGGGGCGTCAAAATTTACTGTATCTTTGCCTGTGTGGCCAAAAAGCCTAGCACCGGCCCCAAATGTGATGTATGGTACCGTAATTCTTGTGGAATGCTCCAAAATGATACCGGTAAATCCAAAGGTTCTCTGGTGCTTCCTAGCATTCTTTGATCATCCCTTGACTGTACATGGTACAAATGTAGGCTCTTGGACTTCAAGAAAAAAAGATACTAAAAAGCACATGATACCAAGAAAAAAAGATACTAAAAAGCACATGATACCAAGAAAAAAAGATACTAAAAAGCACATGATACCAAGAAAAAAAGATACTAAAAGGGACATGATACCCAAAAACAAACAAAAAATTTGACTTTTTGTTTTTGTTTGTTTCTGTCTCTTAAATGGATTGTAAACCCCAAAATGTTATTTTATGATTAGGATAGAACATACAATTTCAAATAGTTTTCTATTCTATTATCACATTTTCTTCATTCTCTTGTTATCCATTGCTGAAGGGACAGCATTGCCCTACTGACAGGAAGCTGAAAATATCTACGGTATTTTTAGCCAATCACAAGAGACAAAATGTGTGCAGGCACCAATTAGCAGCAGCTCCCACTCGTGTATGATATGTGTATATTAATTTTTTAACAAGGGATGATAAGAGAACGAAGCACATTTGAAAATAGAAGGGAATTTAAAAGTCTCTTAAAATGACACGCTCTATCTGAATCATGCAAGTTTAATTTTGACTTTCCTATCCCTTTAAGCAGTATTAGGATAGTTGTAAATTCTTACCGTACTTTAATATGGATGCAATTCTATTTACCGCAATATTTCTTTAATATGGATGCAATTCTATTTGATTTGTGCCACCAGAGTGTGCTTTCTGAATTACGGTAAGACCGTGCTTAGCGATAACGCAAATGGTCAGCGCTCAGCGGTAAACATTGGAGATACTGGTACATTACTGACAGTTTCTTCATCACTGTATTTTCTTGCAGAAAACCTCCCCCGTACATACCGGTACAAAGATGATAAAGCAGAAAAGAATAGCGTATAAGATTCCTTTTAAACTAGAGGTAGTAAACTATGCAAAGGAGCACGGAAACAGAGCAGCAGAGAGACATTTTGGGCCACCTCCAACTGAAAAAATGATAAGAGAGTGGAGTAAACAGGAGGATCAGCTGCAAAAAGCGAATAAAAGTAAGCACACTTTTCGTGGGCATGCTGCAAAGTGGCCACAATTAGACGTGACCATGAAAGAATGGATCACACATCACTGGAATAATGGCTTATCAGTCCCTACAAAAATGAAAATATATGAAGCCAAACGCGTTGCTGTAGAGAAAGGCATTCACGATTTTACTGGATCACCATCGTGGTGCTACAGCTTTATGAGGTGATGTGGCCTTGCTATGCGCACCAAAATTAGAATTGCACAAAAAATGCCAAATTAATATGAAAATAAGATTCTGTCTTTTCATAAATTTTTAATTGATGCTAGGAAGAAAAATGGGTTTGAAATTGGCCAGATTGGGAATATGGATGACGTCCCGCTAACTTTTGATGTGCCATCTAATAGAACTGTTGATCAGAAAGGTGCCAAAACTATCACTGTGAAAACCTCCGGACATGAGAAAACCTATTACATGGTTGTGTTGTCCTGCTGTGCAGACGGCACCAAATTGCCACCCATGTAAATTTTTAAAGAAAAACATTTCCAAGAGGAGTTGTTGTACATGTTTATGAGAAAGGATGGAATGAGAGTATGGCTTGAAAAAGTGTGGTCCAAACGTCCTGGAGGGCTTCTGAAAAAACCTGCCTTATTAGTGCTTGACCAGTTTAGAGCACATATTAGCAAAACTACAAAAAAGTGCTTTAAAGAAGTAAAGACTCATCTAGCTGTAATTCCGGGAGGTCTTACCAGCCAGTTGCAACCTCTCAACGTTTCCATCATCAAACCATTTAAGGTCTTTATGCGAGAAGAGTGAAACAAATGGATGACTGCTGGTAATCATGATCTGACACCTACTGGACGAATGAAGAGGCCCTCTATCACTCAAGTTTGTGAATGGGTGAAAACATCATGGCACTCAGTGAAGGAGAAAATCGTTGTACATTCATTCAAAAAATGTGACATTAGCAATGCTTTGGATGGAACCGAAGATGATTTATCTGAAGATAGTGTCGAAAGTGATGTTTGTGATCTGAGCTTCTTAAATTCTGACTCTAGCGATTCAGATTTCTTGGGGTACACAGACTAGAAGAGTACCAGTACTCGAAACCTTAAAGTCTCTCTTCATTTGTTAATGACACTGATGATAGTTCTTTATTCCACTGTTGACTGCTGTTCTATTATTCTTTTATAGTTTATTAAATAGTTTACTACACCATTTGATTCAGAATATTTTTTTTCTTATTTTCCTCCTCTAAAAACTAGGTGCGTCTTATGGTCAGGTGCGTCTTATGGAGCGAAAAATACAGGTAGCTCTTTTACATTGCCCAAACCCCTAACCTTAAAAAAAAACACCCAAAAAACCCTTAAAAAAACACTAACCCCCGACGATCCACTTACAGTTATCAAAGTCCGGACATCCATCCTCATCCAGCCGGCAAAGTTCTCATCCAAGCGGCAAGAAGTCTTCATCCAGGAGGCCTCTTCGATCTTCATCCACCCGGCGAAGTCCTCATCCAAAAACTGTAATGCATGTCACTGTCCTTAAATGGATATGAAACTCATAAAAAAATTTTCACGATTCAGATAGAACATGCAATTTTAAACAACTTTCTAATTTACTTCTATTATCAAATTTTCATTGTTCTCTTTGTATCTTTTATTGAAAAGCAGTGACATAAGCTCAAGAGTGTGCACTTGTCTGGGGAGCTATATGGATAATATTTGCTTATTCAGATTATAATTCCTATGCAGTTTAATAAATTGCTTTATGCAAAAATGATACTTGTCTGTGAGTTAATTACTTCTACTCTATTTTAAATCCATTGTCATCTCATATTACAGCCAAAAAAAACACTTGCACATGCTCAGTAGTTGGTGCCCCAGATTGTGTGCATATAAAAAAGGCTGAGCACATTTTGAAAATGGCAGTTAATTTAATTTATTATTATTAATAATAATCATTTAAAGGGATTGTAAAGTTGAGGCATCTGGAAAGTAGCATGACAAAAAGCTTGATAAATAAACAGTACTTTAATTCATCTTTTTTTGTATTACTTAGTAATATGAAAGTTCTTACTGGTTTCCCATTGAAATCCGAGTATCTCTAATTCCACCTGGCTCCGTATCAACTTTTTTTCTTCCTGACGTTTTTATTTTCAACCTATTGAAATCCAGACCATTAGGCCACCATGATTGAAGCAGATTCCCCCTTGATCGATAGCGCATGCGCAAGTTAGTAAGCAGCCAGGTCCCAGTGTAATGCATGCATGTTGTGCTCACATGGGAATCCCATCTGACATCGCTCACTGCAAGGAATCGATACTCAAGCTTACAATATTGTAATTGCTTGTTAGTCAAGGGGGAACACAAACACAACAAAAAGATACCAAACACAGTTCTCCACTCCGGCAGTAAATAATGAATCGCGTGATTCATTGTTTACATTGTGACGGAGAGTGGAGGCTTGCGCATGCGCACAGCTTACTGATTCGGGGGGGGGGTAAGCCTGAATGCCTACTTAGAGAGCTGGAAGGACCGCTCTCTACGTCACAATCTGACTAGATCCAGAAAAAGAGTGGGGGAGGAGCAAGGCGCAGTAAGAAGAAGATAAAATATAATATAAAATAAAAAACTTAGCAACATATATATTTCACATATGCTACCTACAGAAGTGCTCAGTAAGGCTCAACTTTACAGTCACTGTAACGTGGTTTAATTTTGACTTGAGTGTCCCTTTAAATGACGAGAGAGATGCCTATAAAACATGAGAGCAACACATGATATATTTCTCTCAGAACCATTAGCATTGCAAGATATTCCTTCCTAAATCAACAGCAAGGTATTAAAATAAAACTATCATAATAAAGAAATGTACAATAGCTCCTGTCAGAAAGTTTATTCCCCAAGAGACATGTAGTCCTGAGTGCAGTCTAGCTTATTTACAAATCTCTCCTCTGTGTGAATTTATTTGTAATTTATTCTATTTACATAATGCTGACAAACGGCTGTGCAGTAATAGTAGAACAGAGCATGCACAATTAATCCCTTCCCTGAATGCTTGACAGTCTAATTTCTGCTAAATTAGAAAAAAGTACTAGCATACCATATTTTTCATGCGGATTGTATAGTTTATTGTGTAATTATCTTGTAATATGTAAATATGTTTAAACATTTTAGATTCAATGTCTAGAACAAAATTATACTACAAATATGTATTTGCTTGCCCATTGTAGATTTAAGTTATATTTGCAGCAGTACAGAGTCTATATTTCTCCTTTAAAGGGATACTGAACCCAAATTTTTTCTTTAAAGGGCCATAATACCCAAATGTTTAAACACTTGAAAGTGATGCAGTATAGCTGTAAAAAGCTGACTAGAAAATATCACCTGAGCATCTCTATGTAAAAAAGAAAGATATTTTACCTCAAAAGTTCCTCAGTAGCCACATCCCATTGTAAAGGATTTCTAAGCAGCATTTTAGTGTGTCTGTCCTGGGACAGCTGAAAGGATAAGCCTCGTGAACTCTCATATTATTTCACCAATCAGGTAAAGGAAGCTTACTATGAAATCTCATGAGAGTTAAGTCAAATATCATGAGATCACAGTAAGAGTTCATGACCTCAGCACTGCTGATGCTGATTGGCTGCTGTTCATTTCTTCATTTTTTATTTTTTTTTACCTGCAGCTGGGAGCAGCTGAGTATAACTTTTTACACAGAACTTACTCTGCTGAGCTGAGGAGATTGTGAGGTAAAATATCTTCCTTTTTTACATAGAGATGCTCAGGTGATATTTTCCTGTCAGCTTTTTACAGTTATACTGCATCAGTTTCAAGTGATTTAGCATATGAGTATTATGTCCCTTTAATGATTCAGATAGTGCATGCAATTTTAAGTAATTTTTTTTATTTAGTCCTATTATCAATTATTATTTGTTCTCTTACTATCTTTATTTAAAAAGCAGGAATGTAAAGCTTAGGAGCTGGCCGACTTTAGGTTCAGAACCCTGGATAGCACTTGCTTATTGGTGGCTACATTTAGGCACCAATAAGCAAGCGTAATCAAGGTTCTGAACCAAAAATGGTCCGGCTCCTAAACTTTAAATTCCTGCTTTTAAAATAAAGATAGCAAGAGAATGAAGAAAAAATGATAAGAGGAATTAATTAGTAAGTTGCTTAAAATTGCATGCACTATCTGAATTATTAAAGAAAAAAAAATTGGGTTTAGTATCCCTTTAAAGGTACCTTAACCAAAATTGAATTAAGCAAAATTGAAATCACATGATCGTCGATGTGATCACGTGATTTCAGGGCCTGGATTGGATCATGTGGGAGTGCCTATGTTGCTAGGCACGCCCCCCAGTGCAATTTTTCATTATCTAAAAGGAGAAGGCTGCAATACGCCATATAAGGTAGGATGTTCCATGAAGTCCTAACGGCATTAAAGCCCAGCGCTGTTAGGACAGCATGGAACTTCCTAATGGTGTGAAGGGGTTAAAGGGATATGAAACAGTGCTCCTTTAGTAAAAACAAATATGTTAAAGGAAAGTAAACATAAAAATAAACAAACTGTGTAAGAAAAAACAAACAACTTACTTGTTTTCTTGCAAAATGAGCACTTAAAAATTTGCATTGTAGTTACCGCCCTCAGGGTGATAAGAAAGGACTTAAGTTGCGTTCTGCCTAATCTGAGCATGAGCAAAACAGACTTCCTGTCTCTCTAGCATTATGTGAATACTAAACCAGCTTAAAGTGAATGTAAAGTTTGATGAATGTGTGCCCGTTTATTAAAAATCCTATTAAAAACAGGGGCACTTTCATTCATCAAACTTTACATTTCACTTGTTTTTCTTAAAATACTTACCTTTTATTCTTGAAAGCCACTCCAGCGCTTTCCCCGCCCGTTGCAAGTCTCTTCAAATGTCAAAAATGATGAATCCGGCTTCCTCCAATCACGGTTTGGCCTCAGGCAATGTTTGCTCTAGGGGGGGAGCCGTGATTGGAGGAAGCCGGATTCGTCATTACTGACGTATGAAGAGGCTTGTGACTGGCGGGTAAAGCGCTGGAGCGACTTTCAAGAATAAAAGGTAAGTATTTTAACTAAACAAGTGACATATAAAGTTTGATGAATGAAAGTGCCCCTGTTTTAAATAGGATTTTTTTTTAAAACGGGCACACATTTGTCAAACTTTACATTCACTTTAAGTTACTCTAGAAGATTTATGACCTCAAGCTAGATAAGCCTTCCTGTAGAGGTCCCAACTTCCTTGTAAGGCTGTGACAGGATGTAATTGACACTGCAAAATGAAATTTAAAAAAGAAAGAAAGAAAAAGTGAAATCCTTTTAAAATTATGAATTTATACATTTTGCAATGATTTCTCACTGCTTATAGTTCTTTTTTGTTTTGTTACAACAATGAAACAGACAGTTTTATACCCTTTAAAATCAAATTAAAATCCCATACAACATATTTAATGGAACATAATACCCATATGCTAAATCACATAACTGTAAAAAGAAAATATCACCTGAACTTCTATGTAAAAAAGGAAGATATATGACTTAAAAATTTCTTCAGCTCACAATAGTAAGTGCTGTGTGAACAGTTATACTTTAGCTAATCTCAGCTGAAAGTTAAAAAAATAAACAGCCAATCAGCTTCATCACTGCTTTTGTCACACTTTGCTTTACTATAATCTCATGAGATTTAATCAAAATCTTGCAAGATTTCATAATAAACTCCCTTAAAGGGACAGTCTAGTCAAAATTAAGCTTTCATGATTCAGATAGGGAAGGCAATTTTAAACAACTTTCCAATTCACTTTTATCATCACATTTGCTTTGTTCTCTTGGTATCATTTGTTGAAAGCTAAACCTAGGTAGGCTCATATGCTAATTTCTAAAACCTTGAGGGCCGCCCCTTATTTCAATGCATTTGGCAGTTTTTCACAGCTAGAGGGCGTAAGTTCATGTGTTTCATATAGATAACTTTGTGACCACGCCCGTGGATTTACAAGTGAGATAGCACTGATTGGCTAAATGCATGTCTGCCAAAAGAACTGAAATAAGGGGGCAGTCTGCAAAGGCTTAGATACAAGGTAAAAGTATATTAATATAACAGTGTATATAGAGGTTAAAAGTATATTAATTTAACAGTGTATATAGAGGTTAAAAGTATATTAATATAATTGTGTTGGTTATGCAAAACAGGGGAATGGGTAATAACAATTCTGGAGTAGACTGTCCCTTTAAAGGGATATGAAAGCACCAATCAGCAAGTACTACTCAGGTGCTGAACCAAAAATGGACTGGCTCCTAAGCTTACATTCCCACTTTTCAAATAAAGACACAAAGGGAACAAAAAAATTGATAATATGAGTAAATTAGAAAGCTGCTTAAAATTGCATGCTCCCTCTGAAGCATTAAAGAAAAACAATTGGGTTTCATATCCCTTTAAACTGAGGAGGTAAATAATATGATTGTGCCTGTTCATGCCAGATGCACGCTCCCTTGAAAGTCCTGGGACTAACATCACAATTGGCTGCTTAAAGTAAATTTACAATGGGATATGGCTACTGAGTACATTTTGAGGTAAAATATCTTCCTTTTTAAAAAATAGAGATGCTTAGGTGATATTTTCTAGTCATCTTTTTACAGCTATGCTGCATCACTTTCAAGTGCTTCAACATTTTGATAACATGTCCCTTTAAAGGGGCAGTAACCATAAAAGTAATAATTGTTCTGCAATTCTGAATGTTATTAGAACAGATTATTATCTTGTTTACTGCAATTGCTTTTCAGTGGTCAAAATCCACCCTCTACTTGCCTTATTTGGAGGAGCCAATCCAGATTTGAGTCTGGAGATGACAGGGCTTGCCTCTGTAATTGTGTTAAAGGACCAGTCAACACATTAGATTTCCATAATCAACAAATGCAAGATAACAAGACAATGTAATAGCACTTAGTCTAAACTTGAAATGAGTAGTAGATTTTTTTTATTTCCACTCCCCTTGTACCATGTGATAGCAATCAGCCAATCATAAATGCATATACGTATAGTCTGTGAATTCTTGCACATGCTCAGTAGGATCTGGTGACTCAAAAAGTGTAAATATAAAAGACTGTGCACATTTTTTTTAATGGAAGTAAATTGAAAAGCTGTTTAAAATGACATGCTGTATCTGAAGCATGAAAATTTAATTTGACCTGAGTGTACCTTTAACAAAATATCCATTGTTTGGCGTCAGCAGAAATGATAAGATAAAACTAATAACAAATTATGGACCTATATGTAGAAAAGTTAGGCTTGTGAAGCCAATCACATGCTCTTTTAATATTTAGGACTAAGTGTAAAATTTACTTCTTCCTCTTGATATTATTCTTGAAATTTAGCTCCTTTCCATGACTGAAAACCTAAGTAGGCTCATGAATATTTACATTTACATGTCTTGAACACTAAATAGCAGGGGAGTTTGCAACAGTGTATACTATTGTAGCAAACACTGCTGCCATATGATGATCTTAAAGGGACACTAAACCCAATTTTTTTTTGTTTCATGATTTAGATAGAGCATGCAATTTTAATTAACTTTCTAATTTACTCCTATTATCAATTTTTCTTCATTCTCTTGCTATCTTTATTTGAAAAAGCAGGAAGCTAAGTTAAGGAACCGGACCATTTTTGGTTCAGAACCCTGGATAGCACTTGATGATTGGTGGCTACATTTAGCCACCAATCAGCAAGCACAACCCAGGTGCTGAACCTTTAATACACATGCACGCTCATTAATCTACCAAGGTGTGTTCTAACAGAAAAGAGCTATATTTCAACTAAACATACCAAGTGAAAAAAGTACATTATATAATAAAAATAAACTTTTTTTTTTAATTGTGCACTGCATCTGAAATATGACTATAATAATAATAATAATAATAATATAATAATTTTGACTTCCATGTCCCATGCTGTCAGGGACTAGTATCCAAAGTCATGTAGGGTTATTGCTTTTCTTAAGCAATATCAAATCATTTTTTGTTTACATAAAATAATCTATATATTTTTTGATTAATAGAATTCATGATGATCACCATCCTTTAGATTTTAAAAAAAAAAAAGAAAAATCCAATGTGGTCTAAAGAAAGGATAAAACATTTTTCTAATATAAAATATAAAATGTAGATCTGTTGTGAAAATGCATTAACCAAATGAAAACCTGTGATATTTTATGAGCGTTTTGAGGATACCGTTGACTCCAGCGTAATAAAGCAGCTTTAGACAAATCTTTCATCTGTATTGGTTTTGGAGAGAAAATCTATCAGATCAGCATGCTGAGACAATAAAGCCCATATACATTAATTAAGCTGTATTATTACATTGCTAATTAAATGTACACTTTAAGGTCATAGGTCAAATATAAAGTCTATTGTTCTTTGTTTACTCTAAAAAAGCAGTAATCTGAGTTATTTGATGAAAAAAAATAAAAGGTTATGAAATAGCTATTTTTTTTTCATGCCTGCAGATGTTTAATCAAATAATATCAGGCTTTGTATCACTTGACATTAAATGCATCCCACATGGGTAAGCAAGATTTGGTTGAATGAACATAAATGCAGCATGTTTTCTGCTGCGGGTATTGTCAAGCATCCGGCAGCAGAGCTTTTCCTGATGATGTCATTAAGTCAGGAAAAGATGAAATGGTCCCTAGAACCATTTGGTGGAGGAAATGTTTTATGAGGAAGTGACAAAGACTGTGAATGCACAAACAGTTTAAAATATGTATGAGCTGAGCTTAGTAACCACTGAGAGATCTGCCCTATGTATGTCTATAATCTGCAATCCTACAATATGTTTATATTCCAGAATAACCTTCTTTTTCATTGTTTGATGGGACAGTAAAGTATTATATTATATATATATATATATATATATATATATATATATATATATATATATATTATATATATATATATATATATATATATATATATATATATATATATATATATTAGGGCTGGGCGATATGGGAAAAAATTAAAATCACAATTTTGGACCAAAAAATTGCAATTTAAAAAAAATAACTGTTAAAAATACATTTCAGTGCTAAGATCTTTCACACAGTAGAGAAAATGTTAATTAATTGTATAGCAGATGCTTTAAATACCTGTGTTAGGGTCTGTTTGACAGAAATAAATTAGAACAAAACAAACAGTGACATTTTCAAATTCCCAAGATGCCACTTTAAAGCGAAGGTAAAGTTGGGGCTCTCGGATCATTCATATATGTAGCCTATGCGCTAATATATGAAATCGCTAACTTTTAATAACAAAAAAAATAATTGTAAAATTATATTTTTTTAATTATTACTTTTTTTATTGACAGCGCCGTCGCTCCACCCTCGATTGACTTCCTGGTCAGTGCTTTATCCCATGTAGAAAGCGACCGCACCCGCTTTCTACGTAAGCAGCCAGGCTCACTCCCTATTAACTAAGATGTGCGCTGAAGAAAGGCAAATTACATAGCCTATCCCCTGGATATTCTGACAGGAGTGTACATAAGTGGGAACAGGGGAGAGCACTAAAGGAAGCAAATGCTGTGCAAGGATGGGGTTAAATCTGATTCATAATTACTGAGACCATTGAGTGCTCCACAAGGTTCTGGTTCCGATGTCAGGGTTAGGCTTTCCCCTGTTAGATCAGCCTGTACACGCACCCAGTGATCATGCAGAAGGTGGTCCAGGAGTCCAGACTTAGAAGCTCGAGTCCAGACAGCCATAGTGAGAGGGGAGAGAAGGTGCTTGCACAGGGAGAGACAGACCCGGTTTACTCGGCAGCGGGGGGCTAGCCTATACGAGCCCACTCATGTACGTCATGGGGGGGGCTAAAAATTGCATACCCTTGCGGTTTTTAAAACGTGTTGATTAATTGCGGTTTTAAATCGCATATGCGATTAACCGTGCAGCCCTAATATGTATATATATATATATATATATATATATATATACACAAAAATAATTTGATTCCCCAAAAAATCCATATTGGTTAAGTAACTGCAAAAAGTTGACAGTCCCGCCATGTATAAAACTGCCCACAAGTAACATAAAGAAACTTATAGTCCACTCCTCAGTACCGAGGAAGGTATTTGCAATCCAGTAAATATATGAGCATATTAAAAATTAAAGCAAATAAATAAATCTAGCACTGATATTCCAGCATGTCATTTCTTTCTCTGTCAAGTGGCTATATATATATATATATATATATATATATATATATTTACTTTACTTTTAACCCTTATCTGTAAAGTGTACCAAATGAGCGTGTTTTTAGTGAAGTGGCAGCAATATATGAAAAAAACAGAAGTCGTTTAACAGGAGAACATGCTGAAATGTTATGCTTTCTGCACTATATTGGTTTTCTACTTAACTGGGAGTACTGAAGAAATCGTGTATTGTCTAGCTTTGCAGTAGTGACTTACATTTAATGTTATATCAGTGTTCAGTTTAAAAGGGATTTATGCCATTTTTCTATGTTTTGGGAAGCCATTTAATGAGTTAATTTTCAATCATTTTATTTTTCCCAATTCTTTACATTTAATGTTTAAAATTTGTGTAGAAATTGTGTTGATTTCTCCAACATAGGTGTGTCCGGTCCACGGCGTCATCCTTACTTGTGGGATATTCTCCTCCCCAACAGGAAATGGCAAAGAGCCCAGCAAAGCTGGCCATATAGTCCCTCCTAGGCTCCGCCTACCCCAGTCATTCTCTTTGCCGTTGCACAGGCAACATCTCCACGGAGATGGCTTAGAGTTTTTTGGTGTTTAAATGTAGTTTTTGTTCTTCAATCAAGAGTTTGTTATTTTAAAATAGTGCTGGTATGTACTATTTACTCTGGAACAGAAAAGAGATGAAGATTTCTGTTTGTAAGAGGAAGATGATTTTAGCAACCGTTACTAAAATCGATGGCTGTTTCCACACAGGACTGTTGAGATGAAGTAACTTCAGTTGGGGGAAACAGTGGGCAGACTTTGCTGCTTGAGGTATGACACATTTCTAACAAGACTTGGTAATGCTGGAAGCTGTCATTTTCCCTATGGGAACCGGTAAGCCATTTTCTTAGTTTAAGTAAAAGAATAAAGGGCTTCATTAGGGCTTAAAAAACTGGTAGACATTTTTCTGGGCTAAAACGATTACTTTACTAAGTATATTTGGCAGATTATTACTTTTAATAGTTGTTAAATCTTGGGGATTGTTTTAATAAAAACGGCAGGCACTGTATTGGACACCTTTTTCACTGGGGGCCTTTTCTAGTCATAGGCAGAGCCTCATTTTCGCGCCACTAATGCGCAGTTGTTTTTGGAAAGCAAGGCATGCAGATGCATGTGTGAGGAGCTAAGAATCACTGAAAAAGCTTATTGAAGGCATCATTTGGTATCGTATTCCCCTCTGGGCTTGGTTGGGTCTCAGCAAAGCAGATTCCTGGGACTGTATAGGGGTTAAATGTAAAAACGGCTCCGGTTCCGTTATTTTAAGGGTTAAAGCTTTCAAATTTGGTGTGCAATACTTTTAAGGCTTTAAGTTACTGTGGTGAAATTTTGGTGAATTTTGAACAATTCCTTCATACTTTTTCACATATTCAGTAATAAAGTGTGTTCAGTTTAAAATTTAAAGGGACAGTAACTGTTTTATTGTAAAACGTTTTTTGTGCTTTGTTGACAAGTTTAAGCCTGTTTAACATGTCTGAACCATCAGATAACGATGTTCTATATGTATGAAAGCCAATGTGTCTCCCCTTTTAAATATATGTGATATATTTGTGTCATAATGTCCAAACAAAGTAGGGATAATAATGCCATAGATATGATATTGCCCAAGATGATTCCTCTAATGAGGGGAGTAAGCATGGTACTGCATCATCCCCTTCTGTGTCTACACCAGTTTTGCCCACACAAGAGGCCCCTAGTACATCTAGTGCGGCAATACTTATTACCATGCAACAATTAACGGCTGTAATGGATAACTCTATAGCAAACATTTTATCCAAAATGCCTACTTATCAGAGAAAGCGCGATTGCTCTGTTTTAAACACTGAAGAGCAAGAGGACGCTGATGATATCTGTTCTGACATACCCTCACACCAATCTGAAGGGGCCAGGAGGGAGGTTTTGTCTGAGGGAGAAATTTCAGATTCAGGAAAAATTTCTCAACAAGCAGAACCTGATATTGTAACTTTTAAATTTAAATTAGAACATCTCCACGCACTACTTAAGGAGGTATTATCTACTCTGGATGATTGTGACAATTTGGTCATTCCAGAGAAATTAGGTAAGATGGACAAGTTCCTAGAGGTTCCGGTGCCCCCCGATGTTTTTCCTATACCCAAGCGGGTGGCGGACATAGTAAATAAGGAGTGGGAAAGGCCCGGCATACCTTTTGTCCTCCCCCTATATTTAAGAAATTATTTCCTATAGTCGACCCCAGAAAGGACTTATGGCATACAGTCCCCAAGGTCGAGGGGGCGGTTTCTACTCTAAACAAACGCACTTCTATTCCTATAGAAGATAGTTGTGCTTTCAAGATCCTATGGATTTAAGGTTAGAGGGTTTGCTTAAAAAGATGTTTGTTCAGCAAGGTTACCTTCTACAACCAATTTCATGCATTGTTCCTGTCACTACAGCTGCGTGTTTCTGGTTCGAAGAACTAGAAAAGTCGCTCAATAAAGAATCTTCGTACGAGGAGGTTTTGGACAGAGTTCAAGCTTTTAAATTGGCTAACTCTTTTATTTTAGATGCCGCTTTGCAATTAGCTAGATTAGCGGCGAATAATTCAGGGTTTGCTATCGTGGCGCGCAGAGCGCTTTTGCTTAACATCCCTTTCAAGGGTAAAACACTGTTTGGCCCTGACTTGAAAGAGATTATTTCAGACATCACTGGGGGAAAGGGCCACGCCCTTCCTCTGGATAGGTCTTTTAAGGCTAAAAATAAACCAAATTTTCGTCCCTTTCGCAGAAACGGACCAGCCTCAAATTCTACACCCTCTAAGCAAGAGGGTAATACTTCTCAAACCAAGCCAGCCTGGAGGCCGATGCAAGGCTGGAACAAGGGTAAGCAGGCCAAGTCACCTGCCACTGCTACCAAAACAGCATGAAGTGTTGGCCCCCGATCTGGGACCGGATCTGGTGGGGGGCAGACTTTCTCTCTTTGCTCAGGCTTGGGCAAGAGATGTTCAGGATCCTTGGGCGCTAGAAATAGTTTCTCAAGGTTATCTCCTGGAATTCAGGGAACTACCCCCAAGGGGAAGGTTCCACGGGTCTCAATTATCTTCGAACAGGCATTCTTACACTGTGTAGAAGACCTGTTAAGCATGGGAGTGATTCATCCTGTTCCATTAGGAGAACAAGGGATGGGTTTTTACTCCAACCTGTTCATAATTCCCAAAAAAGAGGGAACATTCAGACCAATTTTAGATCTCAAGATTCTAAACAAGTTTCTAAGGGTTTCATCGTTCAAAATGGAAACCATTCGAACGATCCTTCCTACCATCCAGGAAGGTCAATTCATGACCACGGTGGACTTAAAGGATGCGTACCTACGTATTCCTATCCACAAGGAACATTTTCGGTTCCTGAGGTTCGCCTTTCTGGACAAGCATTACCAGTTTGTGGCACTTCCATTCGGATTAGCCACTGCTCCAAGGATTTTCACAAAGGTACTAGGGTCCCTTCTAGCGGTGCTAAGACCAAGGGGCATTGCAGTAGTACCTTACTTGGACGACATCCTGATTCAAGTGTCGTCTCTGTCAAAAGCAAGGGCTCATACGGACATTGTCCTAGCTTTTCTCAGATCTCACAGGTGGAAAGTGAACATAGAAAAAAGTTCTCTGTCCCCTTCAACAAGAGTTCCCTTCTTGGGAACAATAATAGTTTCCTTAGAAATGAAGGTTTTTCTGACAGAGGCCAGAAAATCAAAACTTCTAAGCTCTTGTCAGGTACTTCATTCTGTTCTTCTTCCTTCCATAGCGCAGTGCATGGAAGTAATAGGTTTGATGGTTGCGGCAAGGGACATAGTTCCTTTTGCACAAATTCATCTAAGACCATTACACCTGTGCATGCTCAGACAGTGGAATGGGGATTATACAGACTTGTCTCCGACGATACAAGTAGATCAAATAACCAGAGATTCACTCCGTTGGTGGCTGACCCTGGACAACCTGTCACAGGGAATGAGCTTCCGCAGACCAGAGTAGGTCATTGTCACGACCGACGCCAGTCTGGTGGGCTGGGACGCGGTCTGGGAACCCCTGAAAGCTCAGGGTCTATGGTCTCGGGAAGAATCTCTTCTCCCGATAAACATTCTGGAACTGAGAGCGATATTCAATGCTCTCAAGGCTTGGCCTTGACTAGCAAAGGCCAAATTCATAAGGTTTCAATCAGACATCATGACGACTGTTACATATATCAACCATCAGGGGGAAACAAGGAGTTCCCTGGCGATGGAGGAGCATCCGGGGGAGTGGGAACTCCATCTGGAAATCTTTGCCCAAATAACTCAATTATGGGGCATTCCAGACATGGTTCTGATGGCCTCTCGTCAGAACTTCAAGGTCCCTTGTTACGGGTCCAAATCCAGGGATCCCAAGGCGACTCTATTGGATACAATAGTAGCACCTTGGATCTTCAACCTAGCTTATGTATTCCCACCGTTTCCTCTCATTCCCAGGCTGGTAGCCAGGATCAATCTGGAGAGGGCTTCGGTGATCTTGATAGTTCCTGTGTGGCCACGCAGGACTTGGTATGCAGACCTGGTGAATGTGTCATCGGCTCCACCATGGAAGCTACCTTTGAGACAGGACCTTCTTATTCAGGGTCCATTCGAACATCCGAATCTGGTTTTCCTCCAACTGACTGCTTGGAGTTTGAACGCTTGATTTTATCAAAGCGTGGGTTTTCAGATTCTGTAATAGATACTCTTATTCAGGCTAGAAAGCCTGTAACTAGAAAAATTTACCATAATATATGGAAAAAATATATCTGTTGGTGTGAATCTAAAGGATTCCCATGGAACAAGATAAAAGATTCTTTCCTTTCTACAAGAAGGTTTGGAGAAAGGATTTTCTGCAAGTACAGATCTCTGCTTTATCTGTTTTACTTCACAAAAGGCTGGCAGCTGTGCCAGACGTTTCAGCGTTTGTTCAGGCTCTGGTTAGAATCAAGCCTGTTTACAGACCTTTGACTCTTCCCTGGAGTCTTAATCTAGTTCTTTCAGTTCTTCAAGGGGTTCCGTTTGGACCCTTACATTCCGTAGATATTAAGTTATTATCTTGGAAAGTTTTGTTTTAGGTTGCAATTTCTTCCGCTAGAAGAGTTTCTGAGTTATCTGCTCTGCAGTGTTCTCCGCCCTATCTGGTCCATGCAGATAAGGTGGTTTTACGTACTGAGCCTGGTTTTCTTCCGAAGGTTGTTTCCAACAAAAATATTAACCAGGAGATAGTTGTACCTTCTTTGTGTCCGAATCCAGTTTCATAGAAGGAACGTTTGTTACACAATTTGGACGTTGTCCGTGCTCTAAAATTCTATTTAGAGGCTACTGAAGATTTTAGACAAACATCTTCTTTGTTTGTTGTTTATTCTGGTTAAAGGAGAGGTAAAAAAGCAACTTCTACCTCTCTTTCCTTTTGGTTTAAAAGCATCATCAGATTGGCTTTTGAGACTGCCGGACGGCAGCCTCCTGAAAGTATCACAGCTCACTCCACTAGGGCTGTGGCTTCCACATGGGCCTTCAAGAATGAGGTTCCTGTTGACCAAATTTTTTTTAAATTATATACTTTTGCTTCTTCGGAGGCTATTTTTGGGAGAAAGGTTTTGCAAGCCGTGGTGCCTTCCGTTTGGGTGACCTGATTTGCTCCCTCCCTTCATCCGTGTCCTAAAGCTTTGGTATTGGTTCCCACAAGTAAGGATGACGCCGTGGACCGGACACACCTATGTTGGAGAAAACAGAATTTATGCTTACCTGATAAATTACTTTCTCCAACGGTGTGTCCGGTCCACGGCCCGCCCTGGTTTTTTAATCAGGTCTGATGAATTATTTTCTCTAACTACAGTCACCACGTTACCATATGGTTTCTCCTATATATATTTCCTCCTGTCCGTCGGTCGAATGACTGGGGTAGGCGGAGCCTAGGAGGGACTATATGGCCAGCTTTGCTGGGCTCTTTGCCATTTCCTGTTGGGGAGGAGAATATCCCACAAGTAAGGATGACGCCGTGGACCGGACACACCGTTGGAGAAAGTAATTTATCAGGTAAGCATAAATTCTGTTTTTTCAAAACTTTGAATGTACAGGATATCGGCCGCTGTTTTTGGTTATCGGCCTGAAATGCAGTCAATAATTGTTATTGGTATTGCCCTGAAAAAACAATATCGGTCTAGCCCTAATAGAAACATAGAAATATAGATATTGACGGCAGAAAGAGCCATAGGGCCTGCAAGTCTGCCCGATATTTCCTAAAAGTATAAACTTATCTAGTTCATAGGATAGCCTTATGCTTGTCCTAGGCATTCTTTATGTCCCCCACAGTGTTTGTCATTACTACCTCTTGTGGAAGTTTATTCCATGAATAAATCACCCTTTCTGTAAAGAAGTGCTTCCTCAAATTACTCCTGAATATACTACCCTTCAGCTTGAGATCATGACCCCTTGTTCTTGCGTTTTCCTTTTTATGTAAAATACTCAAAGCCTCAGTTTTACTAAGCTCTTTAAAATACTTGAAAGTTGCTATCATATCACTTCTTCCCCTTCTCTCCTTTAAGCTATACATATTTAGGTCATTGAGCCTATCCTGGTACATTTTATTTTCTCTTGTTAAGTGTAGTCAGTCCACAGGTCATCCATTACTTATGGGATTATATCTCTTCCCTAACAGGAAGTTGCAAGAGGATCACCCAAGCAGAGCTGCTATATAGCTCCTCCCCTCACATGTCATACCCAGTCATTCTCTTGCAACCTAACTAAAGATAGGTCGTTGTGAGAGGGCTGTGGTGTTTTAAACTTAGTTTTATTTCTTCAATCAAAAGTTTGTTATTTTAAACGGCACCGGAGTGTGCTGTTTGTTCTCAGGCAGCATTAGAAGAAGAATCTGCCTGCGTTTTCTATGATCTTAGCGGACGTAACTAAGATCCACTGGCTGTTCTCATACATTCTGAGGAGTGAGGTAACTTCAGAACAGGGGAATAGCATGCAGGGCCCCCCTGCAAGGAGGTATGTGCAGTAAATTATTTTTCGAAGGAATGGAATTGACTGAGAAAATACTGCTAATACCGATGTAACGTAAGTTCAGCCTTAAATGCAGTGGTAGCGACTGGTATCAGGCTGATGAGTGTGTGTGTGTACACTGAAGTATTTTTCTAGGGAATGGAATTTTACTCAGAAAATACTGTTAATACTGAAGTAATGTATGAGCCTTCACTGCAGTAAAAGCGACTGGTAGCAGGCTTATTAATAACACTTCATAACTTTAAAATACATATTTAAAACGTTTACTAGCATGTTAATCGTTTTTTGTGAGGTACTTGGTGATAAAACTTATTGGGCATGATTTTTACCACATGGCTATCGTTTTTTCTGCATAGAAACAGTTTACTGAGCTTCCCCACTGTTGTAATAGGAGTGGGAGGGGCCTATTTTAGCGCTTTTTTGCGCAGTAAAAATTCAGTCACAGTCTTCCTATTTCATCCTCCATGATCCAGGACGTCTCTACAGAGCTCAGGGGTCTTCAAAGTTCGTTTTGAGGGAGGTAATCAGTCACAGCAGACCTGTGACAGTGTGTTTGACTGTGATAAAAACGTTAATTATTACTGGTGGGTGCAATCCTCTGCTAACTTTATACACTTACTGTAAAAATTTGGTTGCTATAACTAATTTGGTTCATTGTTATTTCAACTGTGACAGCTTTTTGTGCTTCTTAAAGGCGCAGTAGCGTTTTTTATATTGCTTGTAAATTTATTTGAAAGTATTTTCCAAGCTTGCTAGTCTCATTGCTAGTCTGGTTAAACATGTCTGACACAGATGAATCTGTTTGTTCACTATGTTTAAAGGCCAATGTGGAGCCCAATAGAAGTTTGTGTATTCAATGTATTGATGTCACTTTAAATAAAAGTAAAACTTTGCATGTAAAGAGATTATCACCAGACAACGAGGGGGAAGTTATGCCGACTAACTCTCCTCACGTGTCAGTACCTTCGCCTCCCGCTCAGGAGGTGCGTGATATTGTGGCGCCAAGTACATCAGGGAGGCCCATACAAATCACTTTGCAAGACATGGCTACTGTTATGACAGAAGTATTATCTAAATTGCCAGAATTAAGAAGTAAGCGCGATCACTCTGGGGTAAGAACAGAGCGCGCTGATAATGAGAGAGCCATGTCCGATACTGCGTCACAATTTGCAGACCATGAGGACGGAGAGCTTCATTCTGTGGGTGACGGATCTGATCCAGGCAGACTGGATTCAGAGATTTCTAATTTTAAATTTAAGCTTGAGAACCTCCGCGTATTGCTAGGGGAGGTATTAGCGGCTCTGAATGATTGTAACACGGTTGCAATTCCAGAGAAATTATGTAGGCTAGATAAATACTTTGCGGTACCGGTGTGTACTGACGTATTTCCTATACCTAAGAGGCTTACAGAAATTATTAACAAGGAGTGGGATAGACCCGGTGTGCCTTTTTCACCCCCTCCTATATTTAGGAAAATGTTTCCAATAGACGCCACCACACGGACTTATGGCAGACGGTCCCTAAGGTGGAGGGAGCAGTTTCTACTTTGGCTAAGCATACCACTATCCCGGTGGAGGATAGCTGTGCTTTTTCAGATCCAATGGATAAAAAATTAGAAGGTTACCTTAAGAAAATGTTTGTTCAACAAGGTTTTATCTTACAGCCCCTTGCATGCATTGCGCCTGTCACTGCTGCGGCGGCATTCTGGTTTGAGTCTCTGGAAGAGGCCATTCGCACAGCTCCATTGGATGAAATTATGAACAAGCTTAAAGCTCTTAAGCTAGCTAACTCATTTGTTTCTGATGCCGTCGTACATTTAACTAAACTTACGGCTAAGAACTCCGGATTCGCCATCCAAGCGCGCAGAGCGCTGTGGCTTAAATCCTGGTCAGCTGATGTGACTTCTAAATCTAAATTGCTTAATATTCCTTTCAAGGGGCAGACCTTATTCGGGCCCGGTTTGAAAGAAATTATCGCTGACATTACCGGAGGTAAGGGCCATGCTCTGCCTCAAGACAGGGCCAAATCAAAGGCTAAACAGTCTAATTTTCGTGCCTTTCGTAACCTCAAGGCAGGAGCAGCATTAACTTTCTCCGCTCCAAAACAGGAAGGAGCTGTTGCTCGCTACAGACAGGGCTGGAAAGCTAACCAGTCCTGGAACAAGGGCAAGCAGGCCAGAAAACCTGCTGCTGCCCCTAAGACAGCATGAAGTGAGGGCCCCCTATCCGGAAACGGATCTAGTGGGGGGCAGACTTTCTCTCTTTGCCCAGGCTTGGGCAAGAGATGTCCAGGATCCCTGGGCGTTGGAGATCATATCTCAGGGATATCTTCTGGACTTCAAAGCTTCTCCTCCACAAGGGAGATTTCATCTTTCAAGGTTATCAGCAAACCAAGTAAAGAAAGAGGCGTTCCTACGCTGCGTACAAGACCTCTTACTAATGGGGGTGATCCACCCAGTTCCGCGGACGGAACACGGGCAAGGATTCTATTCAAATCTATTTGTGGTTCCCAAGAAAGAGGGAACCTTCAGACCAATCTTGGACTTAAAGATCCTAAACAAATTCCTAAGAGTTCCATCATTCAAAATGGAAACTATTCGGACCATCCTACCCATGATCCAAGAGGGTCAGTACATGACCACAGTGGACTTAAAGGATGCCTACCTTCACATACCGATTCACAAGGATCATTACCGGTATCTAAGATTTGCCTTCTTAGACAGGCATTACCAGTTTGTAGCTCTTCCCTTCGGGTTAGCTACGGCCCCAAGAATCTTTACAAAGGTTCTGGGCTCACTTCTGGCGGTACTAAGACCGCGAGGCATAGCGGTAGCTCCGTACCTAGACGACATTCTGATACAAGCGTCAAGTTTCCAAACTGCCAAGTCTCATACAGAGATAGTTCTGGCATTTCTAAGGTCGCATGGGTGGAAGGTGAACGTGGAAAAGAGTTCTCTATTGCCACTTACAAGGGTTCCTTTCCTAGGGACTCTTATAGATTCTGTGGAGATGAAAATTTACCTGACGGAGGCCAGGTTATCAAAACTCCTAAATGCTTGCCGTGCCCTTCATTCCATTCCACACCCGTCAGTGGCTCAGTGCATGAGGTAATCGGCTTAATGGTAGCGGCAATGGACATAGTACCATTTGCGCGCCTGCATCTCAGACCGCTGCAATTGTGCATGCTAAGTCAGTGGAATGGGGATTACTCAGATTTGTCCCCTCTGCTAAATCTGGATCAAGAGACCAGAGATTCTCTTCTATGGTGGCTTTCTCGGCCACATCTGTCCAAGGGGATGTCCTTTCGCAGGCCAGATTGGACGATTGTAACTACAGACGCCAGCCTTCTAGGTTGGGGCGCAGTCTGGAATTCCCTGAAGGCTCAGGGATCATGGACTAAGGAGGAGAAACTCCTCCCAATAAACATTCTGGAATTAAGAGCAATATTCAATGCTCTTCTAGCTTGGCCTCAGTTAGCAACTCTGAGGTTCATCAGATTCCAGTCGGACAACATCACGACTGTGGCCTACATCAACCATCAAGGGGGAACCAAGAGTTCCCTAGCGATGTTGGAAGTCTCAAAGATAATTCGCTGGGCAGAGTCTCACTCTTGCCACCTGTCAGTGATCCACATCCCAGGCGTGGAGAACTGGGAGGCGGATTTTCTAAGTCGCCAGACTTTTCATCCGGGGGAGTGGGAACTTCATCCGGAGGTCTTCGCCCAACTGATTCATCGTTGGGGCCAACCGGATCTGGATCTCATGGCGTCGCGCCAGAACGCCAAGCTTCCATGTTACGGATCCAGGTCCAGGGACACGGGAGCGGTGCTGATAGATGCTCTGACAGCACATTGGGTCTTCAACATGGCTTATGTGTTTCCACCATTTCCGATGCTGCCTCGACTGATTGCCAAGGTCAAACAGGAGAGAGCATCGGTGATTCTGATAGCGCCTGCGTGGCCACGCAGGACCTGGTATACAGATCTAGTGGACATGTCGTCCTGTCCACCATGTTCTAATTCAGGGTCCTTTCAACCATCCAAACCTAATTTCTCTGAGGCTGACTGCATGGAGATTGAACGCTTGATTCTATCAAAGCGTGGCTTCTCGGAGTCGGTTATTGATACCTTAATACAGGCTAGGAAACCTGTTACCAGAAAAATTTACCATAAAATATGGCGTAAATATTTATATTGGTGCGAATCCAAGAGTTACTCATGGAGTAAGGTTAGGATTCCTAGGATATTGTCTTTTCTACAAGAGGGTTTAGAAAAGGGTTTATCTGCTAGTTCGTTAAAGGGACAGATTTCGGCTCTGTCTATCCTTCTACACAAACGTCTGGCAGAAGTTCCAGACGTTCAGGCTTTTTGTCAAGCTTTGGCTAGAATTAAGCCTGTGTTTAAGACTGTTGCTCCGCCGTGGAGCTTAAACTTAGTTCTTAACGTTCTGCAAGGCGTTCCGTTTGAACCCCTTCATTCCGTTGATATCAAGCTGTTATCTTGGAAAGTTCTGTTTTTGATGGCTATTTCCTCGGCTCGAAGAGTCTCTGAGTTATCTGCCTTACATTGTGATTCTCCTTATCTGATTTTTCATTCAGACAAGGTAGTTCTGCGTACTAAACCTGGGTTCTTACCTAAGGTAGTCTCTAACAGGAATATCAATCAAGAGATTGTTGTTCCATCATTGTGTCCTAACCCTTCTTCAAAGAAGGAACGACTTTTGCATAATCTGGACGTAGTCCGTGCCCTAAAGTTTTATTTGCAGGCAACTAAAGATTTTCGTCAAACTTCTTCCCTGTTTGTCATTTACTCTGGACAGAGGAGAGGTCAAAAGGCTTCGGCTACCTCTCTCTCTTTTTGGCTTCGTAGCATAATACGTTTAGCCTATGAGACTGCTGGACAGCAGCCTCCTGAAAGGATTACAGCTCATTCTACTAGAGCTGTGGCTTCCACCTGGGCCTTTAAGAATGAGGCCTCTGTTGAACAGATTTGCAAGGCTGCAACTTGGTCTTCACTTCACACCTTTTCAAAATTTTACAAATTTGACACTTTTGCTTCTTCGGAGGCTGTTTTTGGGAGAAAGGTTCTACAGGCAGTGGTTCCTTCCGTGTAAAGTTCCTGCCTTGCCCCTCCTGTCATCCGTGTACTTTTAGCTTTGGTATTGGTATCCCATAAGTAATGGATGACCCGTGGACTGACTACACTTAACAAGAGAAAATATAATTTATGCTTACCTGATAAATTCATTTCTCTTGTAGTGTAGTCAGTCCACGGCCCGCCCTGTTTTTTACGGCAGGTCTAAATTTTAATTAAAACTCCAGTCACCACTGCACCCTATAGTTTCTCCTTTCTCGTCTGGTTTCGGTCGAATGACTGGATATGACATGTGAGGGGAGGAGCTATATAGCAGCTCTGCTTGGGTGATCCTCTTGCAACTTCCTGTTAGGGAAGAGATATAATCCCATAAGTAATGGATGACCCGTGGACTGACTACACTACAAGAGAAATTAATTTATCAGGTAAGCATAAATTATATTTTTTAGACCATGTTCCATTTCGTTAGCCCCTTTTTGCACAGATTCAAGTTTGTTTATATCCTTCTGAAGATATGGCCTCCAGAACTGCACACAATACTCAAGATGAGGTCTAACTAATTATCTGTAAAGTGGCATAAGAACCTTACTATTTCGGCTGCAAATACCTCTACCAATACATCCAAGCATTCTGCTGGCCTTACTTGCTGCTGTACTACATTGTTTACTAAATTTTAAATCATCTAAAATAATAATTCCCATGTCCCATTCCTCATTTGACTCTAGAGTCATTCACTGGCTGTTCATGCTTGTGAAGTAATCAGTAAGATAATCTGCTAATCATTCAGAAGTCAGATTTTTTTACCTTAGCTGATGACTTTACAAACCTGATGATGTCTGATTATGTGCAAATGACTTCTAAAGTACCAGTAGTTTGATGATCATCAAATAACTCCAGGATGGTCTCTAAAGTAGTCCTGTTTGTTTTAGGCCGCAAGAAAATGTAATTGCCCTCAGGTGTGTCATGTGATCGAATAGCTTCAGGTTCTGTTGTGATAGCATTTTCCACAAATACAACATTCCTTTTTTTTCTAAAGGCTTTGCATAAACTACACAGCATAACCTGTTTTGACCTGTCATACACAAGCCACTCACTTAGTCCTCCCAACTGTCCCTATTTCAGAGGGACAGTCCCAAATTCTAAGCTTTGTCCCACTGTCACTCTGAGACAGCCATATATCTCTATTTGCAGAATGTCCCTTAGATCTGCCCATAGACCGCCATTATATGCCTACAAACTGACTGGACATTCCCACTAACCACTCAGACACGCCCATAATACCACCCACTATCCACCTGTGAGCCTGCCCCTTGTGACACTGCCACATCCACAAAACAGCAGCTGCCCTCGTCAACCATCCGAGTCCCTAATACCTAGCTACAAATGTTGCAAGGTATGCCATTGTCATTAGTCATCCAGCAATCTTTGAACTGTCTCTCTCAATCATCTTTTTCATATTTGTCTGTTCCTTTCTTTCTTTTCTCCATTGTCAACTTTTCTTTTCTTTTTGGCTGAGGGTTCACTGACATTAAGATATCACCACATTGCATTCAGCAAGGTGAAAAGAAAGCTAAAAATCCAATCATGAAACAGAAGCATTGTCTGTAACATAGCAACGTAACCTCACAAATACAATGCCAGGAAAATATCTGCTTTAAACCAAGCAATTTTTTTTCATAGCTAAGAATATTGGGCTCTCCATCACTAATTGTGGTCAAAAGAATGAAATCAGGTAACAGTTGGGAAAGCTGTTTAGAAATTGTACTCACTTGCATGGAATTTTAGTCACATTTGGTGACTGGACTATTCCGTTCATTTGTGCTATATGCATAGAATGGCAGCAATTAACCAAAGCATCATAAAAATCTGCATACAAAATAAATTCTTTAACAGTAATTTTGTTAGCATCATTTGTATTGTTTTGCATTGCAGGGACATACCCCTTTAAAAGTCTTGCTGCAGCCAATTGGAGACAGATATACATTTTCTACTTCACTGATCAAGTAAAAATGGTGCAGAATGTTGTAGGATTAGAGTTCTGAATCCTGCAACATCTAAGCCAGCCGCAATAGGGGTAGTGGAAAAAAACACAATTTTCTAGTTTCAGTTTTCTGTTTCGGTAATACTCTACACAGGTGCACACAGAGCGAATTGCTGACTCAATATTTGCCACTGCTAACCCTATGGGCAGGTCAAACTTTTCCATATGGGTGTACATATTAATTTCAATATAATGTATGATGCAGTTTAGAAAAGTGATGGAATCTGAGTGTATATGTGTACTTGTATATATGCTTATGTACTAAAGTCTGTAAACTTAACGGGACAGTCAACACCAAAATTGTTATTGTTTAAAAAAAATAGATAACGTCTTTACTACCCATTCCCCAGCTTTGCACAACCAACATTATTATATTAATATTCTTTAGAAACTAACGCCAAAATAATTGCATTATTGCACTCTCCATAACGCTGCCATTACGAGTTACTGAAAGCCTCCTTGTGCTGTGCGTTATGGTGCGTTAAGCTCCATACCACACAAAAGTTAAGGGCTGAGTTTGTGTGCTCGTGCACGCTTTCCCCCATAGACATCAATGGGGAAAAAGTTTTAGAAAAAAAAACTAACACCTGAAGTGCGGAATGGCGATCGCCGTAACGCAACCCCATTAATGCCTATGGGGAAAAGAAAAAAACCCTAGTCTAAACACCCCTAATCTGCCACCTCCCTAACATCGCCGACACTAATAAAAGTTATTAACCCCTATTCTGCCGCTCCCCAACATCGCCAACACTAATAAAATTTATTAACCTCTAATCCGGCACTCCCTGACATCACAACACTAATAAAAGTTATTAACCCCCATTCCGCTGCTCCCCGACATCGCCGACACTAAATATAGTTATTAACCCCTATTCCGCCGCTCCCAACATTGCCGACACCTAAATAAACCTATTAACCCCTAAACACTAAATTAAACTATTAACCCCTAAACCTAACACCCCTAACTTTAAATTAAACTTACAATATAACTAGCTTAAAAAAATAAAAACTTACCTGTGAAATAAAAAAAAAACTACATTTAAACTATAAATAAACCTAACATAACTATTCTAATAAAATTAAAAACACTACCAATTAAACATCTAAACTACAAATTTAAAAAACCTAACACTACGAAAAAATTAAAAAAATCTAAAATTACAAAAAATAATAAACACTAAATTACGAAAAATAAAAAACGAAGTTATCAAAAATAAAAACAATTACACCTAATCTAATAGCCCTATAAAAATAAAAAAGCCCCCCCAAAATAAAAATACCCCCTAACCTACAATAAACTACGAATAGCCCTTAAAAGGGCCTTTTGTAGGGCATTGCGCTAAGTTAAACAGCTCTTTTACCTGGCAAAAAATACAAAGTCCCCCCAACAGTAAAACCCACCACCCAACCAACCCCCAAAAATAAAAAACCTAACTCTAAAAAAAAACTAAAGGGGCATTTGTATGGGCATTGCCCTTAAAAGGGCATTCAGCTCTTTTTCACTGCCCTTAAAAGGGCATTTAGCTCTTTTACACTTTGCCCAAAGCCCTAATCTGAAAAAAAACACCCCAAAAAATTATAAAAATACCTAACACTAACCCCAGAATATCTACTCACGGTTACTGAAGTCTGGACATCAATCTCCATCCAGACGGCGAGAAGTCTTCATCCAGGTGGCGAAAAGTCTTCATCCAGACGGCAACATCTTCATCCGTCACGGGAGCTATCCAGGACCGGCGATAACATCCTGCGGGGAGTGTCCTCTTCATACGGTCACCGCCGTACACTGAAGCGTCAATGCAAGGTACCCATTTCAAATTGGCGTACCTTGCATTCCTTTTGGCTGTTTTGATTCTTCAAATTCAAATCAGCCAATAGGATGAGAGCTTCTGAAATCATATTGGCTGTTCAAAGCAGCCAATAGGATGAGAGCTACTGAAATCCTATTGGCTGTTCAAATCATTTGTTCAAATCATCTGCCGCGACTCGTAATATGCATCCTGGCTATTCCAGCGTAATGACCAATTGTTCAGCGTTAACAGCCGTACCACAAAACTTGTAATCTAGCCGTATATTAATATAACAAAGTTGGTTACGCAAAACTGGGGAATGGGTAATAACGGCATTATCTATCTTTTTTAACAATAACAATTTTGGGTTGACTGTCCTTTTAAGGGAAAGTAAAGTCAAAATGAAATTTCCATGATTCAGATAGAGCATTCAATTTTAAATAATTTTCCAATTTACTTCTATCTTCTAATTTGCTTCATTCTCTTGATATCCTTTGTTGAAAAGCATACCTAGGAAGGTACATGAGCAGCAGTGCACTACTGGGAGCTAGCTGCTGTTTAGTAACTGGACTGACTCTTGTCATTTGCCCACCTGATGTGCTCAGCTAGCTCCCAGTAGTGTAGTGCTGCTCCTTGCTCCTTCTACAAAGGATATAAAGAGAATAAAGCAAATTTGATAATGGCAATAAATTTAAAATTGTTTAAAGTGTAATGCTCTATCTATCTGAATTATGTTAGAAATGTTTGAGCTTCATAGCCCTTATGGACAACATATAATTGCTAACTAAAAATGGGTCACTTTAAATAAAAAAAACACCATTGCTATTTTTTTGGTAACATTAAAAAAACATTGTTTTTATATATCATGTAATTTTAGAGTATTTAAATCAAAACACCTCAGTATCTGATTAAAGTGGCGTTATGAAAAAGAGAAAAAAAACATGCACGCTATTCCAAAATGCATATGAAAAATGGGAGTTTAGTTGTTGCACCCTGGATAGTGCTTGCTGATTGGTTTGCTACATTTAGCCACCACTAAGCAAGTGCTACCCAGGTGCTGAACCAACAATGGGCCATTTCCTAAGCTTTACATTCCTGTTTTTCCAAAAAAGATAGCAAGTGAACAAAGAAAAAATGATAATAGGAGTAAATTAGAAAGTTGCTTAATATTGCATGCTCTATCTGAATCACGAAAGAAGAAAAAAGTCAGGGTTTAGTATCCCTTTAATAATAATTTGAATTGTTGTATTTACCTAAAACAATAACATTATAGGTTTCACTTTCATTGTTATTGCTTGCCCCTCCCTCCTCACACTTTGCTCTTTGTGCAGATCTATTCCATTCCAAACAATCTTCTATTTATTGAGCTTTTTGAAACTTAGCAGTGGGTTGACTCTGTGTACATAGAATTGCAGGGGAGCAATAGGATTAAAGGTACAGTTAAGTCAAAATTAAACTTTCATGATTCAGATAGAGCATGCCGTTTTAAACAACTTTATAGCTTACTTCTATTATCTAATTTGCTTCATTCTCTTGTTAACCTTTGTTGAAAAGCATACCTAAGTAGTCTCATGGGCAACAATGCACTAGTGGGAACTAGCTGCTGATTGGTGGCTGCATGCATATGCCTCTTGTCAGTTAGCTCCACGTAGTGCATTTTAACAAAGGATACCAAGAGAATGAAGAAAATTTGATAAAAGAAGTATATCTAAAAGTTGTTTAAAATTGTATAGTCTATTTAAATAATAAAAACCCCCAAGATTTTGGATTTTTGTCCCTTTAAGATCTTTTACTCAACTTTGTATGTTAATTTTATAACATTTTTATAACATGCTGTGTACAAGAGTCACATTATTTCTAGACACAAATTCACAGTTTTGAGAACTACAAAACCAAGAATGTATGATAATATCTTATAATATATTCCTTTGGAATATAATGTATCTTAAAGTAAAGGTAAAGTTTTAACTTTCTATATATACAGATACATTACTCAAATTTAAAACAATCTAATCGCTACCTTCTTTTCCCCAAACAATTATATATTTTTCTAATAAACAGGTTTTTTTATTTCCCTACCGTGCGTTACAGACTCCTCCCATCAGTATTGACAGTCTGACGTATAGAGCGGTCTCCAAAGCGTGTTCACAAGGATTCAACGAACTGCGCATGCGCATAGCGTCTTCTACACTCACCAATTTGCTTGTAAAAATTCTATCACTCCGGATTTGAGACACCGATATAGTTGCAGTTTTTAACAAAGCGCCCTACGTCTTACTAAATAAACAAAAAAAACATTTGCAATGCATGCAAAACCAAACATTTGCAATAAGCATGCGCGCAATGGGAGCGCGCTTGTCTTCATAGTCAAATAACATTTTAGGAACGCATGCGCAAATCATCCAAGAGACTAATGACGTAATATGATGGCCGCCTAACGGCCAGTATTTCAATTGGCTACTGTTAAAACGTGACCTGCAAGCCAAAAAAAACAAAAAACACCGGGTTGAATTTTGAGATTGAAATAAGGTAACTATAAATGGCGAAAACTCACTTTATAATAAAAATATAAAAAAATGATGAATGAAAGTACCATTATTTTAGGGTGACCTGTATACATGACTAATGTGAAATAACGAACTTTACCTTCGCTTTAAATAGAAAACTATTTTAGATAGATTTTTCCTCAAAATGCATTTTATTTAAAAACAAAAGAAAAAAACATTTAAATTGAAACATTTTAATTTAAAATTAAAAAAAAAATCATTGATTTTTATCCACCCTGATGTGTGCATATATATATATATATATATATATATATATAAATACCTGTGTATGTATATATATATATATCATATATACAGGTTGGTGAGAGTTAAAGGACCAGTCAACACTGTAGATTTGCATAATCAACAAAGGCATGATAAGAAGACAATGCAATAGCACTTAGTCTGAACTTCAAATTAATAGTACATTTTTGCTAAATAAATTGAAAAGTTATGTCTATTTCCACTCCCCCTGTACCATGTGACAGCCATCAGCCAATCACAAATGTATATACGTATATGCTGTGAATTCTTGCACATGCTCAGTAGGAGTTGGTTACTCAAAAAGTGTAAATATAAAAAGACTGTGCACATTTTGTTAATGGAAGTAAATTGGAAAGTTGTTTAATATTGCATGCTGTATCTGAATCATGAAGTTTAATTTTGACTTGAGTGTCCCTTTAAGAATACTGAGTGGTTAGGTCTAAGTGGGAACATTCAAGGAAGTTGTGTCGGCGCCTCTCCCGGCACAAACCTAAGCTCGCAGGCCAGGCTGCTCGTTCTCAGGTATACTTATCAACAAAGAAGAAAATCCCCTATACTATGGTCCCAGACCAAATTAAAATGTCCACTGTTTAAGGCACAACACAAGCACATAAGTCGAAGTAAAGTGATTCAATCATACCTTTATTGTGGCATGTCGGACAAACACTCTGCATACAATAGCGGTGTGACTACGAGGAGACACATGTGTGTGGAGTGTGACGTCATCTGACGCGTTTCACGCCCTTCTGGCGCTTTGTCAAAGATGTAGAGGTGTGTATACACCTCCACATCTTTGACAAAGCGCCAGAAGGGCGTGAAACGCGTCAGATGACGTCACACTCCACACACCTGTGTCTCCTGGTACTCACACTGCTATTGTATGCAGAGTGTTTGTCCGACATGCCACAATAAAGGTATGATTGAATCACTTTACTTCGACTTATGTGCTTGTGTTGTGTCTTAAACAGTGGACATTTTAATTTGGTCTGGGACCATAGTATAGGGGATTTTCTTCTTTGTTGATATATATATATATAAACACCTGTGTGTGTATATATATATATATATATATATATATATATATATATATATATATATATATATATATATATATATATATATAAAAATACCTGTGTGTATATATATATATATATATATATATATACATACAGTAAATACCTGTGTGTATGTATATATATATATATATATATATATATATATAAATACCTGTGTATATATGTATATATATATCTCAATACCTGTGTATATATATATATATATATATATATATATATATATATATATATATATATATTATATATATACACTGTATAAACTGTAGTGCATGTTAAATGCCCTCCTTGAAAAAGATAATAAAAAAATACAGTGTTGCTGCTCTAACTAGAGTTTTACCCAAATACAAACACGCCTCTCTGCAATAAAGGGTATGGTCGCGTGATATAACTATGGCTAACATAACTGTAAAATAATAGTATGTTTTATTTTACAAATAGACCTGGCAATAGGAATCTTAAGAAAATGTTCCACCAGTTTGATGAGTTAGCAGAGTTTTGTAGAGAGATTTATTGCAGTGGCTATCCAAAAATAACGAGAATCCTGTTATTAGCCCTTTTTTTACCCCAATTATGTCATTTAATATAATTTCAAAATAAACTGCAATACCTCTTCTGTGCGTGGTATGTGGCCGGCTAAGGGTTGCACAAGCAGAGCCAGAGACCAACACACACTTTGTGTGAACATAGTTTTGTCTATGATTTATTTTACAGGGAGGGCTGGAGAAATTAAACAAACAGACTCTCGGGTATACAAATTCATGGGTTTTTTTAGGGGCGGGGGGGGGATGACAGAATTTGCTGTTTATTCATTTTTAACAATATTCTGTATAGTAAGTAGCTCCTGACTGGCCATGAAGAGAGTACACATTTGGCCTAGATGGTATTTTAAAGACCACCCACCCACCCACTCCAAATCTGTGAGGTGAGGAGTTATCTCAGGACACTCATTGTGTAAAGAAAAGCAATGCTTTTGTGCAGGGCAGTCAGTGCAGCAATCAAACTCAGTAGTTGTCCCTCTATTACTTCTCATGCCACCTTTTCTTGAAAAAAAATACTGGCCATGCTCATTAGCATAACTTTGCATAAATAATTATACGGCATAAATCAGCAACTAAATCGGATAGGACTGCTTTTAATTCCTTGTTGGCCTATAGTGATTACTGCTGGGTTCTCCCAATAACCCTTCCAGTTTCTGAAGGTAAATATTTTGTTTGATGATTCTTGGACAAATTCACGACGTCCATATACAAATTTCTATAATAGACTGAATTTGTGTAATAAAGGAGTCTTGTAAGGGTAAAGTCTGTAGAATATATATGATACGTGGTAGAATATTTATGTCGATTACATCTATTCTTCCCATCCAAGGACTGTGTGTGAAGCCCTATTTTTTTGCTGAAACATTGCATCATACTTTAACCATGGTGTGCTATATCTTTAGCTTGCAAGACTGAGCCAGTAAACGTGGTCTCCAAAGGGGCAGTGGGGCTAAAATGTCACTGCATTCCTAGTTCAGATTAATGCCTGTAATAGGGAGTATAGGCCCTTTACATTCTCCTTCTTGGAGTGACAATAATATGTACAGTATATATTAATCACCACTACAACAGTATTCCCATACATTTGTATACAGTATCCCCATACATTTGTCCCTGCTCCCAGTGAGTCTCTGGTGATCTGCTCAGTACATTTAGCTCCCAGATCCTCTGGGCAAGGGTCTCTGCTTCTAAATTTGAGAAGGCAGTGTCTTGTTAAAGGGACAGTATACACCAATTTTCATATAACTGCATGTAATAGACACTGCTATAAAGAATAATATGCACAGATACTGATCTAAAAATGCAGTATAAAACCATTTAAACACTTACTTAGATGCTCCAAGTTTAGCTCTGTTCAAAAGGTTAGCTGGAAAACCTACTAAAAGTGGGTGTATAGCAAATAAAACAGACACTCCCCCCTCCCCCTTCCTCTGCATATGAAAAGACTCTTTACACAAACAGGAGCAAGCTGGAGTAGGCATACGTCAGTATACTTTTAAAACTTTGGGGCTTGGTTAGGAGTCTGAAAATCAGTGCAATGTTATTTAAAAATAAGCAAAACAATACATTTAAAAAAACAAAAACAAAAAAAAACCCTGTATAGGCTATATAAATGGATCATCTACAAAACATTTATGCAAAGAAAAATCTAGTGTATAACGACCCTTTAATGAGTTATTACTACAGTGGTTGGTCTAAACTCTTGTCCTTCATGTCAGATGAAACAATTCATTAACCAGTGTGTATATTAGGATAGGGTTGAAAAACTTTTAAAATTTAAAGGTTAGTGTGGCAGTAAGGACAATTAAAGGGACACTGAACCCAAATTGTGTCTTTCGTGATTCAGATAGATCATGACATTTTAAGCAACTTTTTTAATTTACTTCTATTATCAAATTTTCTTCATTCTCTTGGAATATTTATTTGAAATGCAAGAATATAAGTTTAGATGCCGGCCCATTTTTGGTGAGCAACCTGGGTTGTTCTTGTTGATTAGTGGATAAATTCATACACCAATAAAAAAGTGCTGTTCAGAGTCTGAACCAAAAAAAAGCTTAGATGCCTTCTTTTTCAAATAAAGATAGCAAGAGAACAAAGAACAATTGATAATAGGAGTAAATTAGAAAGTTGCTTAAAATCGCATGCTCTATCTGAATCACGAAAGGAAAAAATTTGAGTTCAGTGTCCCACATTGTTTAAGGTTCCATACAGTTTGCAAGGTTCCAGGTATGCAGACTAAATTCTATGGAAGGAAAGGTCCATAGGGAGATAGGTTAACCAAATAGTAAAATGCCCTTTGTAAGGAGGGCCTAATTTGCCATTAATGATGGATAAAAAATATAAAGAAATAGTAGAAAGTGAATATTGAAATTGAGAAATGGAGATAATATGGAAAATGGAAGAGAAGTCATATAGGGAGATGGGCAATGGCAGGATGAAGAGATGGTAGAATAATATGCATTGGAAAAAAGAACAGAGGTTAGGAGAATGCTGGGAGGAGAGAGTGAGTAGCACTAAGATAGGAAGAATGTGTTAAGTGGAAATGTGAATATTGTCAAAAAGAGAAAAAAGATAGACCCGAGAACACAGAGCAAGCAAAGAAGAACACTTAAGAAAAATTTGTGAATGAGAAAGTATATGAAAAAATATATGCCTGATTATTTTTTTATGCTGGGAGGGTGATGTTTTTTAAAGGGAGATGAAGTTAAAAGCAACAAAGTAAAAAATTGTTCCATACCAGTCTATTTATTACTAATTGGCATCAGAAACTTATATTTAGTTATCTCTTAATAAATAAAAAGAAAAGAAACAAAAAGATACCTGGATACACCCCTTTCAGATTTGTCCTGTCTGACCACTAATTGATTTTAGCATCGCATCTCCTGCAGCTTCTCATTGGTCACTGCAGGAGGGGTCACACCTGATCATTGGCCAATATATTTCTTATTTTTTCTATGTTATTTTTCAACATTTAAAATAAATTAGTTAACAAATAAAATGTTCTATCATTATAAAACAGTGTCTATGAATGTGCTTTCTATATTTATGTCTGATAGGTAAAAAGTGAACAAATTTGGATTTTGCTTTTTAAAGGGCTCAATTTATCAATCCATGGCGGACAGGGGCAGACATATTCGCCCATGTCCACATGAGCTCTCCTCTAGCGGGCAGCAATCCGCTGTTCAAATTTAACTTTGCACACGAGCTCTCCTTTGCGCTTGCGTGCAACCCACCCCCTGCCCGCGCACAGCCAATCATGAGCAGGCAGTTGGAGAACAGGGTAGGGATGACCGCTGCTTGATAAATCCTGACTGCAGGTTCTCTTGTGTGAACCTTCAGTCAAAGGGAGGAGAAGGACTTGATAAATCGAGCCCAAAAATGTGTGCTTCTAATTAAATGCCTTCTGATTAACCTATTTCCATTGTTTTATTTATCTTATTGCTGAAAATATAGTTGAATATATTCAGGCTTTTATAACTAGGGAGTGTCTGTAGGTGAATTTAACTTGCGCTTTGACATTTCATCTCTCTTTCTTTAGAAAATAAAAAACATACACACATTACAAAGATTAGCACACTAAGGTTTGGCACAAACACAGGATCAACTTATAATAAAATAAAAACTCGCATTGACTTGGCTATCCGGCAGCATTTCCATGACATGTCCAGGGTGCTGCTCCCTGCCAGCATGCTACGCTTTTATGCCACAGGAATTTGCAGATAAGACTCATAAAACAAACGTTTGTCAGGGTACAATTGCTCAAGACGCTTCAGTTGTTTTTGGCTGATAATGTAAATGAGTGATCCAATGAAAGTTTCAGGTATCATAGACATAATTGTAATTTAACATCTTCATTAGATGTAAATAACATACCTGAAGAATATTTGCTAAACATTTCATCTTTAAAGGCATTAAACACTTTGAGATAGTAATATAAAATGATAAACTGTATAAATAAAAAATCTTTGAAATATACTTTCATTATTTATTTTGTCCCCTTTTCCTAGAATTCCATTCTGAAATTGTGAGCTTTTCATTTCCTGTTAGAAATGGAAGTGCAGAAGACTGTTATATTCCACACAGCCATTGGCTGCATACTCTAGTAACTTATTTATAACTGTCCCTAATTGGCCACAGCAGAGAAGGTAACCTAAGTTACAACATGGCAGCTCCCATTGTTTTATAGACACTACAACTTTACACTTATTTTGTCAATATTTAAACAGCTAATGAAAATTAAAACAAATGCATCTACATGTTATTCTCAGACTAATCCTTTCTTTGAATGCATCATTTTATCTAGCATTTATTAAGTGTTTAATGTTCCTTTGACATTATGGATTTAGAAATAATAATTATTTAAGACTAATTTTCTTCTTAAACGGGAAGAGTCCACAGCTGCATTCATTACTTTTGGGAATTCAGAACCTGGCCACCAGGAGGAGGCAAAAACACCCCAGCCAAAGGCTTTAATACTCCTCCCACTTCCCTCATCCCCCAGTCATTCTTTGAGGTTGACAGAGAAGTGTCAGAAGTTTGAGATAGTCTCTTATGGAGGGTAGTACTCTTCAAAATGGGACTGGAGTTTTAAGTAATCCTGTCAGCCTCTCAGTGAGAGCATGGATGAAGGTTAGAGCCCGGAGATGAAGGGAGATTCTTTCTGCGAAACCATCCCGACTTATATTTACAGCTCCTTAGCAATCAGCGTTGACGAGTTTCGCTGCCTGCTTTTATTCACTCAAGTCCATGTCAGAAGCGAGGCTACTATCTGTCACACTTTAAGGGCCGTGCTCCTGTTCCATGGCGCAGATTCCGGTAAGATCGGTTCATTTTATTTAATTATGTGAATGTAATGGTAACGAGAGAAGGTAGGGTCCCAGTGGGACTCCTTTTATCTTAAAATAGGAATCATGGGTTAATATCTCCTGAGGGGGGTTATTGAACAAGGGGGGGTTTAATCAGGTTTGTTATGTGGTTCTGTCTGCTAATGTGTAGTAATACTTTGGCTCATGGCTTTTTGGAACATAACGGCCTTATCATCAATTGGCGCATTCTCTTAAGATTTGTGTGCTCTTTTTGTGACTTACAGTGCACCTCGTGACCGGGTGCGGTTGCGTTATTTTCTACTTCTGTATGCTGACTGTGTGGTGACAGAGAGAGTCTGCTTGTTGGTTGTCTGGTTCACAGGAGGTGGTGAGTGCCCCAGCCATTGGGTGTGTAAGAAGGGTGCCAGTTAGTGTTTGTCATTTTTGTAATCCCAAGATTATTAAGGATTCAGATTTTTTAGACACGGAAGTCTCCGATGCAGAGAATGCGTCTTGTGATGAATATGAAATGGCCCGGGTTATCCATGCCCATCAGTTATGTTCCAATTGCCATTCTAGAGTACTCTCTTCTCCCAAATCAGGGACCTTAGAGTGCCTTGAGCCATCCGCCCCAGAGGATTCTATGTCCAGTGAGGCGCGTGCCCCAGACCCTTCCTTTGCTACGTAAGCAGGTGTCCCTATGGCCTTTACTCCTTCTCCGGAAGGTGGCTTGTTTCCTCCAGAGGTTATGGCACGGTTCCGCATGGCCATATCTATGGCACTGACTCACTTATATCTCCCAAGTGAAATATTTTTAAGGTACTGTCTGTGTTCTGTCAACCAGGGCCCCTCGGGCGTGGGATCGCCTGATTCAGTTCAGCCTTCTGGGGAAGCGTCTACCTCTGAGGCTTCAGGGGCCCCAACCTCGGGGCCGGGGTCATTTATCGATCCGGCGAGGGATAATTTTGCCTTCCATTATAGGCTGGCACGTCTTCGTGTTCTACTAAGGCATGTTTTGGCGGTGCTAGAGGATTCCAGTCCTAGTGGGCCGAGGGATCCGAGGCCTTAGATGCCGGTTTGCAAGCTATTTTAGACATTTGGGGATGAAGCTGATCTCCTTGACGTTTCCGTTTTTTCATTCTTTTATGTATCGGTTCCAGTTCTGAGCTTGGGTGAATGGGGCCTCTGATCGGCTTGTCCTGTTGGCGTAACCCATTCACACTGGGCGTTCACTCGTGGGTTCTGCCTTACTTTTATTTTGATCCGGATAGGATGTATTTGATTTGTTTTTAATAAGCTCACTTGTGATATAATTTCCATTTTTTGAAATGTTCTTTTCTGGAACTGATACTTGCGATTTTGTGGCCGCATGGGCGCTTCTTCGGAAGTTGTGCACCTTTGGTTAGGAACAAAGTTATGTTCTAATTCATATTATCGAACCTTCGGGTCGATTTCTCTTGGACCTTAGACAGTTTTGGGGTGTCCTTGTACCAGGCAGGTACTGGTTGGGCGCTATCTGCTGTTCCTTGGGTTCATGTCACCCTCGTGGTGCTGATTATCCTGTCAGATTCTGATTGTCACTTGGCCTATTGATATGGACTCCAGGCTCGGATTCTACTACGAAGTATGGGGCCTAGTGCGTAGATCCAACGCTTCTGGAAAGAAGGTTGAGAGTTAAAATATAAGTTGGCCTTTTAATAACAATTTGCTTGAGATATGTGACCAACTTTTTCAAGACGTCATCGGGGTTCCTACGGGTCCCTGGGGACTCAGAACCGTAGTTTTCCATTCCTTTAGAGTTTGGAGATGTGAATGACCTCCTGAGGTCTAATATTCTGGGTGATGGACAATTTACTTCTTCACTTGCAGTATTTTCCGGATGTTGACTTTGTAGTCTAGTCGCATTCCTTTTGCGATGGCAGAGTTTTCTTTCCTTCCCGTTTTGGGTCGGATCATCTGTTCTGGAAGTGCGGAGCATGTCCTTCTTCCTTTTTCTCAGCATTTCGTTTGCTCTAGTACATGAAGTGCAGGGGTGTCACAGATGTGGAATCTGGAGGTTAAGTTCCTAAAAAAGAAAGGATAATTGCAGTGGTTGAATCCAACTGTAGACGACAGGGTATGTATATATCCTTTCTCTATGTTATTTGACCTCTAAGCAGGAGTAAAGGTATTGTGGTGTTGAAGGAATATTGCTTTAAGGAGCGGCAGCAAATGACACACTTGGTCATTTATTTAGCAAAAATCCTAACATTAGTGTATGGTTACATGTGTGTATAAAGTTTCACTATAGTCATTTAGGAGGCAACAAGAATGACAGGGATATTTATACACAGAACCAAGATGGAGTTTGTATTCAATGAGAGGAAAAAGTTTAGGTAATATTTACATGATAGTAAGGTTTAACAATAGCGGTTAAGTTCATCAATTTGAATCTTAGTAGTAACGGATAATATGTGAAACAAACTTGAAATAGTCAATGTAAAAGGTCTTACTACGAGTCCGGATGGAAGGCAGCAGGAGAGCTAGTCAGAGCTGTGAGCACCGCGGGCGGATTGAGATGTCGGCGTGTGACGTCACCGCAAGTGAAGAGTACAGCTGACAGGCTGCTTGCAAGCGGAGACAGCAGAGGTGTATCCACACTATCACCGTGAGTAGCAAGGAGGCGTCATAGAATGGTTTGAAACCGGAGGGTTTAGTAGAATTCCTTTGGAGCAACTTCAGGCATACAAAGGATAAAAAGGTAGGTTAATCCTGTAGAGGAATAGTAGAGCTGGAAAATCTTTGTGATAGCACAAAATTAACAAGCATTGAATGATCAGTGAAAGGCTTTTTTATACAGGTGTGTGAAAGCAACACACCCACAATTAAAGGAACAGTAGCTGGGATACAAAAAAGGGTGAATATGACAGAACTCCCCCCTCAAGGAGCCACTCCGTGGATCAGGGTTTAGGCTTGTCAGGATGAGAGCGATGGAAGGAGGAAACGAGCCTGTGTGCAGAAACATTGGAAGCCGGCTCCCAAGAATCATCCTCAGCCGTATAGCCCTTCCAATGAATGATATACTGCAAGGTCCCTTTGTAAATCCTGGAGTCCTTGATAGAACTAACCTCATAATCCCGTTCGTCATCCCGGCCAAGGAGGGAGTCTGGAGAAGCGACCGTCGGTTGACGAAGCGGATGGTAGGGTTTGAGGAGTGACACATGAAACGTAGGATGTATCTTGAAATCATCAGGTAATGACAGTGTGACAGCATTACAGTTCACTACGGCCTTTATGGAGTATGGACCTATGTACAATGGAGAGAGCTTACGAGAGGGATAGGGGAGTCTGAGATTCTTGCTGGAAAGCCAAACTTCATCCCCAATGGAGTATACAGGAGACGGTTTTCGTTTTAAATCATAGTAAGATTTGTGGTATTCCTTGGTTTTCTTGATGTTTTCTGTTACAGAGGAAAATGTATCAGATATGGTATTAACAAACTCATTAACTAGAGGACAGGGGCTGTCACATGCAAGATCTTGATGAAAACTGGGGTGGAAACCATAGTTAATATAGAAGGGTGAGAACTTGGTTGAGGTATGAGTTGTATTATTATATGCAAATTCCGCCAATGGAAGTAGATTTGACCAGTTATCCTGTTTCTCATTGATGAAACAACGTAGATATTGTTCCAACCATTGGTTGGTCCTTTCTGTCTGTCCATTGGACTGGGGATGGAAGGACGTACTTAAACGTTTTTGTATTTGTAGGGTATCACAGAGGTGTTTCCAGAATTTACTGGTAAATTGGGACCCACGGTCAGATGTAATGCTGAGGGGTATACCATGATGTTTGAAAACATGTTGTATGAGGAGTTGAACGGTTTCAAAGACAGAGGGTAATTTAGTGGTGGGCACGAAGTGTGCCATTTTACTGAATAAATCAACCACAACAATAATGGTATTGTGATTGGATGATTTAGGAAGTTCCACAATATAATCGATGGCTATATCCGTCCAAGGTCTTGTTGGTGTGGGTAGAGTTAGCATTGATCCATAAGGTTTTTGGTTCATGATTTTGGATACTGTACAGGTGTTACAGGATTTGATATATTCCTTAATATCCGAAATCATGGACGGCCACCAGTAGGTCCTGGAAAGCAAGTCGATTGTTTTGTTTATGCCTGGATGCCCAGCTAATGGTGTATCGTGGTTGGACTTGAGTATCTCTGGTCTTAGTTCTTTGGGAACATATAGTAACTTATCATGATATAATAACCCATCTGGACCTAATTGTAGTAGAGTTGCAGGTATATCATCATCATCATCTTGGTGTCTTTTAAATAGCTCTAAGGTGGTTTTGGTGAGACCAATTATATGGTCTAGAGGTATTATAGTTTGTTGGTTAGGTAGTTGAGTAGGCTTATCGTGAATACGCGAGAGAGCATCAGCCTTTTGGTTTTTATTACAGGGTCTGTAAGTAATCAAATAATTGAATCTACTGAAGTAGAGATTCCAGCGTACTTGTCTTGCAGTGAGAGTTCTATTGGTTTTAAGGAATTGAAGGTTCCTGTGATCGGTGTATATCAAGATGGGGATACTGGTACCCTCCAATAAATGTCTCCAGTGCTCAAGGGATGATTTAACTGCGAGGAGTTCCTTTTCACCTATAGCATAGTTAAGTTCAGATTCACTGAGAACACGGGAATAATATGCTACTGGATGGAGAGGATGTTTCAACGACCTTCTTTGTGATAGAACAGCTCCAATGGCATGGTCAGAAGCGTCTACTTCCATTACATATTGCAAGGATGGGTCGGGGTAGGATAGGATGGGTGCAGTAGTGAATTTTTGTTTGAGAGTATCGAATACTGTCTGTGCTTCTGTAGACCAATGGAATTTAACTGTGCTTTTTGTGAGATTAGTCAGGGGTTTAGCTAAGTGAGCGAAATTTTTTTATAAATTTACGATAAAAATTCGCAAACCCCATGAATCTTTGTATGTGTTTCTTTGTGGTGGGTGTCGGCCACTCTAAAATTGTGCGTATTTTTGTGTCCTCCATGTTAATACCTTGTGTTGTGATAATATAACCCAGGAAAGTGATGGTGTTGGAATTAAAAATACACTTCTCAGGCTTAGCATAGAGGTGATGTTCTCTCAATCTTGACAAGACTGTTCTGACATGTTTAACATGATCTGTTATATTCTGAGAGTAAATTAAAATGTCGTCTAAATAGATGACAACGAATATGTCTAAGATATCCTTGAAGATATCATTTATTAGGTATTGAAACGTTGCCGGCGCATTACAAAGTCCGAATGGCATCACGACATACTCGTAAAGGCCATAACGAGTACGAAATGCCGTGAGCCATTCATCCCCTTCTCTAACTCTGATGAGGTTATATGCGCCTCTGAGGTCTAATTTGGTAAAACATGTGGCACCCGCAAGGCGTTCGATAAGCTCTGGTATAAGCGGCAGAGGATATCGATTTTTAATTGTGCGCTTATTTAATTCTCTGTAATCCACTATGGGTCTTATAGTATTGTCCTTATTCTTTACAAAGAACATCCCAGCTCCTGCGGGTGAACTGGAAGGTCGTATAAACCCTTTCCTTAAATTGTCTTCGAGGTAGTTTTTTAGGTATTCTAGTTCAATTTTAGAGAGGGGAAAAATATGACCACATGGAATTTCTGCTCCTGGTATTAGGTCTATAGGGCAGTCATATTTCCTATGCGGGGGAAGGTTCTCTGATTCTTTTTTACAGAAGACATCCCTGAAATCAGAGAATTCAGGTGGTATATCAGTTGTAGGTGTCATAAGAATATGGTGACTAGTGTGACAAGTGGTGTTACAATAGTCAGAGGTGAAGTTAACAGTTGATGTTGCCCAGGTGATAACTGGGTCATGTAATTTTAGCCATGTGTAACCTAAAACCAGAGGGTAGAGGGGTGAGGTGATAACGTCAAAAGTAATGTATTCAGTATGTGAAGAATGTATGGTTACTAGAAGTGGAATTGTCTGAAAAAGAATGGGACCTGAGGAAATTGGGTTACCATCAATCACTCTCACCAACACTGGGTTTTGTTTCTTTATAAGTGGAATTTTATTTACAGTGGCAAAGGTAACATCAACATAATTGGCACTTGCTCCCGAATCAATAATCGCCTGGCATGGTAGAAGATGACTCTCCCACTGTAGAGTAAGAGATAACAAACAATGAGATGAGTACTTGTCTTGCAAGCTATAACAAAAGTCATTAGGATGTTTCTTACCCCTTTTTTGTCGGCTCAGTATAGGACAGTCCTTAACGGTATGTTGAGCAGCCCCACAGTACATACATAAGTTGTTGTTTTTCCGGCGAAGCTTCTCTTGTGGGTTGAGCGGACCTCGTATGAATCCGATATAATGTCACAGATGTGGAATCTGGAGGTTAAGTTCCTAAAAAAGAGAGGATAATTGCAGTGGTTGAATCCAACTGTAGACGACAGGGTATGAATATATATTCTTTCTCTATGTTATTTGACCTCTAAGCAGGAGTAAAGGTATTGTGGTGTTGAAGGAATATTGCTTTAAGGAGCGGCAGCAAATGACACACTTGGTCATTTATTTAGCAAAAATCCTAACATTAGTGTATGGTTACATGTGTGTATAAAGTTTCACTATAGTCATTTAGGAGGCAACAGGAATGACAGGGATATTTATACACAGAACCAAGATGGAGTTTGTATTCAATGAGAGGAAAAAGTTTAGGTAATATTTACATGATAGTAAGGTTTAACAATAGCTGTTAAGTTCATCAATTTGAATCTTAGTAGTAACGGATAATATGTGAAACAAACTTGAAATAGTCAATGTAAAAGGTCTTACTACGAGTCCGGATGGAAGGCAGCAGGAGAGCTAGTCAGAGCTGTGAGCACCGTGGGCGGATTGAGATGTCGGCGTGTGACGTCACCGCAAGTGAAGAGTACAGCTGACAGGCTGCTTGCAAGCGGAGACAGCAGAGGTGTATCCACACTATCACCGTGAGTAGCAAGGAGGCGTCATAGAATGGTTTGAAACCGGAGGGTTTAGTAGAATTCCTTTGGAGCAACTTCAGGCATACAAAGGATAAAAAGGTAGGTTAATCCTGTAGAGGAATAGTAGAGCTGGAAAATCTTTGTGATAGCACAAAATTAACAAGCATTGAATGATCAGTGAAAGGCTTTTTTATACAGGTGTGTGAAAGCAACACACCCACAATTAAAGGAACAGTAGCTGGGATACAAAAAAGGGTGAATATGACAAGGGGTCACCCTGCCTTTTCTGCCAGGAGCTGCGAGGCTCCCATTGCTATTCCTGTTGCAGGGATTTCGGGAGACCGATCCGGTAAGGATTTCTGGAGACTGTCGTCTTATCAATATAAGAACTGCCCCTTGTCATACCATGGTCTTTAGACTCTTGGGTGCTATCCTTCGACCTTATGCAGATCTAGCCTTTTGGGCTTGAGGGTAGGAGGTCCGAAGTCAGTCACAGACTTTCGCCTTTCTGGGGTCAGGGAAATGACCATTCCTCTTCACCAGCGCGTGGATCAGGTCGTTTGGCCTGTCTACAGAGGATAGCCTTGCGATCCAAGGGTACTGGTTGTCAATTTCTTCAATTGGTCAGTGGTTTTTTCAAACTCTTGGGATTGAGGCTGTTGCTAAGGTAATCGACGTCTAAGGACTTTAGATGGTAGAAGGCTCTGTCTTGGGTGCGCTCCTACCATGGGAGGCAGCTGATAGATTCCTCAGAAGGTTAGATCTTTGGATTGGTTCAGTTTTTCGAGGACTCTGGCTTAAGACCATGTCTCTTGCCTGGAACAAGCATGCGCAATTCTGCTTAACCTTTGGGTTTGGTTCCCCCGCGTGTTCCTTTGAGGGCAGGGTTTCTGACTCTCATGGGAGATTACTGACTGCCTGAGGCTTAAGTTTGAGGTTTTTCTGACGGTCCCTACTTGTCTTCTGGGACATCTGTGCTTTCTTGTAGACTCTATTTGTCATATCAACTGGGCTGGCGATATTGGCTGAAGGGTCTCGCCTATATTGGTATGGTGGTTACAGTTGCTTTTCTCCCTTTTCTTCTCACCTAGGGTGGGGGATGGGTTCTTGCATGTTCTCCTTGACTTGGAGGTACCTCAGTATCCTTCCTGTCGTACTTAGAATCACAAAACTGGATTCTGGTATTGGGGGAGTGTTCCTTCTTCTGGAAGGCTGCAGTGTAGGGGTTTTCGGACCCAAGCACGAAGTTACCTGTCATGGCTCATGGAGCATGCCAGTTTTAGTAACGGTCAGAGTTCTATTCTGGGGTTTTGATTCTTGTAGATCCATCCTTTTTTCTTCCGGCGGTTTGGGACTCTTGTCTTAGGTCTTTAACTAGCCTTTGGGCTGGGACCGTTATCCTGGAGGGAAGGTCGGGGATCGGTCTGCTCTGTGAGGTGTTGACTGTTTACTATTGAGTTTGTCCTCCCCTTCGATGGAGGGACTCTTGGTGTCCATCTCTCTACTGGTGGCGTCTGCTGCTCGGATGGGATGCTCCTTGGAGTCCGGAAATTTCTGGTTGGGAGCTGTTGTCGAGTCCCACGATGGCTTAGGGTCAGCTTTGCTGCCTGGAGATTGGTCATCGCGAGTTCTTGTTTACAGGTGGCTCTGTGTTCTCTTGGAGAGCTCTTTTTTAACTGCTAGGGCAGTTATCCTGTCTCTGCTTGTCTATGCTTGTCTAACCTGACGGTTTTTTGACTTGGCTATGATGCAATAGGGAACTCGCGGTTTTCTGGAACACCATATGTGGTATGGTGCTGTGTCAGGGATATGAGGGTGGCCTTCTGGTCATCCTAGTGATGTTTTTTCCTGAGTATGGACTTATTTTCCTGGTCCTTGTCCTTCTAGGGAGTTTGTCTCCTTGGGCAGTGGTCCAGTTTGATTTGAGCCCGTGTTGGATGGTCCTTTGGATCTCTTATGGGGTCATCTATTCTACCCCTCGGGGATAACATAGTAACATAGTAACATAGTAGATAAGGTTGAAAAAAGACTGAAGTCCATCGAGTTCAACCTATACAAATCTAAAATACTTACAAAAAGCTCCAGTTAAGCTTAAATAACCCCATTAAAATGTGACCCATTTAATACTAGCAATCATATCCATGAATTTTGTTTATATACAGAAATGTATCCAGACTATTTTTAAATGTATCTATGGTATTGGCATTCACTACCTCCTTTGGTAATGAGTTCCACAATTTTATTGCTCTTACAGTGAAAAAAACGTTTCCGTTGCAGGAGATTAAATCTCCTTTCCTCCAACCTTAAATTATGACCTCTTGTCAGAACCAATTTTCTTGGAATAAAAAGAGCTTCTGCCATCTCTGTATATGGGCCTTGAATATATTTATATAAAGTAATCATGTCACCTCTCAAGCACCTTTTTTCTAAAGAGAACAGACCCAGTTTGGCTAGCCTCTCCTCATAGGTTAATTTCTCCAATCCCCTTATTAGCTTTGTGGCCCTTCTCTGAACTTTTTCTAGTTCTGCAATATCTTTTTTAGCAATCGGTCCCCAGAACTGCACTCCAAACTCAAGGTGAGGTCTTACCAGGGCTTTATATAATGACAGAATTATGCTTTCCTCCCTTGAATCAATGCCTCTTTTAATACATGCTAGTATCTTATTAGCCTTTGAAGCCGCTGCCCTGCATTGTGCACTCATCTTTAGCTTGTTATCTATTACTACTCCCAAATCCCTTTCCTCCTGTGTTTGGCTAAGTCTTGTCCCATTTAAAAAATACATAGCCTGCTTATTTTTACTTCCAAAATGTAGAACCTTACATTTTTCCGTATTAAATCTCATTTTCCATTCACTTGCCCATAGTTCTAATTTTAGCAAATCCCTTTGCAAAGAGAGTTCATCCTGCTCTGACCTAATGACCTTACTTAACTTAGTATCATCTGCAAAAATAGAGATGTCGCTATTTAATCCTTGCTCCAAGTCATTTATAAAAATATTAAAAAGAACAGGGCCCAGTACTGATCCCTGGGGGACGCCACTGATTACCTTTGTCCAATCTGAGTATGATCCATTTACTGCTACTCGTTGCTCCCTATCTTTTATCCAGTTATTTATCCATGAGCTAACATTTTCAGCTATTCCCAGTCCCTTAATTTTGTGCATTAATCTCTCATGTGGCACTGTATCAAATGCCTTTGCAAAATCTAAGTATATCACATCAACTGATTCCCCTTTATCTATATTTTTACTTACTTCCTCGTAGAATCTAATTAGATTAGTTTGACATGATCTATTTCTCCTAAAGCCATGCTGATTAGAACTCATAATCTTGTTTACACTAATATGCTCATCAATATAATCCCTTATAATCCCTTCAAATATCTAAAAGGTTTTTGACTTTTAGGGGTATTTTTTGTGGGAGTTGAAAGCCGATTGGACTGGCTCCTCTGAGGCTTTGTGCTCAGCAGACTCTGGGTCTGAGTGGTCTCTAGCATGGCTTTGCAGTTTATGTAACTGATGAGCAGTTACCTGGGCTTCCAGTTTTTCCCTTGTCGTTTAGACTTTTTTGTAGGGTGTCGGGTAATTTCAGGCTGTGGTGCCTTTCGAATGGGCCGCCTTTTTTTACCCGCCCTTTGTTTGCATTCAGCGTCCTCTAGCTTGGATATTGTTTTCCCAAAAGTAATGAATGCAGCCGTGGACTCTTCCCATCAGAAGAAAAGAAAATTATCAGGTAAGCATAATTTATGTTTTTGCAGTAAAAAGAAAATTTGAATATTAAAGGGACAGTATACACTCATTTTCATATAACTGCATGTAATAGACACTACTATAAAGAATAAGATGCGCAGATACTGATATAAAAATCCAGTATAAAATGGTTTAAAAACGTACTTAGAAGCTTTCAGTTTAGCTCTGTTGAAAAGGTAGTTGGAAAGCCCACTGCAAGTGGGAAATAAAACACTCCCCCCTCCCCCTTCTTTTGCATATGAAAAGACCCTTTACACAAACAGGAGCAAGCTGGAGAAGGTAGCTGACGGTATTCAAATAAAACTTTGGGGCTTGGTTATGAGTCTGAAAATCAGAGCAATGTTATTTAAAAATAAGCAAAACTATACATTTTTAAAAAAAACAAACTTTATGGGCTTTATAAATAGATCATCTACAAAACATGTATGCAAAGAAAAAAGGAGTGTATAATGGCCCTTTAATCCCTGTATAACCTAGCTAAATAACATGGTTACCACTATAGGGCCCTATTCTTTTGTGATTCAGACAGTGCATACAATTTATTAAAAAGTTTCCAATTTACTTCTATTATCTAATCTGCTTCATTCCCATGGTCATTTTTGCTGAAGAGATACCTAAGTAGCACTTCATGACAGGAAATAGTGCTGCCATCTAGTGGATAACATTCTTGCAAAACTGCTGCCAAATAGTGCTACAGTCACGTGCACGCTCCTGAGCTTTTTTTTTTTTCTAGAAAAGATGCCAAGAGAACAAAGAAAAATTGATAACGGAAGTAAATTTGAAAACTGATTAAAATTGCACGCTCTATCCGAATCATGAATGAAACATTTTGGGTTTCATATCCCTTTAAAATATATATATAGCGCATAAACTTACTTGGGCTACAAGATAGAGAACTGGATGGGGTACATTTTTTTGCTTTTATTCATCATTAGGTCTATGTTTTGTTTTTTCATGTCTTTGACTTAATGGCATTTTGTCATCACAAGTGATACAAGCTGTGGATTAGCAAAGCTGTACTGGAGCTTTAATGACCACAATGAAAGACATCTTCAATTGTCATATTGTTTTTCTTTGTTCTCTTTGTTATTACTAATTATGTGTTTAACAGGCTGTCCAGAAGAACGCCATTTTCATTACCTCCCAGCGTCAAATACACAACACAGATAAGTGCATAAGCTGCAGACATTTTTCTCATTTTATACTTTATAGATCAAAATCTCGAATAAAAATAAAATAAAAAGTTGTCATACGCTGTTTGGTTGCAGTGTCCACAAGACAAGATTTGTTTATCTAAATGTAATCATGAAAACCTATTTTTTAGTCATTTATAATTCAGATAGAGCATACCATTTTAAACATTGTTATCTAATTTGCTTCACTCTTTTAGTATCCTTTGGTAAAAAGCATAGCTAGGTAGGCTCAGGAGAAGTTGCTGATTGGTGGCTGCACCTAAATGCCTTATGTGATTGGCTCACCCGATGTGTTCAGCTAGCTTCTGATAGAGCTTTGCTGCTCCTTCAACAATGGATACAAAAAGAATGAAACAAATGTGATCAAAGCAGTAAATTGGAAAGCTTTTTTAAAACTGAATAATGACAGGAAAGACTTGGTTTAACGTCCATTTAAAGGTAAAATACAACTACATAACATCCTGTAAAGATACCTAAATATCTCTGTAATCTAGTGTTAATGCTAAAAATGGACAAGGGATCTCTTATTATGTGAATATTTGAGTTGAGGGGATAAAGTAGATCTGAAGAATGGAGAGAATAGGGAACAACTATGATACTATCCATATTGAGAACACAAAACTTAAAGGGACATTGTACACTAGATTTTTATTTATATAGCGCACCTGGGAATGTTTTTGTAACAATGTATAGTGTTTCTTTCTGATTTTCAGTCTCCTTACCAAGCCCCACAGTATCAGATGTATACACGCGTTTACAGACCACTACTGGCTCCTGTTTATGTTTTCTGTCTTTTCATATTCAGGGAAAGGGGGGGGGAGTGTCTGCTCTTATTGTTTCCCCAGCCCCTTTCGGTTGGGTGTTCCAGCTAACCTTATCAACAGTGCTAAACTGGGAGCTTCTAAGCAAGTTTAAAATAAAGGTTTTATACTGGATTTTTAGATTGGTATCTGTGCATCTTCTTCTTTATAGTAGTGTCTATTACATGCATTTATATGAAAATTGGTGTAAAGGAACACTAAGCAGACAGACGGGAATCAAGCAGGAGCACAATGCATTTCTGGGGAATGTGATTGGAAAGCTCATCTCATTACATTAATAGGAGTTAGAGTCCCATATGAAGGGTTCGTTTACTAGTACTATATTAAATATTAAAACACAAATGGACAGTAAACATTTTGGGATCTTTACACTAAAGTTTCGTTATTTAATTTGCCCCCTTTTCATGTAATTTAGCTCTGAAAATTGATCAATTTCTGATTCTCAGAACTTGAAATGCACCCTGCTGACTTCTTGCGGCTAACTCTGCTACATATCTGCCCCTAATTGGCTTTATCAGATAAAAACTGCTAAACAATGCATTTTATATTAACTTAATGGGGCCGAATTATCAAGCTCAGAATGGAGCTTGATGTCCCTGTTTCCGTGCGAGCCTTCAGGCTCGCCGGAAACAGCAGTTATGAAGCAGTGGTCTAAAGACCGCTGCTCCATAACTTGTCCGCCTGCTCTGAGGCGGCAGACATCAATCCACCCGATCCTATATGATTGGGCTTATTGACACCCCCTGCTAGCGGCTGATTGGCCGCAAATCTGAAGGGGGCGGCATTGCACAAGCAGTTCACCAGAACTGCTTTTACACTGATAAATGCCGACAGCGTATCCGCTATATCGGATCATGTCTGCTCGCACCTTAATAAATAGGCCCCTATGACTGTGGCTATCCTTGTTTTCTGCAGACTAAAGCCCAGATTGGCTTCGCCAAATAAGGAAAATGGTGGGTGGACTTTGACTATTGTAAATAATTGCAGTAAAAATATATTTATTTGTTTTAAAAACGTTAAGACTTGGCTGATGTTGTTCTATAGCAACACAGCAGAAATGTCTTCTAATTACAAGGTGTTTACTATCCCTTTAAATATATAATGAACCTATAACGTAGCACAGTAGTGTTTTTGTACAGTTTACATTACAGCTTCACACCTGCTGTACTTGCTGGTGAAATAAATTCCTATACAACAATAATGTCTAATGTCAGAAACTACGCTCTTAAAAATGATTACTGCCCATAAAGATATTGTAAAACAATGATGTCTATTTGATAAATTGTTTAGCTAATATTGCTATTAAACCTCTCCCATCTACCTGCAGTTTCAGGAGTTGACTTTACGGAATATTAGGTGTAGTTAGGGCGGAATCACTTGATGCTCAATTAACGAGGCCAGTTCCATCAGTTTTATTTTGCTCAGGGTTTAATACATCTATAAACACTCTGAAGTGCATAATAAATTGTATTGCATTGTCATACGCACACTAACTGAAGAATCCAACATCACAAAGAATGGTCATTCTTCTAAACACGCATCACACACAGGATCAGTACGTTCATCAGTAGATTTATTGAAATAACCAAAAGCAAAAGATATTTTTATTCAAAAACAAAAGGACCACTAAATATAGTAGAAATTAATAATTAAAAAGGGCATAATAAAGAAACAATGCAATGACACTTAGGGGCCGATTTATCACGGCCCGAATGGGGCCGTATACCCCTGTTTCTTAACCCCTTAATGACCGGACCATTTTTCAATTTTCTTACCCTTAATGACAATGGCTATTTTTACATTTCTGCAGTGTTTGTGTTTAGCTGTAATTTTCCTCTTACTCATTTACTGTACCCATACATATTATATACCGTTTTTCTCGCCATTAAATGGACTTTCTAAGGATACCATTATTTTCATCATATCTTATAATTTCCTATAAAAAAAAATATAAAATATGAGGAAAAAATTGAAAAAAACACACTTTTTCTAACTTTGACCCCCAAAATCTGTTACACATCTACAATCACCAAAAAACACCTATGCTAAATAGTTTCTAAATTTTGTCCTGAGTTTAGAAATACCCAATGTTTACATGTTCTTTACTTTTTTTGCAAGTTATAGGGCCATAAATACAAGTAGCACTTTGCTATTTCCAAACAACTTTTTTTCAAAATTAGCGCTAGTTACATTGGAACCCTGATATCTGTCAGGAATACCTGAATATCCCTTGACATGTATATATTTTTTTTTAGAAGACAACCCAAAGTATTGATCTAGGCCCATTTTGGTATATTTCATGCCACCATTTCACCGCCAAATGTCATCAAATAAAAAAAAAAGTTCACTTTTTCACAAATTTTGTCACAAACTTTAGGTTTCCCACTGAAATTATTTACAAACAGCTTCTGCAATTAAGGCACAAATGGTTGTAAATGCTTCTTTGGGATCCCCTTTGTTCAGAAATAGCAGACTTATATGGCTTTGTGGTTGCTTTTTGGTAAGTAGAAGGCCGCTAAATGCTGCTGCGCACCACACGTAAATTATGCCCAGCAGTTAAGGGGTTAAATTAGGTAGCTTGTAGGGAGCTTGCAGGGTTAATTTTAGCTTTAGGGTAGAGATCAGCCTCCCACCTGACACATCCCACCCCCTGATCCCTCCCAAACAGTTCTCTTCCCACCCCCACCCCACAATTGTCCCCGCCATCTTAAGTACTGGCAGAAAGTCTGCCAGTACTAAATAAAAGGAGTTTTTATTTTTTTTAATAAAAAAAAATAAAATGTTTTAGCTGTGATGGACTCCTGCCTTAGCCCCAACCTCCATGATCCCCCCCCCCCCCCAGCAATCTAACCCTCTCCCCTACCTAATTGCCGCCATCTTGGGTACTGGCAGCTGTCTGCCAGTACCCAATTTGCCCCCCAAAAAAGTGTTTTTAATTATTATTTTTTATTACTAATTTATTTTTTTCTGTAGTGTAGCAGCCCCCCACAATACCCCAACCCCCTCCCCCTCCCAGATCCTCATATATATATATTTCCCCCCCTCTTCCCACTCATTGGTGTCAGTGTGTTTAGGTGATCGCGGGCGTGCGCGCGCACCCGCGCGCGCACGCGCACGCGCATGCGCGCCCCCGCACGCTCCCGGCACCCGGCGTGCACATTGCACTAACAGGAGCCGGATGCCGGGTAGCGATGGGCCGCCCACCCGCCTCCCTGTTGCGCTCCCACCCACCAACGAACCGGCCGCATCGCTACCGGTGCAGAGAGGGCCACAGAGTGGCTCTCTCTGCATCGGATGCTTTCTAAGGGTATTGCAGGATGCCTCAATATCGAGGCATCACTGCAATACCCTGAGAGCTGCTGGAAGCGATTGCGATCGCTTCCAGCACTCTCTTAGACAAGTGACGTACCAGGTACGTCCATTGTCACTAACTGCAAGTTTTTGCAGGACGTACCTGGTACGTCACTTGTCATTAAGGGGTTAAGACCGCTGCTCCTCAACTCGCCCGCCTGCTCTGAGGCGCGGACAGCAATCCGCCCGATCGTATACGATTGGGGTGATTGACACCCCGTATTAGCGGCCGATTGGCCCCGGATCTGCAGGGGGCAGCATTACACAAGCAGTTTACCAGAACTGCTTGTGCAATGATAAATGCTGACAGCGTATTCTTTTGGCATTCATCAATGTCTTGCGAACATGATCGCTACAGCGGATCATGTCCGCCAGACACATGATAAATTGGCCCCTTACTCTGAATTTAAAATAAGCAGTGAATTTGTTTTCTGGAATTTTTTTCTCTCTCCCATTTTCTGGCCCCCTGTATCATGTGATAGACATCAGCCAATCACAGACTAGTATACGTATACCCTGTCAGCGGGAGCACATGCTCGGTAGCAGCTGGTACCTCAGAAAGAGTGTTTATAAAAAGACTGTGCACATTTTGATAATGGAAACAAATTGGAAAGTGTCTTAAATCTGCATGCTCTATCTGTATTATGGAACTTTATTTTGACTTTATTGTCCCTTTAACAGCAGGGAGTCTGTTTTGACAAGTGTTTAAACGTTAGTGCATAGGGGTTAACATTAATTTACCGTGATGTTAGAGAGTGATCTCTCAGTGTATAGATAGGGTGTTAAGTTAATTCCCCTTAAAGCTTATAGCTGCAAGGTGCTAGATACATGTAGTGCCCAATTCTCCTAAGCTCTCCACTCAGGCAAAATTTTCTAAGATCCATTAGTCCTTCATATGATTCTGGAATTGGATTTTTTTTCTTGAAAACTGTGTATCTGTGAGTTATTTCCTTTATTATTTCTATAAAAGAGAAATACGTACATTATAGTATAGTGCTAAATAAAATAAGCAGTGTAAAAATTGCCAGGGGGATTAGCAAGAAGGACAGAAGATACAGGTGACTATGGTGTCTCCCATTGTGACAATCCATACACAGAAGTAAGTACAGCAGCTTACTGGGTAAAGGGGTGCACGTGAAGACCAGGGATACTGCTAACTCCCAAAACATAGTAACAACACGTAAAGGTCCACAGCACCAAATCTTGTCTTGCAATTTAGGATGATCATTTGGGAGTGGAGTAAGTTGGGGACCGTAATATCCAAAAGCAGGAAGTTATGGAGCTTGAAAAAAGAAGGGGCCCCAAGATATTATTCTTCAAGAAATAATTTGGGAAAGGTTTGAGCCAAGCTTCAAATTTGTGGTACCAAAGTGTAGAAGCGAATGAGGACTAATTCTTCAATCTCTGTGTATTACAAATCCTGGGATTCTAGTAAGGCACAAAAAATTACCTATGTATTAGAAAAAGTAGCCACTACATATAGGGCTAGATTACAAGTGGAGCGTTATTTAACGCTCCCGCTCATTAACTACACTAGAAGTAAGCTTTTGGTGTATGTCGGGTTGTGCTTGTATTATGAGTTGAAAGTTAACTGTTTTTGCTAGCACGTTAACCCGACAACCGCAAAAAGCCGAACTTAGAATATTAAGCGCTTGATAACCTATTCCCCTATAGAAGTCAATGGAGCAAAAAAAGTGGAAAAAACCTAACACCCAACTTACACGCAAATCCAATGCCATATTCTCATGAACGCTAACCAGACATGAAAATATAAATATTTCACATTCCAATGTTCTGCACATAGAAGAATATGTTCTATTTATTCATAAATACATATTTTTATATATATATATGATATTTTTTTGGTACAATATATATCTATAACTATATACATAGATGATTTTATACAGATATATATATATATACATACAGATATATGGGAATATCTATTTATAAATACATAGAACATATTCTGCTATGTGCAGAACATTGGAATGGGAAATATTTACAGTAAATACATAGTTAAAACCTTTATTAAAACATGTTTCATCTACTTAACTGCAAAGGGCTCAAATACATTTATGTCTATATATGTATACATATGTATTTATGTATTTATATGTGTATATATGTCTGTAAATACACATATATATATATATATATATATATATATATATATATATATATATATATATACATCTTTATATATGTATATGTATGTATCTTAATGTTAAAGACCTTTGCCTGCTTTTTTGTTCTAACACTTGAGACCTCATAACTTTGAGCCTTTATAACTTTTGTGTGCAATCATTTTTATCAGATAGTGTTATTATGAGTGTAACTGTACTTTGTAATGTATTTTCAAAGTGTTTTGTGACACTTTTTTGTTTTGCAAAACAGTTAACCAGAGCTCTGTGGACGCGGTAATCATTCTAGCTTAAATTGTGATTACGCTTAACCCGACGTGCGCAAACACCACATACCCCTTATCGCTTGCATGTAATGTTAACGGGCCAATAATGGGTGTGTTAAATACAAGCCATTTACATATTTTCTGGTTTAATGTAAAGTTACATCATTACAATATAAAGAATTGGGCAGAATTTGATTCCTATCCAAGACGTGGTGTGGGTGGATGGCTACATAAAAATAATATGGGACTATGGGGAATGCAATATAAATGCATCTGTGAAACAATAAAAAGTGTAATACTTTGTAATATAAATATATTTCTTTTATCTAAAGCACAAATTAATTGTATATTTTAAAATAAATTTATTTAATAATTAATTTGTGCAATAAAGATTTATTTTTTTTAATATTAGCTCATTTTACCTGAATACTGACTTAAAGTGATAGTAAATCCAGGTGTTTGTGAAATGCTAGGATTTATCAGTGCAACAAATAAAGGGGGCATAAAGTCATGAAGTATAAAATACTTCATGCTGAATGTTCCTTTATATTTCTGCAGAGTTCGGCCCGCTGATTGCCTCAGTCCGCCTGCAGCAGAACGCTATTTTCCAATGAAGTGACGTTTCCACCTCTAAAGGCTGTGACACACTGCAAGCGATGCGTTGCATCGCTTCTGAAGTTCAAATATTTCATCTCTGAGCACTCAGCTACGCGACCTGATGCAGCAGAGTGCTCAGAGATGAAAAGGCAGGACACACTGAGCGTGCACAGCCGCATCTACACGCGGCGTGCCGCTCCGCTTGTACTGTGTTACAGCCTTTAGCCAATACCCTTGTGGGCCAGCTGGCTGCAGACAAATAAAGGAAATATTTTTGAAGATGCTTAAAATAGCCACCTAGTAGTAAGCAAAATTGTATGGAAAAATATGTTTTTAGAATATTTAATGTTTTCTTTATATTTTCTTTTTTCCCCATATTTTCATTTGTATTTTCTCATATAAACCACGGGTTACAGGCTCTGAGTACCCACTCCTGTCTTTACATAACTTTTCACCCTACACAAGTGCATTGTATAATCAGGAGAGTGTGTGATTATTACATGCATACTGTACCTGGCTGTGTATGTTCCCAGATAACCTTTTGGCTGTTGCACTGTGAACTACATTCTGCAGCAATACCGATTGGTTAAGAATTAATAAATTACAGATCTGTAGCTAAATGGGCGTTTTCTGTATTTGCTTTTTTTTAAGCAGTTATAGGCTTTTAACAAGTGAAGGGAACACTTCTATCAGCTACAGCTTTAAAAGCATATTCTACACTTAAAGGGACACTCAGGTCAAATTAAATTTTCATTATTCAGATACAGCATGTAATTTTAAACAACTTTAGAATTTACTTCCATTAAAAAAAATATGCACATTCTTTTATATTTACACTTTTGAGTCACCAGCTCCTACTGAGCATGTGCAGGAATTCACTGACTATACGTATATGCATTTGTGATTGGCTGATTGCTATCACATGGTACAGGGGGAATGGAAATAGACATAACTACTACTCATTTGAAATTCAGAGTAAATGCTATTGTATTGTCTTGTTATCTTGCATTTGTTGATTATGCAAATCTACTGTGTTTACTAGTTCTTTAAAGGGACATTATACACTAGATTTTTCTTTGCATAAATGTTTTGTAGATGATCCATTTATATAGCCCATCTGGTAGTGGTTTTATAAAAATGTATAGTTTTGTGTATTTTTTTAAGAACATTGTGCTGATTTTCAGACTCCTAACCAAGCCCCACTGTGTCAGATGTATACTGATGTCTACAGACTCCTACTGGCTTCTGTTTATGTTATCTGTCTTTTCATATGCAGGAAGGTGGCGAGAGTCTGCTCTTTTTGTTTACCCAGCCCCTTTCAGTGGGTGTCCCAGACTACCTAATAAACAGGGCTAAACTGTGAGCTTCTAAGTAAATTTTTAAAAGGTTTTATACTGGATTTTTAGATCAGTATCTGTGCATATTCTTCTTTATAGCAGTGTCTTTTACATGCAGTTATATGAAAATCTGTGTACACTGTCCCTTTGAATAAATTATTTGACATTTTGGAAAGAGCATTCATTTAAAGGGACATGAAAGTCAAAATTAAATTTTTATGATTCAGTCATGTATGTAATTTTAAGACACGTTTAAATTCATTTACATTCCAAATTCACTCTGTTCTTTTCTCCAACATAGGTGTGTCCGGTCCACGGCGTCATCCTTACTTGTGGGATATTCTCTTCCCCAACAGGAAATGGCAAAGAGCCCAGCAAAGCTGGTCACATGATCCCTCCTAGGCTCCGCCTTCCCCAGTCATTCTCTTTGCCGTTGTACAGGCAACATCTCCACGGAGATGGCTTAGAGTTTTTTAGTGTTTAACTGTAGTTTTTATTATTCAATCAAGAGTTTGTTATTTTAAAATAGTGCTGGTATGTACTATTTACTCTGAAACAGAAAAGAGATGAAGATTTCTGTTTGTAAGAGGAAAATGATTTTAGCAACCGTTACTAAAATCGATGGCTGTTTCCACACAGGACTGTTGAGAGGAATTAACTTCAGTTGGGGGAACAGTGAGCAGACTTTTGCTGCTTGAGGTATGACACATTCTAACAAGACGATGTAATGCTGGAAGCTGTCATTTTCCCTATGGGATCCGGTAAGCCATTTTTATTACAGAAAGAAAAAAAAGGGCTTCACAAGGGCTTTTTAAGACTGTAGACATTTTCTGGGCTAAATCGATTTATATATAAACATATTTTATACTCCATAGCCTTGAGGAATTATTTTAATCTTGGGAATTATGTAAAATAACCGGCAGGCACTGTATTGGACACCTTATTCTCTAGGGGCTTTCCCTAATCATAGGCAGAGTCTCATTTTCGCGCCTCTATTGCGCACTTGTTTTTGAGAAGCATGACATGCAGATGCATGTGTGAGGAGCTCTGATACATAGAAAAGACTTTCTGAAGGCGTCATTTGGTATCGTATTCCCCTTTGGGCTTGGTTGGGTCTCAGCAAAGCAGATACCAGGGACTGTAAAGGGGTTAAATATAAAAACGGCTCCGGTTCCGTTATTTTAAGGGTTAAAGCTTCCAAATTTGGTGTGCAATACTTTTAAGGCTTTAAGACACTGTGGTGAAATTTTGGTGAATTTTGAACAATTCCTTCATACTTTTTCGCAATTGCAGTAATAAAGTGTGTTCAGTTTAAAATTTAAAGTGACAGTAACGGTTTATTTTAAAACGTTTTTTGTACTTTGTTATCAAGTTTATGCCTGTTTAACATGTCTGAACTACCAGATAGACTGTGTTCTGAATGTGGGGAAGCCAAGGTTCCTTCTCATTTAAATAGATGTGATTTATGTGACACAAAATTTAGAGAAAATGATGCCCAAGATGATTCCTCAAGTGAGGGGAGTAAGCATGGTACTGCATCATCCCCTCCTTCGTCTACACCAGTCTTGCCCACACAGGAGGCCCCTAGTACATCTAGCGCGCCAATACTCCTTACTATGCAACAATTAACGGCTGTAATGGATAATTCTATCAAAAACATTTTAGCCAAAATGCCCACTTATCAGCGAAAGCGCGACTGCTCTGTTTTAGAAAATACTGAAGAGCATGAGGACGCTGATGATATTGGTTCTGAAGGGCCCCTACACCAGTCTGAGGGGGCCAGGGAGGTTTTGTCTGAGGGAGAAATTTCAGATTCAGGGAAAATTTCTCAACAAGCTGAACCTGATGTGATTACATTTAAATTTAAATTGGAACATCTCCGCGCTCTGCTTAAGGAGGTGTTATCCACTCTGGATGATTGTGAGAATTTGGTCATTCCAGAGAAACTATGTAAAATGGACAAGTTCCTAGAGGTCCCGGGGCCCCCCGAAGCTTTTCCTATACCCAAGCGGGTGGCGGACATTGTAAATAAAGAATGGGAAAGGCCCGGTATACCTTTCGTCCCTCCCCCCATATTTAAAAAATTGTTTCCTATGGTCGACCCCAGAAAGGACTTATGGCAGACAGTCCCCAAGGTCGAGGGGGCGGTTTCTACTCTAAACAAACGCACCACTATACCCATAGAAGATAGTTGTGCTTTCAAAGATCCTATGGATAAAAAATTAGAAGGTTTGCTTAAAAAGATGTTTGTTCAGCAAGGTTACCTTCTACAACCAATTTCATGCATTGTTCCTGTCACTACAGCAGCGTGTTTCTGGTTCGATGAGCTAGAAAAGGCGCTCAATAATAATTCTTCTTCTTATGAGGAGATTATGGACAGAATTCATGCTCTCAAATTGGCTAATTCTTTCACCCTAGACGCCACTTTGCAATTGGCTAGGTTAGCGGCGAAAAATTCTGGTTTTGCTATTGTGGCGCGCAGAGCGCTTTGGTTAAAATCTTGGTCAGCGGATGCGTCTTCCAAGAACAAATTGCTTAACATTCCTTTCAAGGGGAAAACGCTGTTTGGCCCTGACTTGAAAGAGATTATCTCTGATATCACTGGGGGCAAGGGCCACGCCCTTCCTCAGGATAGGTCTTTCAAGGCCAAAAATAAACCTAATTTTCGTCCCTTTCGCAGAAACGGACCAGCCCCAAGTGCTACGTCCTCTAAGCAAGAGGGTAATACTTCTCAAGCCAAGCCAGCCTGGAGACCAATGCAAGGCTGGAACAAAGGAAAGCAGGCCAAGAAACCTGCCACTGCTACCAAGACAGCATGAGATGTTGGCCCCCGATCCGGGACCGGATCTGGTGGGGGGCAGACTCTCTCTCTTCGCTCAGGCTTGGGCAAGAGATGTTCTGGATCCTTGGGCACTAGAAATAGTCTCCCAAGGTTATCTTCTGGAATTCAAGGGGCTTTCCACAGGTCTCAATTGTCTTCAGACCACATAAAAAGACAGGCATTCTTACATTGTGTAGAAGACCTGTTAAAAATGGGAGTGATTCATCCTGTTCCTTTAGGAGAACAAGGGATGGGGTTCTACTCCAATCTGTTCGTAGTTCCCAAAAAAGAGGGAACATTCAGACCAATCTTAGATCTCAAGATCCTAAACAAGTTTCTCAAGGTTCCATCGTTCAAAATGGAAACCATTCGAACAATTCTTCCTTCCATCCAGGAAAGTCAATTCATGACCACGGTGGATTTAAAGGATGCGTATCTCCATATTCCTATCCACAAGGAACATCATCGGTTCCTAAGGTTCGCATTCCTAGACAAGCATTACCAGTTTGTGGCACTTCCGTCCGGATTAGCCACTGCTCCAAGGATTTTCACAAAGGTACTAGGGTCCCTTCTAGCGGTGCTAAGACCAAGGGGCATTGCAGTAGTACCTTACTTGGACGACATTCTGATTCAAGCGTCGTCCCTTCCTCAAGCAAAGGCTCACACGGACATTGTCCTGGCCTTTCTCAGATCTCACGGGTGGAAAGTGAACGTAGAAAAAAGTTCTCTATCTCCGTCAACAAGGGTTCCCTTCTTGGGAACAATAATAGACTCCTTAGAAATGAGGATTTTTCTGACAGAGGCCAGAAAATCAAAACTTCTAAACTCTTGTCAAATACTTCATTCTGTTCCTCTTCCTTCCATAGCGCAGTGCATGGAAGTAATAGGTTTGATGGTAGCGGCAATGGACATAGTTCCTTTTGCGCGAATTCATCTAAGACCATTACAACTGTGCATGCTCAGTCAGTGGAATGGGGACTATACAGACTTGTCTCCGACGATACAGGTAGATCAGAGGACCAGAGATTCACTCCGTTGGTGGCTGTCCCTGGACAACCTGTCACAGGGGATGAGCTTCCGCAGACCAGAGTGGGTCATTGTCACGACCGACGCCAGTCTGGTGGGCTGGGGCGCGGTCTGGGGACCCCTGAAAGCTCAGGGTCTTTGGTCTCGGGAAGAATCTCTTCTCCCGATAAATATTCTGGAACTGAGAGCGATATTCAATGCTCTCAAGGCTTGGCCTCAGCTAGCAAAGGCCAAGTTCATACGGTTTCAATCAGACAACATGACGACTGTTGCGTACATCAACCATCAGGGGGGAACAAGGAGTTCCCTGGCGATGGAAGAAGTGACCAAAATCATTCAATGGGCGGAGACTCACTCCTGCCACTTGTCTGCAATCCACATCCCAGGAGTGGAAAATTGGGAAGCGGATTTTCTGAGTCGTCAGACATTTCATCCGGGGGAGTGGGAACTCCATCCGAAAATCTTTGCCCAAATTACTCAATTGTGGGGCATTCCAGACATGGATCTGATGGCCTCTCGTCAGAACTTCAAGGTTCCTTGCTACGGGTCCAGATCCAGGGATCCCAAGGCGACTCTAGTAGATGCACTAATAGCACCTTGGACCTTCAAACTAGCTTATGTATTCCCGCCGTTTCCTCTCATCCCCAGGCTGGTAGCCAGGATCAATCAGGAGAGGGCATCGGTGATCTTGATAGCTCCTGCGTGGCCACGCAGGACTTGGTATGCAGACCTGGTGAATATGTCATCGGCTCCACCATGGAAGCTACCTTTGAGACGAGACCTTCTTGTTCAAGGTCCGTTCGAACATCCGAATCTGGTCTCACTCCAACTGACTGCTTGGAGATTGAACGCTTGATCTTATCAAAGCGAGGGTTCTCAGATTCTGTCATTGATACTCTTGTTCAGGCCAGAAAGCCTGTAACTAGAAAAATTTACCACAAAATATGGAAAAAATATATCTGTTGGTGTGAATCTAAAGGATTCCCTTGGGACAAGGTAAAAATTCCTAAGATTCTATCCTTTCTTCAAGAAGGTTTGGAGAAAGGATTATCTGCAAGTTCCTTGAAGGGACAGATTTCTGCCTTGTCTGTGTTACTTCACAAAAAGCTGGCAGCTGTGCCAGATGTTCAAGCCTTTGTTCAGGCTCTGGTTAGAATCAAGCCTGTTTACAAACCTTTGACTCCTCCTTGGAGTCTCAATTTAGTTCTTTCAGTTCTTCAGGGGGTTCCGTTTGAACCCTTACATTCCGTTGATATTAAGTTATTATCTTGGAAAGTTTTGTTTTTGGTTGCAATTTCTTCTGCTAGAAGAGTTTCAGAATTATCTGCTCTGCAGTGTTCTCCTCCTTATCTGGTGTTCCATGCAGATAAGGTGGTTTTACGTACTAAACCTGGTTTTCTTCCGAAAGTTGTTTCTAACAAAAACATTAACCAGGAGATAGTCGTGCCTTCTTTGTGTCCGAATCCAGTTTCAAAGAAGGAACGTTTGTTGCACAATTTGGATGTTGTTCGTGCTCTAAAATTCTATTTAGATGCTACAAAGGATTTTAGACAAACATCTTCCTTGTTTGTTGTTTATTCTGGTAAAAGGAGAGGTCAAAAAGCAACTTCTACCTCTCTCTCTTTTTGGATTAAAAGCATCATCAGATTGGCTTATGAGACTGCCGGACGGCAGCCTCCTGAAAGAATCACAGCTCATTCCACTAGGGCTGTGGCTTCCACATGGGCCTTCAAGAACGAGGCTTCTGTTGATCAGATATGTAAGGCAGCGACTTGGTCTTCACTGCACACTTTTACTAAATTTTACAAGTTTGATACTTTTGCTTCTTCTGAGGCTATTTTTGGGAGAAAGGTTTTGCAAGCCGTGGTGCCTTCCATCTAGGTGACCTGATTTGCTCCCTCCCTTCATCCGTGTCCTAAAGCTTTGGTATTGGTTCCCACAAGTAAGGATGACGCCGTGGACCGGAAACACCTATGTTGGAGAAAACAGAATTTATGTTTACCTGATAAATTACTTTCTCCAACGGTGTGTCCGGTCCACGGCCCGCCCTGGTTTTTTAATCAGGTCTGATAATTTATTTTCTTTAACTACAGTCACCACGGTATCATATAGTTTCTCCTATGCAAATATTCCTCCTTTACGTCGGTCGAATGACTGGGGAAGGCGGAGCCTAGGAGGGATCATGTGACCAGCTTTGCTGGGCTCTTTGCCATTTCCTGTTGGGGAAGAGAATATCCCACAAGTAAGGATGACGCCGTGGACCGGACACACCGTTGGAGAAAGTAATTTATCAGGTAAACATAAATTCTGTTTTCGTATCCTTTGTTGAAAATCATATATACATATACTCAGCAGCAATGTACTACTGTGAGCTAGCTGAGGGCTTATGGCTACACGCATTTGTCTCCTGTCTTTGGCTCACCAGATGAATTTGGCTAGCTCCTAAGTAGTGCATTGCTGCTCTGGAACTATGTTCGTATTCCCTTTACATGTGGTAAATACAAAGTTATATACAAGCAATGAGGCAATAATAAAATGCTCCAATATACTAGAGTCTTTTCTTTTTAAACTTTAATGTCCCATGTTAGAAATGTGGCTATAGCTGTTTAAATTGAAATTGGAATTAAAGGGACACTGAACCCAATTTTTTTTCTTTCGTGATTCAGATAGAGCATGTAATTTTAAGCAACTTTCTAATTTACTCCTATTATCAATTTTCCTTTGTTCTCTTGCTATCTTTATTTGAAAAATAATGCATCTAAGCTTTTTTTTTAGTTCAGACTCTGGACAGCACATTTTTATTGGTGGATGAATTTATCCACCAATCAGCAAGAACAACCCAGGTTGTTCACCAAAAATGGGCCGGCATCTGAACTTACATGCTTGCATTTCAAATAAAGATACCAAGAGAATGAAGAAAATTTGATAATAGGAGTAAATGAGAAAGTTGCTTAAAATGTCATGCTCTATCTGAATCACGAAAGAAAAAAATTGGGTTCAGTGTCCCTTTAATAACAGAAAATAGATGATTGTGCATGATCCAAGGGACAACTACCAAAGATGTATTGGAGGATAGGGATATACACTTCCAGAAAAACATAAAATATTTTATTTTTATTATATATATATACACTCAACAAAGAAAATTAGACTTTAATATTTATTTAAAGGGACAGTCAACACTAAAATTGTTATTGTTTAAAAAGATAGATAATGCCTTTACTACCCATTCCCCAGCTTTGCACAACAAACATTGTTAGATTAATATACTTTATAACATTTAAACGTTTTCTAAGCTACTACAGACAGTCTCTTACCACATGCTTTTTTATTAGCTTTTCACAACAGGAGACTGCTAGGTCATGTGGGCCATACAGATAACATTGTGCTCACACCCGTGGAGTTAAGAGTCAGCACAACACAGCACTAATTGGCTAAAATGCAAGTCAATAGATAATAAATAAAAAGTCATGTGATCAGGGGGCTGTCAGAAGATGCTTAGATACAAGGTAATCACAGAATTAAAAAGTATATTAATATAACTGTGTTGGTTATGCAAAACTGGGGAATGGGTAATAAAGGGCTTATTTATCTTTTAAAACAATAAAAATTATATTGCAGACTGTCCCTTTAAAGGACAGTGCTGAAAATTGTAACTAAAGTGACAATCACTCATGGGTGTACTGGAATATTGTCTCACTTAAATAATATTTTCATCTGTAATTAAATACTTATTGAAAAGTAAGAATTACAATTTGTGTATTTGTTTCAAATTACAGATGTTTGAAAATATAACTGTATAGTGATCAATAGAGCATGTAACATATAACAATGCATTTCTAAATTGCAACTGTTAGACATAATGGGGTCGATCCGATATAAATCGTCGCCTGCAAAAGCCGGCGACGCCAATATTTACGCTGATTTGGTATCCTATATACGGCGTAACCTAGAAGTTACGTGCGTATATTTCTGCCGTCGCCCGTAGTTTTTTGGGCCATAGGCAGGTATACCAAACCAGCGCAGTTTGGTATCCAATATGCAGCGTAAGGACTTACGTGGCGAAAATGGAGAAAACTTACTCCATTTTCACCTCGCCACAAAAAGCAGCCGTAAGAAGCCTTACGCTGACTATTGGAGCCCCGTAACTCCCTAAACTAACTAGAAAATAAACCTAACACCTAACGCATGCGCAATGTCTATCTCCCTGTCAACCGCGATCTTCTAAAATAAACCTAACACCTAACGCATGCGCAATGTCTATCTACCTGTCAACCGCGATCCCCCCCCCCCGAAATCCCTAATAAAGTTATTAACCCCTAAACCGCCGCTCCCGGACCCCGCCGCCATCTACATAAACTAACCCCCTACTGTGAGCCCCTAAAACCGCCGCCATCTACCTTATCTATCCCCTAATCTGACCCCTTACACCGCCGCCACCTATATAAAAATTATTAACCCCTAATCTAATCCCCCTATACCGCGCCAGCTATATTAATATTATTAACCCCTAATGTAAGCCCCTTACACCGCCGCCATCTCTATTAAAATGATTAACCCCTAATTTAATCTACCTACCCCGCCGCCAGCTATGTTATCTATATTAACCCTAAGTATATTATAGTTAATATAGGTATTACATTATATATATTAACTATATTAACCCTAATTATATTAGGGTTAATATAGTTAATATAGTTACTATAGTATTTATATTAACTATATTAACTCTATCTAACCCTAACTAAATTTATATTAAATTAATCTAATTCATTTATAAACTAAAATGTTCCTATTTAAATCTAAATACTTACCTATAAAATAAACCCTAAGATAGCTACAATATAATTAATAATTACATTGTAGCTATGTTAGGGTTAATATTTATTTTACAGGTAAATTGTTAATTATTTTAACTAGGTATAATAGATATTAAATAGTTATTAACTATTTAATATCTACCTAGTTAAAATAATTACCCAATTACCTGTAAAATAAATCCTAACCTAAGTTATAAATACACCTACACTATCAATAAATTTAATAAACTACAAACATCTATCTAAAAATACAATTAAATTAACTAAACTAAATTACAAAAAAAAACAAACACTAAATTACAAAAAATTAAAAAAAGATTACAAGATTTTTAAGCTAATTACACCTATTCTAAGCTCCCTAATAAAATAATAAACCCCCAAAATAAAAAAAATTCCCTGCCCTATTCTAAATTAAACAAATTTCAAAGCTCTTTACCTTACCAGCCCTTAAAAGGGCCTTTTGTGGGGCATGCCCCAAAGAATTCAGCTCTTTTGCATACAACAAATACAATCCCCCCCCCCCATTACAACCACCCACCCACATACCCCTATTCTAAAACCACCCAAACCCCCCTTAAAAAAGCCTAACACTACCCCCCTGAAGATCTCCCTACCTTGTCTTCACCACACCGGGCCGAACTCCTGATCCGATCCGGGCGATGTCTTCCTCCAAGCGGCAAAGAAGAATTCTTCCTCCGGCGATGTCTTCCTCCAAGCGGCAAAGAAGAATTCTTCCTCCGGCGATGTCTTCCTCCAAGCGGCAAAGAAGAATTCTTCCTCCGGCGATGTCTTCCTCCAAGCGGCAAAGAAGAATTCTTCCTCCGGCGACGTCTTCCTCCAAGCGGCAGCAAAGTCTTCATTCTTCCGGCGGCATCTTCAATCTTCTTTCTTCGCTCCGCCGCCGCGGAGCATCCATCCCGGCCGACTGCTGTACTACGAATGAGGTACCTTTAAATGACGTCATCCAAGATGGCGTCCGCCGAATTCCGATTGTCTGATAGGATTCTATCAGCCAATCGGAATTAAGTTAGAAAAATCTGATTGGCTGATTGAATCAGCCAATCAGATTCAAGTTCAATCCGATTGGCTGATCCAATCAGCCAATCAGATTGAGCTCGCATTCTATTGGCTGTTCCGATCAGCCAATAGAATGCGAGCTCAATCTGATTGGCTGATTGGATCAGCCAATCGGATTGAACTTGAATCTGATTGGCTGATTCAATCAGCCAATCAGATTTTTCTAACTTAATTCCGATTGGCTGATAGAATCCTATCAGCCAATCGGAATTCGGCGGACGCCATCTTGGATGACGTCATTTAAAGGTACCTCATTCGTAGTACAGCAGTCGGCCGGGATGGATGCTCCGCGGCGGCGGAGCGAAGAAAGAAGATTGAAGATGCCGCCGGAAGAATGAAGACTTTGCTGCCGCTTGGAGGAAGACGTCGCCGGAGGAAGAATTCTTCTTTGCCGCTTGGAGGAAGACATCGCCCGGATCGGATCAGGAGTTCGGCCCGGTGTGGTGAAGACAAGGTAGGGAGATCTTCAGGGGGGTAGTGTTAGGCTTTTTTAAGGGGGGTTTGGGTGGTTTTAGAATAGGGGTATGTGGGTGGTGGGTTGTAATGGGGGGGGGAATTGTATTTGTTGTATGCAAAAGAGCTGAATTCTTTGGGGCATGCCCCACAAAAGGCCCTTTTAAGGGCTGGTAAGGTAAAGAGCTTTGAAATTTGTTGAATTTAGAATAGGGCAGGGAATTTTTTTTATTTTGGGGGTTTATTATTTTATTACGGGGCTTAGAATAGGTGTAATTAGCTTAAAAATCTTGTAATCTTTTTTTTATTTTTTGTAATTTAGTGTTTGTTTTTTTTTGTAATTTAGTTTAGTTAATTTAATTGTATTTTTAGATAGATGTTTGTAGTTTATTAAATTTATTGATAGTGTAGGTGTATTTATAACTTAGGTTAGGATTTATTTTACAGGTAATTGGGTAATTATTTTAACTAGGTAGATATTAAATAGTTAATAACTATTTAATATCTATTATACCTAGTTAAAATAATTAACAATTTACCTGTAAAATAAATATTAACCCTAACATAGCTACAATGTAATTATTAATTATATTGTAGCTATCTTAGGGTTTATTTTATAGGTAAGTATTTAGATTTAAATAGGAATATTTTAGTTTATAATATGAATTAGATTAATTTAATATAAATTTAGTTAGGGGTGTTAGGGTTAGATAGAGTTAATATAGTTAATATAAATACTATAGTAACTATATTAACCCTAATATAATTAGGGTTAATATAGTTAATATATATAATGTAATAACTATATTAACTATAATATACTTAGGGTTAATATAGATAATATAGCTGGCGGCGGGGTAGGTAGATTAAATTAGGGGTTAATCATTTTAATAGAGATGGCGGCGGTGTAAGGGGCTTACATTAGGGGTTAATAATTTTAATATAGATGGCGGCGGTGTTAGGGGCTCACTTTAGGGGGTTATAGATATAATATAGCTGGCGGCGGGGTACGGGAGCGGCGGTTTAGGGGTTAATAACTTTATTAGGTTGCGGCGGGGTACGGGAGCGGCGGTTTAGGGGTTAATAGCTTTTTTATTGTTAGGCTAGTGAGGGGGGATAGCGGATAGAGGGTTAGACGTGTCGGGCTATGTTAAGGAGGCGTGTTAGACATTGCGGGCTATGTTAGGGAGGCGTGTTAGACAGTGCGGGTGTTTTAGACTTTAGTCAGGTTTTATAGGCGCCGGCAGTTTCTAACGTGGCGCAAGTCACTGGCGACGCCAGAAATTTGTACTTGCGCAGATTTCTGGACATCGCTGGTTTGTCAGACTTACGGCACGTTAGCATCTGACGGCGCCATATATGGGATAGCTCGAGTTGCGAGCTGAAACTGCGGGCGACGCCGGTTCCCTCGCTTGCGCCGCAAACTGCGATCTATATCGGATCGCGCCCAATGCTGGCAAATGATATGTCCCTTAGTCAAAACTAAGCAATTACTAGCTGTGCACAAGTAATGTATTTGCTATAAGGAAGTAGTTGTATCACACTCATATACTAAATTGTATGCTTCTGTTATTACTCTGTATGTGCTAACTATGTCATCACTGTCTTATAACAAAGTCATTTATTAGTTTCCCTTTACTGAAATTCCCTACAAAAGTTTAAATAGAAGCATTAATTGCACCTACACCTAAGCTGTTTACATTTTTCATGAGATGAGTTGTTCTGCAGCATCCGTTTGTGGTGATCTCATATAGAACTAATCATAATTATACTAATTATTGCAACTTCTCCTGCAGTCACTCATATTATCTAACAGGAGTCTCTGGGCACTGCTATTGTTTGCAAGTACAGTTATGATTTATGTGTCTTATTCTATTTGTGTTGCTAACCGTCTGCATTATAGTAGGCTATTGCAAAGCCTGTAAAAAAGGTTGTTGCCACGATATTGAAATGAATGATTTTATCAAGCAGAGATGAAATTACCAAATTGAAATATGAATATTAAATACTAAATGTAGCCACCAATCAGAAAGTGCTACCCAGGTTCTGACCCAAAAATGGGCCGACTCCTATGCTTACATTCCTGCTTTTTCAAATAAAGATAGCAAGAGAACATAGAGACATTTATAATAGGAGTAAAGTAGAACGTTGCTTAAAATTTTATGTGCTATCTGAATCATAAAAGGAAAAAAAAATGGGTTTTGTGTCCCATTAATTAAATGTTACAAATAGTTTTTTAATGGAAAAGTTTAATGGGTCATAAAAGTACAAAAACAAAATGTTCTGTCTCAGAGTATTCTATTTTTGCACTGTTGCTTCTGCATATAACGGTGTGTTTAATCCCTGCAGAGGGATTAAGCACATATTTAAAGGGACAGTCTACTCCAGAATTTGTATTGTTTAAGCAGATAGATAATCCCTTTATTACCCATTCCCCAGTTTTGCATAACCAACACAGTTATATTAATGCACTTTTTACCTCTGTGATTACCTTGTATCTAAGCCTCTGCAGACTGCCCCCTTATTTCAGTTCTTTTGACAGACATGCATTTTAGCCAATCAGTGCTGACTCATAAATAACTCCATGTGAGTGAACACAATTTTTATCTATATGACCAACATAAACTAGTGCTGTCTAACTGTAAAAAACTGTCAAACTGCACTGAGATAAGAGTCGGGGGTTAGAAATTAGCATATGAGCCAATCTAGGTTTAGCTTTCATCAACGAATACCAAGAGAACAAAGCAAATTTGATTATAAAAGTAAATTGGAAAGTAGTTTAAAATTGCATGCCCTGAATCATTAATGTTTATTTTTGACTAGACTGTCATTTTAAAGTTAGTTCCAGATCAGCAATACACTAGTCTGGCTTAGCTGAACACATCTGGTGAGCAAGAGGCATATCTGTGTAGCCATCAGCAGCTATCTCTCAGTAGTGAATTTTGCTACAAAACGTACCTAGGTATGCTTTTCAAGAAAGGATACAAATTCAGTTTGATAATAGTAAGTAAAAGTAAATTGAAAAGTCTCTTAAAATTGCAAGCTGTATCTAAATCATAAACGATTCATTCTGACTTTCATATTCATGCCCCTCCTCACACTTAGGTCCTTGTGCAGATCTATCCCACTCCAATCGTCTATTCATAGAGTTTATTGAAACTTAATATGGGTTGATTCTGTGTACATACATTTGCAGGGGAACAATGACATTAAAGGGTCAGTAAAGTAAAAATTAAACTTTCATGATTCAGAAAGAACATGCAATGTTTAAAATGTTTCCAGTTGACTTATCTTCTCTAAATTGCTTCATGGTATCTATTGTTGATATACAGTATACAGGTATACTCAGAAGCAATGCACTACTGTGAGCTAGGTGCTTGTTACTGTTTCACCCAATGTGTTCAGCTAGGCCTGATGTTGTAGAAATAACTTACATTAAAGGGACAATGGTCCCCAGGGCTTACATTGGACACCCCCATTCTAGAAAATGATCTGGTCATAAACTTAATTATTTCTAATGGTTTGCTAGTTAGCAATGTAAAAAAAAAAATGGGAGTTGGGAGGAGCATGAATGTAGACACCAGACACAACTTTTTAAACAACTTTGTATTTCACTTATATTATCAAATTTGCTTTGTTCTTTGGTATCCTTTGTTGCAGAGCATACCTAGGTAGGCTGAAGGACTGTGCACATGTCTTTAGCTTTCTATAGCAGCAGTGTTTGCAGCTATGTAAAACTGCTATAAACATTGTTGCAAACACTGCTTCCAGATGACTAAAGAGACGTGCAGGCTCTCTTGAAGGATATCAAGAGCACTAAGCAAAAAATGTATTTTCAGAGTAAATTGTAAATTTGCTTAAAAAGTCATTCTCTGTCCAATCCATTTAAGGGGACAGTCTAGTCAAAATTAAACTTTCATGGTTGGGCATGCAATATTAAACAACATTCTAATTTACTTTTATTATCAAATTTGGTTTGTTCTCTTGGTATTCTTTGTTAAAAACGAAACCTGTGTAGGCTTATGTGTTAATTTCTAAGCCCTTGATGGCCGTCTCTTATCGCAGTGCATGTTGACAGTTTTTCAAAGTTAGACAGCACTAGTTCATGTGTGCCATATAGAAAACATTGTGCTCATACCCAGGAAGTTATTTATAAGTCAGCACTGATTGGCTAAATGCAAGTCTGTCAAAAGAACTGAACTAATGGTACAGTCTGCAGAGACTTAGATACAAGGTAATCACAGAGGTAAAAAAGTGTATTTATATAACTGTGTTGGTTGTGCAAAACTGGGGAATGGGTAATAAAGGGATTATCTATCTTTTTAAACAATAAACATTTTTAAGTAGACAGTCCCTTTAAGAATAATTTTGGCTTTACTGCCCCTTTAAAGGATTATAAAACTGTAAAAAAATGTCATATAAACAAAACAGATATTAGGATTTATAAAGATAACAGCAATAAATGT